>NC_056734.1:905584471-905632352 GCF_019279795.1 Protopterus annectens
AACATCAGAAAGTGCACTGTATTACAAGAAAGAATGCTGCCTGCAAACAGCATACGTAAACAGGAACATTATTTTCTACATTTTCAATGATATCCCTGCCGAAAACAACCTTCAATGAGAAGGAAAACACACTAATTGACATTATCACAGCATTAATGTTTATATTTGCACATTGGGAAGCAACTGGTATTAGTGTGAAAATCCGGTTGCGATAATACATAAGTAACTGAGTACATTTTGGTTGGGCTAACCAGCTCAATGTGCTTGAATACACTGGTAGGGCTTACTGCCGCTTTCAAATGTATTAGACTGACTGTGTACAGATAGGATGCATTAAAGTAAAAATTCAGCTAAGTGAGGGGTGGAAAAGAGAAGATTAACTAAGCAAACAAACAGAACAGCATTAACTTGCCCAGCAAGCTCATGACCAATCAATTACAATCCAGTAAATTCCAGTGTTTAGCATAGTCAGACAGAACCACAGAAATGGGTCATGTTATCACATGTGAAAAGGTTCCATTAGAAAGAAAAACCTTTGAACACCTAGGAACACCAATAGGTAAAGAAGCTGACTTCAGATCAAACAGAAAAGTGCTGGTGAGTGAAGTAACTAAACACAGAAAGAGTACAGATGGGCGAAAGACCAAGGTTAAATTTATCAATCCATACCAGATGTGCCTTTAGTAGTGTTTTTGCAGCTCACAGAGTTAACTTACTAATCAAGTATATCAGAATTATACATTAGCTATATTAAGGGATATATATATATATATATATATATATATATATATATATATATATATATATATATATGTGTGTGTGTAGATATATATAAAGAGAGAGATTGGTGAGGAATTCTAGGTGTCGACTGGCACTGACTTTTGGGAACTTCAAAGAATGGCCAGGCTATATGGCCTGTAGAAAAATACGGAGTTTTAAATGGGAAATGCAGAAACTTGGGAGGCTATTCACAAGATGAGAATAGGTGCCAAGGTCAACACTGCAAGCATGAACATGGTAGTATTTATTAAGTTCAAAGTTCTAAAAGAAAGACCATTTTTGAAGGAGTCTATGGGATCCCCTGTAGGAGCTATGAATGTAAGCAGTGATGGATGGATTGAAAGAGGACAGAATGGAAAATGGAGAGCTGACAAGTATGACCATGTGAGAGGTGTGGGATTCAATGGAAAAGAAGGAATAAGTGGAGAAAGACAGACAGAGATAAGTGAATTTGGAAATGATACAGGTTTTAAGAGGGATGAACTTAGCATAGAGAAACAGAGTGACTAACTGAAATGATGCACTGACCAAGAAGAAGATCAATACATGAACATGGAAGCACCCATGGGAGGACATCAGTAAATAAGAAGATGAAAAGTAGATGACTGAGTAAATCAGGAAGAAAGAAAGTGATCAAGGTAGACAAGCAGCCCGTGTGGAAGAGGCAAGAAGAGGTGTGGATAGTGAAGAGAGTAGGAAACCTTGCACTGGTGACCAAAAAGTTGGTAAGGAACAGAAAGGAATCATTATGGAGTGCAGCAAGGTAGTGATAACTGATTATTCTCTCACCAAGGATATCAAACTCATGATGTGAGAACAGTATTCACATAATGGTGAAACAGTAAGACTGGTCCTGGAAAGGATAGAGGAAGAGACAGTAAATGTAACACAGAAGGATAATAACAAAAGTTATGTTGCACTCCTTACTGGAATCAATTGTCTTGAGGCAAAGACTGGTAAAACTAGCAAGAACAATGGAGATGGCCTAAGTATGTCCATGGCTGATATTACTGTCATCTTTCTCCAAGGTTTTACTAGTATCTACAGCCAGGTTCCCATGTAAAGTAAGATTAGGTGTTACAATGCATGGTTTAAGCTGTGGGCAGAGAACAATGGATATGGGCATGTAGAGAACTGAAGGGAAGTTTGGTTTGGGATGAGCTTTATGATGAGTATATGCTCCACTGCAACAAGGACAGGGCAGAATTGCTAGAAGTCTGAGAGATATGTGACACCACTGTGCCTTAAAAATGAGGTGCAATATAAGGGAAGAAGATAAAGAAAAACAAAAAATTCACTAAAAGAATCACAGGCCTAAAGCAGATGCCCTATGCTGACCGCCTTAAAAAACTCCAGCTATACTCTGTCGCATATCGTCTACTCTGAAGCGATTTCTGCTTAACATACAAGGCCATGTCAAACCCAGAGCTGTTGGACATGCTTCACTTAAAGAAATCCCAATCCTCAGAGCCACACGCTCCAGGGATCGAAATCTTGTCATCACAATAAACAAAACATGCTGGAGGGATACGTTCCTGACCCGGAGACTCCCAGACTCTGGAATAGACTACCCATACATGTTAAGCAGAGTGCCTTTTTGGCCCTCTTCAAAAGGAACCTTCATGATTGGATGGGAGAAAGGAAATTCACCCCAGGGATCACGTCAATTACCCTGCTAGACAGAGGTCCAGGGAAGTAAACTGTGTGGGAAGAAATAGCCAGGGAATTGTTGTGGCTAGGCTTGTATAGGCCCTAGGGCCAATAGCCTAGTACCAACCTATGAACCTATGGAAAAGAAGTAAAACAGGAAGACATGACAAAATGAGTAGAATATGAAAAAACATAGATATACTTTGAAGCATAGGAAGATGAAAGGGGACACCTATTAAAGGTGTTAGAGGGTGATTCTGTGCAATATCAGATATCTGGAAAAAATATGGAGAAATGACATGCTACTCATGGATATGTCAAGGTGGCCAGTGTCAGGATCTGAGAGACTTGTGCAATAGAGTTGGACTGAGATAGCTGTAAGCTATCATGCTCACAGGCATGCCAGGATGAAAAAAGGGAGAAGTACTAGAGGGTTATATAAAATCAACCATAGAATGTGAGATGACAGCGAAAGAGTAGGAAATGGGAGCAGGCAAATGTACAGAAGAGGTGAAGAAGGTAATTACACTAGTAGTCAGACATGCAGGCAGAATAACCCTCTGGACACATCAATGTCTGTTAGTGGCAGGATGAGGAGATAAAGCCAAAAAAAAAATAGAGTACTGGAGATGGGATATGTTAGCGTTCTATTTTATTTATTTTTATTTTATTTGCAGTTGTTTATTATATATTTATTATTATACCCATCACTGTGAATCTCTCAACAAACTAAACTGGCTAGAGCTACCAAACTACCTATCCTATACACAGCTCACCTATGCTCATAAACTCATTTTCCAGCCATCCCTCTGTCCCTCCCTCTCCACTACCTTTAAAATGCACCTCACACAAAGACTTCTCAGATCAAACAATCAAAACCTTATAGAAGTTTACAGACCCCTCCACCCCCCAGGACAATACCTCCTGGCACACTCTCTAGCATGCTTATGGAACTCCCTTCCCCCCTCCATTCGTACCATTACTAGCCTCCCATTCTTTAAAAAATCACTCCACTCTCATCTAACTCCCACATGGGAATGCTGCTGTTCCCATCCCTCATAACCTACACTTTACTTCAACACTCTTTCCCTTCCTTCTCTCAAATCCCAGGTAACAAATTCTAGCTTGCTTCTATTATAGAACTCCTTACTAGTATCTAGCAATTCCTTACCTACTGCATCTAACTACCTATCCTCAATCCTGCTAGAGAAAAAAAAAAATTATACTTTTGACATTATTAACTTTGATTGAAATACTTTTGATCAGTCTGTTTTACCTCTGTAATCGTCATGCAATCTATGTGTGTATATTAATCTTAGTTTGTTTTACCTCTGTAATCTTCATGCAATCTATGTGTGCATATTAACCTTTGTGTAATCTGTATGAGGAGATTTTCTCCCCAGGACTCCATTGAAAACGTGTTCTTCAGGCCCAGTGGACTATCCTGGTTAAAAAACTGCAAATAAAATAAATAATAAAATAAATCTGAGGTTCCCACTGATTGACTGTGATTAAGGTATAATTATGCTACTGTATGGTTCATCTTAGTTAGAGCATTGTAGACTCAAAAGGACAGATGTGATGTGAAGTAGAGCATGGCTGGTGTGCATGAATTTGCATAACAAGCTTGTAGCAATTCAGAAAGTTAAATGCACAGTGGAGTAAGATTATGTACATGGTCCTCTCCCACTGTGTAAGCATAAAAACCTTGCATGGAGTACTTATGCGAAGACCTCCTCTCCCCGATTGTATACATTTCAAAGCATCAGCATCACTGGAATAATGTCTGGTCCCAACAGAGTAACCTTTGGGAGAGGAACTACATATCTACCAATTATGTGCTTCAGAGTGTTCAGAGGTCCTAAACCCCTGCTAGCATGTTACTCAGCATAGTATGATGAGTGCAAAATATGCTGATCCACATTCTAGCACTGTCAAAAAAATAACTCTCTCTATCAGCAATGGAATTCCCTATGGTGCAGGCAAAATTGCCACTGAAGACAAACTTGTTCGAGCCCCAAACAGTGATGCAGGTAAGCTCCCACCTATGTGAGTTCACACAGCACCAGAATCCTTTATTACCATAGTATGCAAATGACTCTTGGTCTATTCTCTTGTCTAATGACAGTGATTTCTTTATGAATCACAGTTAGGCATCATGGCAAGCCAAAATGCAAGAGTTTAAGACAATTACTTATGGTACAAGATGCACAGCTACTTAATAAGGCAGACTGTACTGTGCCTTTCTTCCTTACTTTGATGTGCAGTGCTGTCGCACTACAGGGGGTGACTTCCAGCTTACCCACAGGAGTGCCTAGTATGCATTGTCATACTATGTGCTACTGCGCACCATTCATAAATCTGACAGTGGTATGCTACTAGGGACTATAATGAATTTAGTCTATGAATCTCAGTAATTTCCAGGTATGCATCTGTATACTGTTTATAAAAGAAACAGAGGAAATCTTTGACCACATATCTCCTTCCCTCTCCCCTTTCACTAGGTGGTGTGAGCAAGCACAAAATTATCATTTTCTGAAATCACTCCCTTTCAATTATTTAAATGCATTGGCCATCCCACTGTATTCAAGAGAACCAGAATACAAAAGTGTTCATCCAATTTCAATGTGTCTTGCTCTTTTAAAATTAGTGACTCTGCACTTAGACAGCTAAAACGTGAGTTAAACCCTTTCATATCTAACTGCTTAGGCCACACTGCAGTGTTTAGGACATTAACCCATTTTTTTCATCTTACCTTCAAACATCTATTGCAAGACCACCAGTTACTGGACAGTCCAAATTCTGCCTCTCACTAGTCATTGTGGGATTAGTGCTTCTGTTTTCTCTTGGTGAGAGAAGAAGCACAGAGACATTATTTCTTGGAGACTGCTATCACCAGAAAGACTAAAAACTGTTTTATAGGTGACAGCTTGGAATTTGTGCATATATTCTGTTCCTGGTGAGAATGAGCAGGGTGCATTGATTCCTG
Source organism: Protopterus annectens (assembly GCF_019279795.1). Classification (NCBI taxonomy): domain Eukaryota; kingdom Metazoa; phylum Chordata; order Ceratodontiformes; family Protopteridae; genus Protopterus; species Protopterus annectens. Next base: position 905,589,891 of record NC_056734.1, read on the forward strand.
ACTGTTTCTGGTTGGACAGTGAGTGTCTGTGCTTAACATTCCTGATTGGTGTGGTTGATACTCAAGGCATCTGCCAGGAAAAGGCTACAACAAGCATACAGACCCTTGCATCATCTGGGACAAGACTGTGGATCACCAAACAGGGTGTGGCCTACTTCCTATCTTGGGATTGGCGCTAATGTTTTGCTTCTGGTGAGAGAAGAAGCAAAGGGGCATTGTATCCCAGCACAGTGAAGCTGTGGTGAGACCAGCACTAGTAGTAGTCAGGCAATAACCATTCATGTAACTCCCCTCTTTTCATCATTCTTGACAAGCTAATTCTTTGTTTTCAGTAAGTACTGCTTGATTTGTTTCTAACTTCAGAATATCTGCTTAAATACTTCATCCTTAAATTTTCAGGGTCTATATATTAGTTCCCTCTCAAGTGTTTGGCAGTTCTCTGTACAGACTCAGACACCTTGAGTGACATTTTTCCTTTAAAAGAACAACTTTAATTTCTCCAATACCTAGTTACACACAGGACAACTAGTTCTCAGTGACAAGCACTGTCCCCATATTTGCAAACCGAATGCTCCTGACATTGATTGATATGTTCACTCCAGTCTATAATCAATAAAAAAGGGTCTGTTGCAATGGATATGAACTTTCCCACTGTCTCTGTTACCATCTTGGTGGATATGGGCATCTTGAGGCAATGTAGAAATTTCTCATGTTTACTGACAACAAATTAATTCTCAAACAAACTGATATGGTATGTGAGAGATGTATTTACACAATGTCACTGGAGGCAAAGCTCTCACATAAATGTATTCCTAATGTCAATAAGATTGTTAGTAGTACACACACACTGCACCCATCACACAGAACTCAAAGAAGGCATATTGACCCATATATGCTGAGGGACGTAAATGTAACCTTCCTAAACCACAAAGACCTCCTAGATGAAGTACATATAACAAATACTGTCAACAGCCCCAAATGCACTCTTTCAAAACAACACCCACATCAACACGTAGAGCTACATCTCATGGAGCCTCTACATCTAAACCCATAATGCAACCCAACACACAATCAAACATTCTAGTCATTGAAGACTCCATTGTGAGGCACACTGATGTCCCCCTCACCAGGCTGAGTAAGGAGAAAGTCACGGTCAGTTGCTTATCAGGGGCTAGGATCCATCACATTATGCATGCACTCAACTCATTGGACCACAAGTACCAATATGACTCAGTCACAGTCCATGTGAGAGTAAATAACCTGAGATGTATCTACCTAGACCATATGAAGAGAGACATCATGGATCTCAGAATATGTGTCTCAAACTGGTATGGGCCTAGCACTGAGCAGCATTTTACCGTCTCCAAAGATGATGCCACAATACAAACAAAAGATGATTGACTTTAATAATTGGCTTAGTTTCAGGTGCCATTCTAAGAGGCTGCAATATTTGTAAGCATGGAAGGAGATGGTCAACAGACCATGCTGTTTGACCAGGGATGGCCTGCATCTCTCCCATCTAGACTTTCAAATTAGCTAAAATGTTGTCTTCCCTATAGTGCCTTTTTTAGGCAATGTGAAACTGAAAGTACTTCAGACATAGCAAATCAAAACCAAGAAAATCTAAAGGTATTACTACTAAATGCTAAGAGTCTAAACAAAAAACTCCACTCCCTAGAAGTTCTCTTCACCCTAGAGAATGCTAAAGTCTGTGCAGTCACTGAGACATGGTTTAAAGCCACAAAGTGCACACCAACAATGCCAGTTTATAATGCATTTCACACATTTAGACCAGCTACTTCAAAGGCACGGACTAAAGGTGGAAGTGTCTTTATTTACATCAAAAATCAATATACTTCAAGGTTGGTCAAACAGGACAATGCACTTGAGCCGCTTCATGTTTACATCATCATAGCAAAACCCAATACTACTTCCTTGCAAGCTATAGGGCCCATTCTATGACCCAAGAAACCCATACTATGTATTTACACTTATTAGAAACACTAACCATCCAACCCAATACCATATTTATGGGTAAATGTAATTACCCCACTATTAAATGGGAATCGCACAGGCACAGAGATTCTTGGAATATGTAAACACAAACTCCCTGGACCAGATAGTCAATACACCAATGAGGGGTACAACAGTACTGGGTTTGGTCCTCAATAATATGGGAGAGTGCTGCACAGCCCTTACTGTAATGTCTTCCCTGGTAAGGTGAGACAACAAAATGGTCTACTTTGAAGTAAAAATGAAACCTGGCCCTGAGCTAAACCTGGAATATTCAGGAACTACTCTAAGGCTAACCTCCCACTATTAAGTGATAACCTTTCAAAATTTCAAGCTCCCATAAACCCTAAGAACACTGCTGCCTATGCAGAACTATTCATAGAAACCATGTACAAGCATGCTAATAGCTACATAGAGGCATTTATACACACCAGGAAGAAGTACAGAACTAACTCTAAAAACAAGCCACCCTGGTAGAATCACAAAAGCAATAGGCTGTATAATAGAAGGAAAAAAATCATGGCAAAAGGGTGCAGCACCCAGCAGGATAAAAACACCCTCATCAAACTAAACAAACAACTCAGATTACAAATAAAGTCTACCAAAGCCAAATTTGAGGTAAGTTTGGCCTCCAAGGCCAAGGACAACCACAAAGCATTCTTTACCTATGTCCGCAACCTCAAAGGCAATAAACAATTATGTGCAGAGCTCACTATAAATGGAGCCACTTATACTGAGTCAGAAGATATAGCAAATATCCTGGCTGATAAATTCAACTCCAACTTTATCCCTCTTTTCTCCTCAATCTTCCCTCAGGAAATACCATCAAATATAACTTCCCTTCTATTACTAGGGAACAGGTCCTTAATGCTCTGTCTAAGACAAAGAACACTGCATCAATGGGCAGACAATATCCCAGGATGCCTTCTAAATAGCACGAAACATGACCTATCAGGGCCCCTGGAATTGCTATTCTCTGTATCCTCCAAACAGGCTTCATGCCTCATGAATGGAGAACAGCAACAGTCATCTCTCTGCACAAAGGTGGGTCATCTACAGACCCTGGAAACTACATACCCATACATCTCACTAGTCTTATACGTAAAGCCATGGAAGGAATTATCATGGAAATGATCAACAGAGATATAGTAAACCTCCAGCGACTGGACCTAACCCGGTCTGGTTTTGTAAAGGGCAGATCATGCCTACTTAACCTGATGGACTTCCTTGAGATAGAAACCAAAGCAATGGATGAGGGAAAAATGGTTCACACTGCCTATCTTGACCTGGCCAAAGCCTTGGATACAACCCACTCAGGCATTGCTGACAAACTCAAGAGGTTAATTACAAGCTCTTATGTCACTCAGTGGATAGCCAACTAGTTCACAGACAGGACCAAGGAAGTTAGAATTGGGGAGACCATCTCTATAAAGAGGCCAGTCACAAGTGGAGTCCCTCAGGGATCAGTCCTTGGACTGCTCCATTTTGGCATTTACTTCTCTGAAGGCAAGGCCAATGTCAGTGGTCTCTGGCTGACTAAATTTGCAGATGATTACAAATTAGAAGCTGTCATTGAATCCCACACTAGCACAAATATTCTCAGGAGGGGCTGACACAGACAAACAACTGGTGTCAGAGCCATGGACTAAAATTAAATGCCAAGAAATGATAATAGTATCCTTTGGGAAATTGTCCACCACTGGTAACTATCATATTAACAACACACCCCTTAGAGTTGACCAAGTAGTCAGAGACTTAGGTACACACATAGATAGTAATCTAGCCTTTGACTATCACTTGTCTACAGTAGTGAGGAAATCATTCTATGTTGCTCAACTTATAAACAAAGGTATGGCAATTAAGTCCAAGGATGTAATTGTTCCACTGTATACAGCATTCATCAGCCCTATCATTGAGTACAATTCCACCTTTGGTATGTACCTAACCAGGCATATCCATCAACTGGGACATCCACAGATGTTCCTCACTAAAAGAATACAGGGTGTAAGTAAAATATCCTATGCAGACCAACTCAAGGTCTTATCCCTGTATACTGTCTCCTACATGCTTTTGAGGGGAGATCTATGCCTGGCATACAGGGCATTGTCAGAAACCACTGTGGTGGACCTCCTGCATATCCACAAAACAAACAGCACCAGAATTACCTGTTCTAAAGACTTAAACCTTGCCTGTGATATAAATCGGACCTGCTGGAGAGGCAGGTATGTATCCCAGAGGCTACCCCGCCTATGGAACAGGCTCCCAATCCATGTGAAGCAGAGTTCCTCCTTTACCCAATTCAAGTGTAACTTGGACAATTGGATGGGTTACAGGAAATTCATCCCTGGTTTGGCACCTATATCTCTAATGGACACAGGCAGCCAGTAAATTGTTTATTTCCCAGGCCCCTTCTTGTAAATGTTTGACCTCCCAAGCCCCTGCTTACTCAATGGTACCAGAACTTGTTAGAGATTTGGGATGCATGGCTAGGCTTAAAAAGGCCCTCATGATTGCTAGCCTAGTAAACAACTATGAAACTATGACTCTATCAATATTTAACCATAAAAATATGTTTTGCAAACATCTGGGAGTGGAGATACTGAAGGAACTAAAAAGTCAAAATGATACAGATGTGCATAGGTACGTCACAAAAGCAGGAATGTCAAGCTTAGAATCAAACTGAAGTGGCTAAGCGTGGAACTCAATGCAGTCATCAGGAACAAGGAAAAACATTCAAATTGTAGAAAGAAGGAAGGAAAACAAGCAGGGCTATTTTAAGGCCGGGAGATAAACAAACAAACAAACAAATAAATAAATAAATGGGTGAGGAATACTAATACTATACCGGACAAGAAACTTTGTCAAGGAGTAAAGGAAGACTGAAATAATTTTCTGGACATACTAGAGATTTAAAATGGAACGAAAACATTAACAATTTGAATAAGGATGGAAAACTGATTAAGGGTAAAAAATGCCTTACTTACATGTGTGCAAGTTTTTTATATCACGTTTCACAAAAACAGAGGAAAGATTATTGAAATTTTGGGGAGGGATGAAGAAAGGTACGAGATCAGCAGATATGCTTATAGGGATGGAGTAGGAAGACTACAAACTGTCTAGATTATAGAAGGACAAAGCATAGGGCCTTGGTGGGACAGCCAACAACATACTCAACAACCTACCAAGTGCCTTGCCAAACCACTCTTACAAATCTGTAATCAGTCTCTGTCCTATGTGAGAAGCAGTCACCACTAACTATAAAAAAGCATTATTTGAAAAAAAGCATCAGAAAGCATTAATTGTTCCCTTCTTCAAAAAGGTAGAAAAACTCCAGGCTACTACAGATTTAGTCTTTTTTCAATGTGGCCATGAAGGTGAGTGAAAATATCAAGAGAGAAGAGCTTGAGGCCTCCCTAAAGGACAACCTACAGAAAGATATAAACCAGCAAGGCTTTACTGTCTGCAATTCTGTGATGGGATAACAGCAAAGATGGATGAGGAAGTGACAGTGAATGCCGCATGTCTGGGTTTGTCTTTGTATTTCTACTTCATCAAAGTCTAACTACTAAGCTGAACAGCCTACAAATAGGACAGATGTGTGAAAAGGGTGAATTAATGTCTATATGGCAGAACTTAAAGCTTGATGGTAAGACTGAGACAATCATGGAGAAAGGACATGACCAGAGGATTACTGAATGGCTCTGTGCTGGGTGGTGGTGAAAAAAGTGGCTAATGCAAACATGACCACCTGAAGAGGAGTTATGAGGAGTCATGGTTTAGACACTTTGGGAGGACATACAGGCCTGTGATATGTTGGAAAGTGTGAATAATAGATTGAACAACTTGAAGATAATGCAGAAACTGGAAACACCTTATGAAGACAAGAAACATCTGAAAGGTGAGTTGGACAATGCCAGTCAAAATCAAGTATAAGAAAAACAAGCAGCACTCATCTCAAACCACTTCTTGCACTGCAGTTCTAATTATAATTTATATTCAGTTTTATTAAAGTACCAAGTAACATGCTGAAAGTAGAAATCTCTGATGCCCCCACTTGTAAAAATGTTTCTTATCCAAAAAAGACCTGCTGCCTGACAACTATCTACTTGTTTCATGGGGAAAACATGATCAAAGTAAAAAATGAAAAGCAAACAAGAAATAAGCTCAAGATACATTGCTTAAAAGGATTACTGCACAGGTTATGGACCACATGATTGGCATTATGTTTAGTTTACGGGTAAAGCCTGCAGAGATGACTGGAAGTCTCCAAGTGTAATGAGCTTCTTAAAATAATGTAATCTGTCCTTTATTTCAAATACTGTCATATGCATTTCAATACCCAAGGCTTATACATTATCTAGTTAAGTATTCTCTACATGGCAACAACAGAAAGGCTTTCAATGTTGGCAATTCTTTAACAGTATGCTTATTAAAGCTTACTTGCATCTTACAATCTCAGCAAAGCTTACCTGATGGTCATTAAAGTATTGCTACTTAAACACAGAGCAGCAGGCACTTTCAGTAATAAGCATAAATCAACAGTACAAAAAATATGACAGAAACCAGACCATTCTGCAAAAATCAAGGACAGATGAAAAGCCACTCTAGTACTTGTGTCTACCTTAGATGGGGGGGATATTCTGCACATTTACACTGCATAACTACTCCTTGCCTTGCTTCGACACATCCAGAGTCACTACACGGAGGAGTGGGGTGCAACAAGTATGTCACAATTTGAAATATCTCTAGCTGAATGTGATGGCCCTGACACATTTGTCATACCTCTCAACCTCAGAGCAAGAAATGGACAAAGCCATACAAAGAAGTGGGACAAAGGCCCAAAAATAAGGACACTTTTTAAATATTGCTCTTATAAACTTAGAAAGATAATAGAATAGGCTTGCATTAGTATGAATTTTCTGAATGGTATGAAATCTGAAACTCAAATGTCTGTCATTATTTTCTAACTTGTCTTTAATGATTTGTCACTAATTTGCCAAAAAAAAAAACAATTTTATGAAAAATGGACCAAAAATGTTATGTAAAAATATAAAATATCCACACAATACAGCTGGGAACCTGTCAAAGAAGGGACACTTTAATATTAGTACTGCTAACTTGAGCAGCTGACAAAATAAAATAATCTACATGCATTTCTGAAATAAAAGTAATCTATAACTCTGATTATTACAGTTATTTCTTAACTGTAAACCCTCCATTTTTTCTTCCAAAATTGCTATTTTGCGGAGGGATTATTAGATGGAAGAGCAACATTTCGAGCCAAAATTAGGGACAGTTGAGAGGTTTGGCTATGCCTAATTCTATAAAGCAATTTATTTGCATGTACCTCTCAACCTGTTAATGCAATAAATCTGGACAAGGCCAAATATATTGGGAAACATATAAACAGTACTAAAAATTGCTCTTGTATAAACTGAGACAGTTGATAGAACAACAGGTCTTACTTTGGCATGCATTTTTCTGAAGGTTATGAAGTCTGAAACTCAGTGTGTCATTATTTAGTGACTTAATTCCTAAATGATTTGCCAGAAAACCACAAATGTTATGAGGAACAAACCAAAATAAGAAGCAAAAATCTATTCATTCTTTGAAAATCTGGACAGTTGGTAGGTATTGTTCAGCTGGGGCTGTCTAAGTTTGCCGCCCTTCCCCCTCACAAAATCATGGTCGAATGGAGCCTCCCCCCTGCAGCCATTCCAATGATCCATTACTTGGCTATTTCACTTCATTTACCATTAGGATTACCACCTGTCCCACTTTGTGAGGGACAGTCCCTCTTTGGGCAGTTGTGTGCTGACAAAAAAATATTAAAAATAACAAATGTCCTGAGATTGTAGGACCTAATTACGTCCCATATTTTATGTAATAGTTGCATAAAATAGTTATTTCTGTATCTAAAATACCTAAATGTTACAAGAAACAAAATAAGCAACTAAACTGCTACAAGAATAAGCTTTTATTTAGGCAAAAGAGTAAAGTTCTATCCTTTGTACTGACCATGGGTATGTGGCGGACTGTAAAATCTGATGTGTGTCCCGAAAATGTCCCGCTTTGGCCATTTGAAAAGGTGGCAACACTATTTACCATAAACACTAATGTGCATACTGATTTACTTCTATGATGATTTGGACTTCATTTGAAAGTTTTATTTTGCATTTTACCGCACAAACACTAAGACATCTGCTAAACAAACTTAGCATTAAAACTTCTCTGCCCTTGAAACTCACATTCATTGAAACAGCATTGAAACCCACATTCAAAGAAAATACATTTTACCAGTGGCAGAACTGCCCAATTCAAAACATCTTTCCAGTAAACAATGAAACAAAATGCATGCACCCATAATGACAAAACTGCCCAGTTCAGAACATTTCCATCAAAAAAGTCTACTCAAACTTCTGCAGTCCACCATTATCAGTAAATATGCACAATTCTACAGTCCACCATTATCAGTAAATATGCACAATTATACAGTCCACCATTATCAGTAAATATGCACAATCTCTGAAGAAGTAAAAAAGTCATCTAAATAATTCCACATTAAATAAATCTGTAACTAATGAAGAGGTTGCTGCTAGCAAACACCTTTATATTTCATGGTTTCATCGAAAATAAAGTGTCTGATGCCCCTGAGGAATAAATTGCCTATATTACATTAAAAATGATAAGCTAGTAATATTGCAATAGGAAATGGATAGCAAACTGATAACAGGCTCATAGTTAGTAGCTTAACTTTTTCAGTATGGCAGCATTCACCCCTTGTGGGAGTAGAACCAACAACCTTCTGTAACAAAAGCAAGTACACAACCTGTTGTGCTATTAACAATGCAAGCTGACATAGCATAAGCTGCACTAAACTTCTCTTCCCCTGCAGCTCTCAGCTCCTTGTAAAATCTACTCAATAATCAACTGTATCTATACTTCGCAGCACAAGAAATCTGGAAAAAGCCAAATTTATTGGGGGGGGGGGTCAAAAGCTCAATAACCAGGGACACATTAAACATTGCTTGTATAATCTTAGAAAGTTGCTAGAATAAAATGCTGTGTTACCACCATAAATTGTACTGCCAAGGTCCCTGTGCAAAAGGTCAGAGCAACATACCACTATGCCAAATCACCTGCTTTGTGAAAGAAAAATGATGTGTTACCACCATACATTTTACTGCCAAGGTCCCTGTGCAAAATAGTCAGAGCAACATACCACTACGCCAAATCAGCTGTTTTGTGAAAGAGCGGAAGACTGAAACTTAAATGGCTATCATTTCATGAATTCAGTTCTCACCATAGCTGTCAACCTCTTAGCACAAAACACCTGGACAAACCCAGTAATGAGGGAATACAGCCCTCAAACATATTCAGTGAATTCAGTTCTTGGCATAGCTGTCAACCTTAGCACAACAAACCTGGACAAAGCCAATAATGGGGTAATACAGTCCCTAAAATAAGGACAAATTTCAAATATTCATCTTATAAACTTAGAAAATTGCTAGAATAAAAGGTTGCGTTACTATGTATTTTCTGAAGAATATGAAGTCTGAAATTCAAATGCCTGTCAATTTTACTTCTGATGGAACAAAAACAATTTTCAACAGAGGCACAGGGAGAAATACTGCAGACACATGTCTTTGTAAAATGGCAGGACACCAGAGCAAATCCACACAAACACAGGGATGAGATGCAGACTCCACACAGAAGGCACCCCAGCCAAGAATCAAACCAGAAAAACCTATAGCTGTGAGGCAACAGGGCTACCACTGCACCATTAAATATGCAAGGAATTAAACATTCAGAAACCTGAAGTCTGAAATTCAAATGCCTGTCAATTTTATTTAACATTTGTTAATCAGGACAGTCTGACTTGGAACAAAAAACAATTTTCAGCAGAGGCCCAGGAAGAAATAATGGAGACATGTCTTTGTAACATGGGAGGACACAAAAGCAAACCCACACAAACACAGGGAGAAGATGCAGACCCCACATAGAAGGCACCCCAGCCAAGAATCAAACCTGAGAACCTGCAGCTGTGAGGTAACAATGCTACCACTGCACCATCAAATATCAAGCATTGCAACATTTAGAAACCACAGATATTATGAGGAACAGATCAGATCAAATATGAGGCAAAAATATGCAATTTTTTTACAAATGGTGGTGGGTAGGGAATTCAGATCCTTAACACCTGCATACAAGGTACATGGTTCAAGCCTGAGGTATTCCCTACCACACCACCATGAGTTTCTTCTAGCCAGCAGTATATAACAACTGGGGCATTTACACACACACACACACACACACACACACCTTCCATAGCGCAATGTAGATCCCATCACCCTTTGTCCCCTTGCGATCCATATAGCTGGGCCATTAAATCCATATCTGGTGCATCTGAGCACATACATGAGATCCCCAATGAGACTCCTGGAGCACATCCACCATGCGAGATCCCCAATGAGACTCCAGCCTGCTGATGTCACAGTCCGAGTCTGATCTGTTCCCAGCGACAGTTTATGCAGTCAAAACTGTATAGACTTCTGGGAGCTCTGCTCTTACATGTTTCTCTATCCGGACTGCTGCTGAAACAGTCTGCACATGCTCCAGACTGTCTCAGCAGCAGTCTGGACTAGTGCGCATGCGTGAAAGTCTACGATTTTTGAAATTGTTTTTATCATTTATTTTTATTTTATTTTCTTTATTTTACAGCTGAGGGGGCTGCAGTCCGGCAGTCCAATAGCATGGGCCGCCCCTGAATAGAAGTATAAATTTTGCAGAAAGATAACAATAATCGAAGACATCTAGATAAAGGCTTAATAAGATAAAGCCCTAGCTAATCCCACAGGACCATAGTTTAATTAGTGGACCAAGTGATGGAAGACTTGGCGCAGTGGTCAGTAAAGTCACTAATGTCAACATAACTACTTCATGAGGAGAAGTCACATTTTGTTCACTTTGGGAGAACTTAATGCCTACAGCTTGCACTGTAACTTTTGGTGGAGCATGTGGAAACATGCATCCATGTGTTGCAAGCAAAAAGTGGGATGTTATCACCACAACATGGAGCTATGGGCACTATGGTATAAACATGTAGAACCTACAACAGATAATGGTCATGCCCAGAAACCAACTTTAAACTACAAACAAAACAAATAGGCTAAATGGTTCTTGCATCAGGGAGAAATGAACAAGTTAACAGGTGAGTTGAAAAAAAAGACACCTGATGTTCAGAGAGTGGGTTTGGGAAGAAAATACAACAAAAGACTAAGAACACCTTCTATAGTATCAGAAACAAAACACAGTCTATCAAAGTCTAATTTCTTATATTAAATAGGGGGCATATTGCTTTGGTACATATACTACAAAACTTATTAGTTACTCAGGTTATAATATAAAAACAGCATCTCAGAGTAGCAGTGAGATGAGATAACAAAGTATATATCAACAAGTTATCCACAGGCAAATTATGGTGATATCTGTGACGGGCAAAATAAAATAACCCCCTTGCAATTATATTCAAATGAGAGCAGTTACAGTTCCATTCTGTACATGCCTTTTGGGCAAGAATTTGACATTTAAGTTAATCACCCTTATGTCAATTATGGTAATGAGATGTGCTTTTGTCTAACTACCCTCCTGTGCACATGTATTATGTGGATTGTACTGCTTCATCCTGATTTGTCAAAGTGTTACAAACTCTGGGGTTAATGACAGGACAGTAAAAGATATGCACACAGATATGTACTTCTGAACTATGATGTGTAACTTAATTATCAACATCATATAAAGTCAGTTTCCAAATGTATAATTCTGCTACTAAAACCTTGGAAAAGAACTGCCCAGTGAAAAAGAATACTTCAGCAAACTTGTCAACCTAGTTAAATAGCTACAACAGAAACAAAAAGAATCACTGAGCCCACCACCAAAGACAGTATGCATGGAAACCAAGTAAATGTAGAAAGAAAATCTGCTGCTGCCACACAAGCTGAGGTAAAATAGTTCAAATAGTTAAAATCAGTTCCTTTATTGACAAAATAAAACATAATCCTGCTGCTGCTGTCTGGATAAGCACTTTTGTTTTTTGAACCTTTATCAAATCCTAAAGAAAAAAGCAGCTGCCTTTCATTTAAACAGATCTTCCTGCAGCTCAATCATTTTGTCAATAAAGGAACTGATTTTAACTATTTCAACTATTTTACCTCAGCTTGGTTGGGTGGCAGCAGCAGGTTTTCTTTCTACATTTACTTTGTTTCCATGCGTACTGCCTTTGGTGGTGAGCTCAGTGGTTCTTTTTTGTTTCTGTTGTTTTTCTTGTCAGTGAACACTCCACACCAAGCTTTTTCACTTTGAAACAAGCTGAGTTTTTATTTTTTAAAACAAGCTGAGTGCTAGAGCCATGGAGATACCAACAAAGAGGATTGTGAATAACTGCTTGACTAATATAAGCAATTCATTGCTTAACTTGAATTTAGAGAATGGGAGTATTAATACGTTGAAAAATATGCTTGATTCACAGAAGTTTGAAAATATTTTTAAAGATGTTGAGAATGCTGCATATAGACTGAAGTGTCTGCAGTGGCAGCATTTTCACATGGAGGCCTGCCTTCACCATCAGGTCATACCGAGGGGGTTGCGAGTAAGGTGTATGCCAACATATGGCAACACCTATCCAGACTTATTAGCCAAATGGAAAAAAATTAATATTGAAACCAGCTTCAACTACATGAAACTGACAATTGAGTTCTTTAAGCCGCAGGAGGATGAAACAGCTCGGCTGCTAGATACCAAACAAAAATAACTTGAATGAATGGAACTCTCAGACAATGACTTGGTGAGATTGGGAGAGCTACAAGACAAGCTAGAGGTTTATCATATCAAATTGAAAAATGTTAAAAGTGCCAAATTAGCAAGAGACTTTAATGACCTCAGGAAGGGTCAACTGTTTGAATGGCCAAGGGAACAGAAAGGCTTATTCTCAGCAACAAATAGACAAAAACAGGCATCTACAGCAAGGGAACAACCTTCGGAACCGATCAATGAAATAAGACAAACAACTGGAGTAATAGTGGAGGCTGAAGAGTATGACAACAGAATCATGAACAGTAATAAGAAACAGTTAGCCAGAAGGAATGAATGTATTCAGGAGTTAGATGAAAGGATCACAGAAGCTCCAGATCCTGAAACACACATGCATCTAAGAGATGAGGCATCTATTAATAATGTTACTGAATCTACAGTATCTAATCCATCAGAACAAAGTAATGGAGCTAGGCCTAAGAAAGGAGCAGTGCATTTACTTTTACAGTATTCACTCCCTTTTTTACTACAAGGGAAGAATGCACGACAGTCACGCTCAATAAGCAGAGAGAGGAAAAAGAGAAAAGTATAAAGGTGGAAACTGTAGATTCGCTGGTATTGAATATATCTGGACATGAACTGAGTAGGAATAAAATGGACATCTTAAGGAGAGAGTTAAGTTTTACACCCTCCTTATGATCACCCTTGAATGAATTCATGACAGACATAAGGTGTTTTGGAAGGAATCTGACATTAAGGAACATTTTTGGCAATACTGAGACACAAGAGCATGAAAATAAATCATACTTAAAAGACCCAGCACCTTTGTTCCACTAAGCCATCCCACTATAGATGTCTTCATGCAGCTTTGTGAAAAAGAGGTAGAACAATATAGATTGTAAGAAAAAGGACAACATTTCTATAATCTAAGTTATCATGAAAGGCTAGCACTGAATGAACTTCAAAGAAGGAGGGACATAGCGGTAAAAGCAGCAGACAAAGGAGGAGCTGTAATTGTGATGGATTCACTAAGATGTGATAACAAGATAAAGGAAATGCTAAGTGATATAGCAATATATCAAAGAATATCAAAGAAGGATGTCAATAAAATAATAGTGAATGTGAATGATGGCATCTATGAAAAGCTAATGGATAGAACTATCACAAAAGAATTGCAAGATTATTTTTACAGACAGCATCCAAAGATACCTAACATCAGTGGATTACCTAAGGTCCACAAGAATTTGATGGATCCCCCTTTAAGGCCAGTTGTCAATGGAGAAGGATGGGCGACTGAACCCATTTCTATATATGTGGAAGAAGATTTGAAGAAACTACTACCACATAGAAGAACAGTTGTGAAAGACTCTGAAGGTTTTTTAAAATGTCTTTATGATAGCACAACAATGAGGAAAACCTACAAAGGTATCATAATGGCAACTCTGGATGTGAATAGCCTGTTTACATCAATACCAAATGAATATGGAATAGAAGAAGTTAGACAATTTGGACTTAAATATAAGGCCAATAATAATATAAACTTGATATGTAGTCTTCTAGATGAAATACTGTCTAACAATATCTTCATGTATGGGAATGAATATTATTGGCAGAAATCTGGAGTGGCCATGGGAACCCCATGTGCCAACAGGTATGCCAACATAGTGTTGGCACAATGGGAGGAAGAATTGTGCTTGGATACCCTCAATAGCTGGAATAACAACATAGTTGTATATAAACATTTTGTTGATGACATCTTTATTTTATGGGAAGGCGATGAACACTCTCTCAGAAGTTTCGAGTCTTTCCTGGGTAGCACCACATCCTTCTTAAGATTTGAATTGAATTTTTCTGATACTACCATCAGCTTCCTTGACATCCGACTGACATTGGATCATGTATATGGGATAGATATGTTTATGCACAGGACGACAACATGGCGTAATCACATGCTGCATAGAATCAGTATGCACCCAAGACATATTTTCAAAAATATAGCTGAGAATCAAGTGAAACATATATCAAAACTGTGCACTAAAGATGAAGTTTTTGAAAAAGAAAAGGACAGACTTATTGATAACTATATGTAAAGAGGATATAATATAGATGAAGTCATAAAAAGCATGAATAGAACATCAGATTTACGAATTGGCAAAGGAAGACCATACTTTTCCCATTGGTTGAGTAAGGAAGAAGATGAGAAGAATAAGAAGGAAAACAAGATGTGATTTTGTCTTACATATAGCAGTGACAATGCATTCATACTAGGGACCATAAAAAAAACTGGTCTGTTTTGACTTCAGATGAGAACCTTAGGAGCATTGTAGGGGAGACACCCAGTTTTTCCTTTAAGAATAGGAACAATTTGAAAAGGTTCTTATGTCATGGGACTCATCGAAACTTGGACATACAACATACACCTACAAATAAAGTAGGCACCTATAAATGTGGATTTTGTAAAGTATGTCAACATATCAAAACAGATAATTTATTTATACATCCAACATCTAAGAAGGAATACAGGTTTAAAGGGTTTGCGAATTGCAGGAGCAAAAATGTGATTTATATTGCTCAGTGCCAAGGCTGCCCAGCCTTTTATGTGGGGAAAAAGAATAGAATGTTCAAGGAGCGTATCCTGAGATACTGTTAGAACATCAGGAATCAAGTAAATACGAATGCTCTATATGGTCATATTAAAATCAATGGAGACCACACTTTTAAATTTATGGTCTAAGCAAATAGAACATGCATCCTGAATGAGAGGTGTGTCCATACACCAAAACTTTATTGGTTGATTGAATGAATGAGCTGCAGGAAGCTCTTTTTAAATGAAAGAAAGCTGTTTTTTTCTTTAGGATTTGATAAAGGTTCAACAACCAAAAGCACTTATCCAGACAGCAGCAGTAGGATTACGTTTTATTTTGTCAATAAAGGAAGCAATTTTAACTATTTCAACTATTTTACCTCAGCTTGGGTGGCAGCAGTTGGTTTATTTAAATAGCTAAGTAAGAATAGGCTATGTAACTCCATCTGTATTAAAGGAGTAATTTCTAGGCACATTGCACTGGCTGCAAAGAGCACTTTTGGCTTACATCAAAGATTAAAATTATACTCATTTCATCAACTTTAATCATACCCTGACTTAGGAATCTGGTTTATTTCTGTCATGGTTTTAGAATCCCAAAGTTCTAGGAGAAATTAAACTGAATGTTTAAAGAACTTCTATGCTTTTTGGCATAGCCCATATGCTTAAAACCAACCATGCAATTAAATTAGAACACTTTTGAATAATATAATTGAAAAATATCACCTTTGTAAGTACTTAGGGTCTCAACTAAACTCAGCTTTGTCATGTATGTGTCATGCAGAATTCAGCAGTGAAAGATTTTCAGTCAGATAGCTCTGCTGTAAACCAATGAGCATTCTCTCTCTCTCTCTCTCTCTCTCTCTCTCTCTCTCTCTCTCTCTGTCTCAAAGCTAGTGAGGTTATGGAACTGACTCTCTCATCCCTAATACTGACCATGCCTTACCTCTGATTAACCTTGTAACTGAATAAAATAACTATCTCTTATCAACTAATGCAAGCAAAAGTTGCCAGTTTACATCAGTACTACTTACCAATGAATATCACTGCATTTTCCTTCAAGAAGTACCCTAGCTGCAAGTTACTTCACATTCTGCATGGTAGCTCAGTTCCTTAACCATTAATTTTCTCTTTATGCAGTACTGCTCCTGTTCCCAAGGTGCTTTATCACTTATAAGATACCCTTTCAACACAGCCATCCCACAAAGGACCTTCATTAAAATCACCTCAGTAACTTGGAACTGCCTTCCCAATGAAATCTGAAATGTTGTCGCTTACTTAAAATTTCATATAAAAAAGCTTTGGTCAACAGTTTAAGAATCCTTACTGGTGTCTCTGCTGCAGTGATGCATGGAAAGGTATTAACTTTGTGCTATTTAATCACTTTTCTCTGCAAATATGACTAGTAAATACAACACCTCAATCTACAAGTGGCATTAACAATAATTAATAAACAAAGTGTGTAGTACAGTGCCAGACTGAGTGGCATTGTTTCCCCTCTGCAAGCCTTTCTCCAGCCTGGTTCTCAGTTGGGGTAACTATCCTGGATTGGTGACACTAAATTGTCCATAGACATAGATGTTTATCTGGTATGTGTGTGTGATATGGAAGAAAGCCCTGAAGATGGCAATTATGTCTAGGACTGCTACTAGAGCTGGATTACACTCAACAGCATTTAATGAATAAAGGAGCATACTGACTACACTTAAAAACTGAAATAAATCCCTTAAAGGGAAGTTCATACATAAGAACCGAGCTTAACTAAGTAGTTATTGTGGTTCTTACACCAGAAATCTACTGACACCTTTGAAAACTGTAAAAGTCTTATTGTTTATTTATATTTGTTTACCAGGGTAGTGCACCCATCTCAACATACCATTTACAGGCACAGCCCAGGTGAATAGGAACTCATAATAAATGTACAAAACATTTACAGACACAAGGATATGCTAAAAAATGTATATGTGTGTGTGTGTGTATATATATATATATATATATATATATATATATATATATATATATATATATATATATTATATAGGCGCACACACACACACACACACACACACACACACACACACACACACACACATTTACAGATGCAAGAATATGCTACAACATTTAGTTCAGGAAGCAGGGGATGACATGATGAGATAAGGAAGGATGAAACAGAGATAAAGGGGTGTCAGAGCAGCAGGGTTCATGTAACTAAACTAAATGCAAGTCGTCATACCTCTGAACAAACAAAAACAAAACATGATGGTGTGGCAAAGCAATGATTGTGACAACTTGAAAAGGCGTTGTTTAATTAGAAATGTACTTCATTTCAGGTTGCTTTTAAAGCTGTTAATTCATGCTCCTACACTTTTTTTAACTGGTTATACTTTGAAACATCTGAACTCCCCAAACTCTTTCAAAGTATTACGAATGGATAACCAGTCATAACGTTAAATTGTAACATGTTCTCAAAATGGATTCCAAGAAATTTAGCTCTCAAGCTTTGGTCTCAAGGCAGATCTTTTGGAATCTACTTTTCAAAATCATAATAAAGTGGTTACATTTGGTAATCAAATAATCTTTTATGTCTTAGATTGCACTCTGTTATTCAACTTGTTGTACTTTTCACATTCTTTACTATTGATATCTGTAAAGGTAACCTACTGCTTTCAAATACAATACTTGTGAGCAACATTTCTCATACTGGGACACCTAGATACTCTCATAGCATTTACAGAAATTAAAAAGGAAAAGTTTGTTCTTTTACCAAAATTCACATGTGGCAGTTTAAATTTTGTCAACAGATTATTAGTTTAACTTAACCACATTTAAAGAGCTTTGTGTAAAAAAACATTTTTCTGTTGGTTTGGTTGTAATTTCTGAACTCTTCCTGGCTATGTACCTGCTCTGTAACCTAACCTCTTCCTTCTCCTTATATGATAACTAAACTCATATGCTTTTTGCTACTAATGGCTGATGATACTTTCTCCATATTTATTATTTATTTATTTTTCCATCACTTGTTGATACTAGTACAATAATGTTGATTAATATATGCCTGTTTATACTGTACAATAATGCTAAATAATATAGCTCTGTTTATACCTCTCTGAATTCATCTGGCAATCAATGAAATTCCTGCTTTTATGTATATATTCTGTATATATTACTGTAATCAAACCAATTAAATTCCTGCTTTTATGTATACATTCTTTATATATTACTGTAATCACTACATGTCACACTGTTTCTACTTCTGTACCAATTACTGTTTTATTTTTTCTGTATCTATGTTCTTGCCAGAACTTTTCTTCCCAGGTTTCCACTGAAAATGGGCTCTTTTAGGCCCAGTGGACTTTCCTGGTAAACAAATGCAATAAATAAAATAAATAAATAAATTGCTGGGAAAGCATCAGTCTCCATTGCTCTAGATCCACTGGTAGATAAACATGGCAGGTGTTATTTGGGAAGGTGCCAGGTTTAGGTACAGAGGTTGAGTATCTAGGAGTCCAGGATATTCATTGGGAAGCATCACAGACAAAGGCTTTTGCAAGGGGACTATTCTGACTCCCAGTACAAGTCTAAGGTATATGATAGTTTATCCCAGGCTGTATCCAGTGCGACTGCTATGCAGCACACTGGAGAGCAATGTAGGCGTCATTTTAGTGACCTAGAGATGAGAAAGATGGATAAACTTGACAGTTGGATTGAGGATTTTTGGACTGTGCACATCCCACATTTGTGTAAGTATCAACTCTAGAGAGTATTTGTAAGACTTAAAAAGTTGAATATAGGTAAGGCTGGTATGCATGATATTCTTGTTTTCTGTTGTTCCATAGCTGCCAGTGATCGGAAGTGCAAAGCACTGGCCCACATCACTAGTTTGGAGAGACTGAGGGGAGCAAGTGGTAAATATACAGCAGAAGAGAAGTGTTATTATAGTGTTAAAAGTTAAATATAGCTTTTTTGGTATTCTTTAGAGTTGTATCAAACTGAGCATGCATATCCCAGCTGTAAATGCAAGTGTGCATGCATTGGTCTCTAGCACAAACCAATTGTAAGAGTCCAATATTAGACTTTAGTCAGAGGTTGTGTGTTCAAATACCACAAATCACAGCTATACCATTTTGTTATTTCTTCAATAATATTTACATTAAACTAAAATCTTTATACTAGTGGCACAAATGCTCTGCTGTAAACTGTATTCTCTATAATTGGAACATACATATGTGCAATATATGCACATTTCAAGGATTAATCTGTAGTATAGTGTGCATCTGTTAGGAGGTAGACTTAAATGTAAAACTTAAGATAACAGAGTTGTATAATTGTATTAATGCATTGTATGTCACATATGATGGTGCTAATATTGTCTCTTTTTTCTTTCACCCCAGCCCTCATCTCTGTTTTATTTTCTTCATTTTTAATTTATTTTATTTTTAGAAATAATTTTTCTTTTATTATTTTAATTTATGATTTCTTATTTTATTTCTATTTATTTGATTTTCTTGTTAAACATAGTTTTTATTTACTTTTATTTTATTTTATTAAATTTATATTTGTATTTTCTTTTTTATTTTTATTATGTGTCGTTAGAATGTGTCCATGACATCCATGTGTACCACATCACTAAATACTCCACAGCACAGAGAGGTAAGCTAGCCCTATTAGATCGGCCTGTCCTAGCACATTTGGGAGCCAACCTGGCAGCACTGCCTCTGCTGCCCCTGTACTACCTGCACCCTTAGGTAGTCCTATCCCAGAGTCAGGTCCAGAGGTACCCTACGGGTGCAGTGGCAGAGGAGGTGTGTTCATCACCCACACTGAGTTGCCAGGTATGGGAGTGTGTTGTACCTTTTGTGCATGCCTACACTGTCTGGAGAGTCTGCTCTCCCTCATGTTGTGTAGTACTAGGAGGAGGAGGAGACAAGAAGCATTCCAACCACCTTCAGAGTAAGGTGATGGTGATGACAGTCTAGTTGGTGAGGACTTGATTCCCACTGTCTCCCAGCTTTATGGCCATGGGCCTGGGTTGTCCCGACCCTCACCCCAATCATGGTGTCCCCCAACCTTTTGTGTCCATCACCATTCCTGTCTCTTGTCTTTTGTTTGTTTTGTCTTTCTGCAATTGCTTCTTCAACTACCCAGCTTACATGATCCAGACATACCTATGTCCTATCCCCAAGATTCCTGTCTCTCTCTATCTCTCAAATAAAAATAAATGGGCACCTGTCCCACAACCAAAAAAAGTAAAAAAGAAAACAAAAAAATGTTCCATACATAGCTCTCCATTTCACACACATGTCTTCTTGACACATTTGATTTGGTCCACTTGGCTATACAACATGATTGTGTTGTGGTCACCCCTCTCTCCAGAGGTGGAATTACAAATTCAGTTAATATTCTGCACATATTTTCAGTTTACACTATTAAAGAAATGGATAGCTATGGTTCTTTTCTACCTCCCTCCTGCACATTTCTGTCCTGCTTTCCCTTTTTTCTTCCACTTGCTTGTCCCCATTTCACCACTTTCCTATGTACCCCATTTTCATCACGTTAATCTGGTCAAATAATAGAATCACACAGAACACACACAAGTTGCTATAAAAGCAATGAAGCCCTTCATGTTTTGGGCTCCATGTTTGTCTGGAGGTGCACATCACACACCAATGTGCAGCAACAGTAAGCGGTGGCAAAATGATGTGGTTATCTCCATGCAATGCCACTTAATCCACTGCACTATGACAACACATAGATACACATGTACTATAAAGAATTCATGTCATTGAATTGTCTATATATTTAAATAAAAGTATTAGCTAGACCTGAATTCAAACCCAGTACCATCTGGGCCCAAGAACGAATGCAGCCATGTATTAACACAGGCTGCCACAGAGTCAGTTAAGCAGCAGGTGTATTGCATAGACTCAATACTAACTGTCAGACTTCAGCACTGTAACTCGTGCTTGTGCACTGGTTAGTTACATGCAAATGTGCATCTTCCATGCATATACACTTTGCAAACCATCATGCAAACCCCCTGCTCATCAAGCTATAGAAAAGTAAATATTACTATGTGTTGCTGCTGTTTACTGACCATTTCCTGTCTATGACATGAAACTTCATGTGGAAACCTTACAAACTGAAAGCTCTTTATGTGACATACAGTATTTACGATACAGCCATGTCTTGCCAGTTTTCCCCAAACACTGCAACCCTGGTGTCTCAGTACTTTTTCCACACACATATCACCTTTAGAAAGTAATCTCAAGTGTTGTGTGATATGCAATGCACATCAATCTGGTAACATGCAGAACTACAACTATTGACCCATAAGCCTAAAAAACCTTATCTACAAGGCTAGGGGAACAATCAGCAGCATGGACCTTATCCACAGGGACATAGCTGGCCTTCAACACACTTGATCTGACCAATTCTGTTTTTGTCAAGGGTGGATCTTGCTTATTGAACCATGTGGACTTTTTTGATACTGACCCCAAAGACCTGGAAGAGGGATAACCAGAAATACTACTTATGTTGAGTTATCCAAGGCCTTTGACACTATTCCCCATTGATGTCTCATAGTGAAGATGTCCTATCTGGGAATTAGGCCATCGAGTACTAGATGGATAGCCAACTGGTTCACAGACAGTACACATACTTTCAATGTTGGGGGCTTCACCTCCACCACAAGCCCACTTAACAGTGGAATACCGTAAAAATCTGTGCTGGGCCCTCAACTTTTTTGGAAACTACTTCCCTGAAGCACAGGTAACAGTAGATGGCCTGTGGTTTCCCAAGTTTGCAGATGACTGTTAACTGGATACACTCATATAGAGCTCCCCAGTGACGGTAACATATTATGAAAGGGGCTGACACAGACAAATGATTGGTGTCAAACTCACGGACTGAGCTTTAAAGCAAACAGTGCCTCATTGTCCCCTTTGGCAATGAAGTACCCTTGCTTATTATGATATAGATATATATATATATATATATATATATATATATATATATATGTGTGTGTGTGTGTGTGTGTAGAGAGAGAGAGAGAGCACCACTCTAAGCTCACACCATGTTGTACATGTACCACCATGTACAGCTCCATGAGTAACTTTCTCTCTTTATCTCTTTCTTTCTCTCTCTATCTCTTTGTTGAAGTCATACTATAAGCTAACAGCCCATACCTTCAATCTCTCTAAACCCTCTAAAACCAGTATGTCAGAACTGAAAGACTTCAGAAGCACAAATATCCTCATATGCTAGGATTTAGTGCCAAAATTCACTTATGACATCACCCAGACACCTACCCAACAGATAGACTTGAAAATGTTTTTTATAAACAGGTGAATAAATATATAAGCATTAGTAGTCCCATCTAGATCGAAACACAGTAAGAAATTTAAAATCAAACCAGCATGGTAGTCCACCAACATAAATAAAATCTCCAACAAAAGGAAATAACTCAATGGAGTATACAACAGATCTAAAAAACATTAAGACAAGTAAAATATTAGGAATTTGACTAAATTTGAAAAGACAATTTGCTCTATAAATGCAGTCTATAAACTCAGATAAGCATCTGAAGCCATAGAAAATTACAAATCCTTATTTAGTTACATTAGAAAACCAAGAAATAATACTCAGCAATGTACAGAACTCATACTAAACAGCAACATCTATTTAGACTTGGTGGACTTTGACAAAATACTATCAAATACATTTAGTGCAAATTTTACAACTGAAACAACTATCCAACACCCTGCGATGCCCCATTACTCTTAAATTCCCCTAGCAAAAGCTAAAGTCTGTGCTTTATTTCTTCTGTCCAAGATAAAGAACACTTTTTCCATGGGACCAGATATTGTACTGGGCTGTTTGTTAAATAGTATTAAATATGCCCTGGCTGAACCTTTCCATAGCCCATTTAAACCAAACCTGGCTACAGGGTCAGACCCAGAAGTATGACATACAACACTGGTGATGCTAGTCTGTGATGGTTGTTGGTCGACCACCTTTAATCTGCCTTGTGAGTCTCATTTTATAGACCATAGAACACATTATAACAGACTTTATTAACACAGACATTAAAAGTCTCAACAGGCTAGACCTACTGTAATATGGTTTTGTAAAAGATCAGTCCTATTTAATGAACCTGACAAACATTTTTGAAAAGTTAAAACAAGATGTTGATAGATGGCACACTGTACACACAAACTACCTTAAACTGGCAAAGGTATCTGATACCATCCCCATGCCAGAATAATTAACAAAACTAAATGCATTATAAATACACCCCTTATGACAAGCTGGGTAGCTAAGAGGTTAAAAGACAGACCCCCGGATTCACGACTCCTCTGTGTAAGACTTAATAAGTCTTACTCGGAGGCTGCAGTTGAATGGTATGACGTCAGCGTGCCATGAATATTCATGAGGGCACGCTGACTCAACCGTA
This sequence comes from Protopterus annectens, assembly GCF_019279795.1. Classification (NCBI taxonomy): domain Eukaryota; kingdom Metazoa; phylum Chordata; order Ceratodontiformes; family Protopteridae; genus Protopterus; species Protopterus annectens. The sequence continues at coordinate 905,613,749 of NC_056734.1, forward strand.
ACACTTACACGGACCGAGTATGAAAGCAGGGGGCATGTCCGACTGCCGAGCAGTCTAAATGTCCACGCCCCTGCAAGTGTAGTAAAAGCAAAATGTCAACACACAAGAGCAAGTTCGCTCAAATGTCCTTGCACCCAACACCATACTCCCTGACACTGTAAACCCCCATCACAGTTATAAAAAGTAAAATATTTATTTATTTTTTTAAATCCACGATATAGCTGCCCGTATTTGCACGTATGTGCGCGGGTGTGCTCATTGCTTAGCTATAGTTAGCAATTCCGACATGGAAGAGCATAAGAAAGAATGTTTATGCAAATTGCACCAAATTGCAATAGCGTAATGGTAGAGCGTATGCACAAAGAGGAGGCATTCACGGTTCGAGTCCCACCACTCCCCTTCTTATTTATGTTTTAAAGCAGTAATTGAAATAATACCAGACATATATATGATGAAAATATTATTAAAAGCAGTGAAATGGCCAATGTATCAGTGAACAAAATATATATTTTTAAAGGATCCAGATATATAATAGCCTGCCATTAAGCAATGTTTTACCCAGCTAAACAGAGGTGCCCATAGTTTAATAGCACTTTACCCAGCTAAACAGAGGTGCCCATAGTTTAATAGCGCTTTACCCAGCTAAACAGAGGAGCCCATAGTTTAATAGCACTTTACCCAGCTAAACAGAGTTGCCCATAGTTTAATAGCGCTTTACCCCACGCAATGTGTTTGCGCCGACGTGCGTGCCGCGCCAACCTGGGAACCATAGGGCACCGGGGAGCAACATAGAGCTAAGTTGCTTAAATGCAGCCACACCCCTTAACCTGTCTAGACAGTATTAAAATAAAAGCATGACAAGGTTCGAACCGAGGACTCTGTGCATCAGAAGCAAAGTACAGAACCACTAAGCCAAGACATCATAGAGGAAACATCCACTGTTAACATTCATATACTTATGAATGATAGTTTAACAATTACTAAGCAGGTCTGCAGTCAGCCGAGAATTTTACAAAACGGCCAATCACAAAAAAGTGCGGGAAATGCGGCATATTTAAGCCCCACGGGTGGGAATACACACCATAACTGATTGTAGCTCACATCTGCAGTTAGAATGTCTGGTGTCGGAGAGGGAACATGCTTCCGAGCGCAACGTTGGGGCATCGAGGAGTCCAAATACAAGACTGCTGCAGGGCCAGTTCCAAGGGACGGAGTACAAGGCAGAGGCTTGGAACCGGTTAGCTCATGACCTTACCAGTGCCACAAGTGTTCCTCAGACTGGTGAGCAGGTCTGTCACCACCATGCAGACCTGAAGAGACAAAAGCAGGACCGCCTGAACCAGTGGATACAGGAGGCCCGTGGGATGCGGAATGCCCCACACCTGAGTATATAGCCATGGAATGCAGTATGTAAGAATTGATAATGGAGTATGTATAATGGATAGGTATGTCTTAATATCCCTTCATTTACTTTACAGCTGCAGGTGACCATGCTACGAATTAGCAAGCCTATGCTGATAGGCTGCTAAGGCTGCGCCACCAGGCAGGTTAGTGATTATTCTGCATGTATTGTTATATAAAATATGGGAGAGAGCATGAAAGAAAGTGTTGTAGTCCAATAAAACAGCCATAAAATTGCCTGAATCAGTCCTCTGTATGTACTGTCAGATAAAAATGTCAGAGAGGCAGAAAAAGAGTGTAGTAACCCATTAAGAAAGGTAACATATGTCTGGAATAATATCTCTGCAGGCACTGTCATATAACATAAGTGAGTGAGCCTGAAAAAAAATTGCTCTAACCTATTAATAAAGGTATAATATGTCTTGAACCTATCTGCCATATACACCATTAAAACAAATAAAGGAGTGAGCCTGTGGAAAAGTGTGTAATGTCATTCATAAAGGTCTAAAACCCAGAGTGTGTCTGTGTCACAGAGTCTGAAATGTTGTTGTACCCTTGCATTATACAAACAGTACTGTTTAAAAAGGTGCTGGCAACCCAAAGTTATGCAGTCCCATATAAAGTGGGTGATAGAAGTGCTAGTAGCAGCTGGCTGGCATGAATAAGTAAACCTGGCACATGTGTAGCATGTAATTTTTCCCCAGAAATGTGAGTGTGTGTCAAGAAATGCAGGGTTCTGTGCAAATCGAAGTGAACATGTCATGTGAAAACATCCCAGATATGTAGATAAAGAAATATAAATGCAATCAAGAAATATGTAGCAGTAACATCTGCATCCTGGGCAGTTAGTATGTCAGATATAGGTCAGGCATATATTGAACTAGCCAAACCCACGACACAACCTAATGTATGGAGACAAGTGTAATAATGCAGGTAGGGGATATACACTTGCAGTCACTAGGAATGTAGTGTAGACTAAAAGGTCATTATAAGATGTTAACCAAGGTTTTTTCTACACCCTACTGTATGTGCATAAACCATGCAATAAACAGACCTGGATCTGAAGAAGTTTACATATTTTTAGTAAACGAAAGCGCTAACATACAGTTTTTGTTTCTTAGCGTGGTGCTTTTTCCATGTTTTATTTTTTTATTAGTTTGTTGAATCATTTAGTTTGTTTGCTTGTCTGTTTATGATAAACCATGCAATTACACACCTCAATGGGTATGTGTAATCTTAAATATTTGTTGGGACATATGTCCTATTGTCCTATAAATATTTGCATTCACGTTGCTGCATGAGCCTTGTTTAAACACCACAATCATGGTGGCCTGTTGCTACCAAACATCCCTGCATGCTGTTGGAATAACCACTGTGGTTCAATATATGCATGAGTTATGCTTGCTGTTCAACTGTGGTACCCTTGGTGTGTTGGGTTAATGGGAATATTATTGCATGCTGTTACTACTAATCTGGAATGCTGTTTTGCTTATGTTGTAATAAAACACACCTAATCACAGAACGTATGGGAAGGCCGGTCCCAGTGGACCCACCTGTCCCTCCTCAGCCGGCGAGTGCACCTGGCACTAGCAGGTCTGGTGCTCAGCCCGGGCTCCCCTCCTCCGGTGGTCCTGTGCCACCTTTGGGTGGAAGCGCTGCAGGGGATGGGGCTCATCCCCCCTGTGCAAGCGTGGGCAGAGAAGGGCCACCTGTCACCCTTTGAAGGGTCCAGGCTGTGGTGCGTAAGGAGATCCAGCATTCAGTCGCTGATCTCCTATGCCAGCTTGAGACGAGAGTGGCGCATCTCTCGGGTGAGCCTGCCCATCCTACTCAGCCCCCAGCACAGCCACCCTCGGGGCTGTGAAGGTGCAGTGGTGACTGCCCATGGGTGGGGATCTCAGTTCCACTGTTACCATCTGTGGGCTCATGGGCTTGCGATTTCCAAACAACCTTCCCCATCAATTGTGTTCACTGACCCATGTGTCAAATTCCGCCCCTGTATGTGTCTTGTTTGTCTTGTCTGTTTACCTCCCCAACCTACCTCCCCAAATATACCTACATCCCCTACCTCACATTCCACTCTCACCTGAAAAAAAAATAAAAAAAGGGCAATCTGTTCCCACAAAAAAATTATGCCCCATACATAGCTGCCCATTTCGCACACATGTCCACTGGACATGTAAAATGATAATTATAATTGTCAGTACAACATAGTCTGTTGTCCTCACCCCTCTCTCAGGGGTGGAAGGTTGCAAATTTCATACCAAATTACGAACATATGCACAGCTATCGTTGGTAAAGAAATGGGCAGCTATGGGCCTTCCCTACTCCCTTCTTGCACATCCCAGCTGGTTTCACTACTGTCTTTCCCTCTTTGTGCCCCCTTTTTCACCACTTTCCTATCTCCCCATTTTCTTTTCTTTCAAAGAAATTAGCGCGGGGGTTAGCGGGAGTAAGCACTTTTACGCAGTAGTTAGCGGGGGTGCGTGAGTGTGAGTTTGTGTGCACTTAGCTAAGCATCACTAAGCGTCACACAAACCCATGCAAACCCACTTACAACTACTTAAAAGTGCCTTAGTCACTCTGTATAACAGGGCCCTTGTATTGTTCAGCAGCAAAATAAAATGCACCTGTCAGTCTCGAACCGCAGACCTTGGGCTCACCAGTCTGCATGAAGTACCGCTACACCACAGCAAATATACAATAACTTGGTGCTGAAATAAATATATCATACATTACAATGAGTGAATGTAAAAGGAGAATAGGAATGGCGTAACACAAATCATGTTCTGTGGCCCTTAGCCAGCAAGTGTTGTGGAATTGCATGATATGACTGTGAAAAGAGAACCAGCCATGCTAGTAGGGAATAATGTTACAGTAGCACCTTACAAACCCTACACAGTATCAGAGCAGGATAAACACTGGCATATTTGAATAGGTCAGAGGCCAGACCTCCCAACTGTGACTGGTTTACAGGGATGTCCCTGATTTGCAAACAAATGTTAGCTGTGCCCCTCAAACTCCCTGTGAAATGTAGTAACAGTAGACAGAAAGGTGAGGAATCCCACTTAATTATAAATGTCAATAAGTGAGAGAAGACAGTGCTTGCACGTCAGAAAAGGTGTAGTAATACATATGCTCAGAATCTTCCAAAGTCACAAATGAAAAATATCTGAAATATATCACAGGTGTATCTCACTGATATGTACCTTTCCCTGAGGCTGTTCAAATATATACCTGAGAGTATCTGAGGCCTGGAAGAGTCAGAAACACACAGGCATATCAAGCTGTCTGCTGTTACACACTCTGCAAATAGCTGTAGAATAAATTCCACAAGCATGCCCTCATGTAGGAGTACAACACAGAAATATCAAAGGATGTAGCCATGTACTGCTAGCAACCACCTGTGACAATGCCATTGTTCAGGTGCTGAAAAGACTGGTGTGGTGCACAGTCAATGAATACTAGGCTAACCTCTGTCTACCATCTGGATATGTCCACAGGTGGGAGCTACTCAGACAGATTCCTAGCCTTTATAGACTTACAGGTACACAGCAACTCTGCATGTTCAGCAAGACAAACATCACACAATAATAAATAATGCACTCTGCAGTTCTGCAGCCCTACCCAAAGGTACTATATACCCATGTAGTCAGGCACAACCAAGGGTGTAGGTAGGCAAACAAAGTAGTGAAATATGTCCAGTTGTCCTGAGCAGACTGTGCTAATGTCAACACAAACAAACCACAAACTGTTCAGAAGTGAGTAACGTACTAATGACAGTATAGCAGTTCACAAACTGTGCATGTGCCTGATATTCATTATTGGTAGTAGAACATACTTAGTTGTCCTCACCCCTCTCTCAGGGGTGGAAGGTTTCAAATATCTCTCCTTATGTATTGCATATGCACAGCTGTTGCTGGTAAAGAAATGGGCAGCTATGGACCTTCTCCACACCCATCCTGTACATCCCGAGCTGGTTTCCCTACTGTCTTCCCCTCTTTGTGCACCCTTTATCACCACATTCCTATCTCCCCATTTACTTTTCTGTCAAAGAAATGAGCGCAGGGGTTAGCGGGAGTGAGCACTTGTAAAGAGTAGTAAGCGGGTTTGCACCAATGTGCGCATGTGTGCGCTTAGCTTAGCATTGCTAAGATATGATAAGCTAAGCCAAGCTTAGCTTAGTATTGCTAAAGTAAAATAAGCTAAGCTAAGCTTAGTTTGCATCGCTAAGCGTCGCGCAAACCCACGCAAACCCGCTTACAACTGCTTAAAAGTGCCTTAGTCACTCTGTATGACAGGGCCCTTGTACTGCTCAGCAGCAAAATAAAATACCCTTGTCAGTCTCAAACCCCACACCTTGTACTCACCAGTCTGCATGACGTACCACTAAGCCACAGCAGATATACAATAACTTGGTGCTGAAAGAAATATAACATGCATTACAATGAGTGAATGTAAATGGAAAATAGGAAAGCCATAGGAATACATTGCAATAACTACTGTTGTATGCCAGTAAATTCTCTAATTCAAACAGAAAGTACATACTCCTATGTATCCAGTGTTAGCATTAAGAGGTGTGAGTAAACCTACACACTCAGAAGAGTGTACTGGAAGAAGCAACAGTCAGGTTTCAGTACAACATGCATTTCACTGGCTACAACCCAGCTTCAGATATGAGACATATACCAACCTTCTGACTGAGACAACAGTGTCCACAGCAAACAAGCATGGTCCCCACCTTGCAAAACTGAAAGGGCTATGCCTACCTAACCTATCATTTTATAGCAGTGTCCTGAAATCACAGTGAGAACTGCAATTACCACACAACAGGCTGCATGTAATTACTAAATGGTGGGCACCAACTGGTACAGAGGCCATCACATGCACATGTGTAGATACCTAGAAAAGCAGCCTGTATCTGCTGTCCACACATGCAATAATATCATTGCAACAACTGGGAGAGAGAGAGCACGAGCGAGAGAGACAGACAGAGACAGACAGACAGACGGATAAAAACAGGCAGTAGGAGACAGACACTGAAAACAAACAGCAACACACAGAGGAAACCAAAACAAAAATAAATAAATAAATAAAAAAAAATAAAATACAACAAATACAACAGACAGAGGTGAGGAATACAAAGGTAAGGTATGTAACTGATATGCATTTGCTGACATCCAAAAGATGTGTCTGAAGGGTACTCTACATACTGTGAAACATCCATATGTGGCAGCAGTCCATATCTATATGTACATGCACATTTGCATAGGGCAAGGGACATACTGCAACTGTTAGTGAAGGCTGGACATATGTATGTTGTTGAAGACTGCTATGTGCACATATGTATGTAGGTTGTAGTGTGCAGCATTGCAGACAGCAAGCAGTGCCGGTATATGTCATGTGGTGATTAAATGCTGTGGGACTGAGCTACAGGCAGTGAGGCCTGCGAATGCATTCTGCACAACATTGTGCAATAGTATTACATAACCGTATGTCTCACAACTGTTGCATAATTAAAATCCCCACCATGAAAGGTGGGCAGTATATGTGCCAATATGTGCAGCTATATGGATGTTTAGATGTATGTGTATATATACATGTATATATATATATATATATATATATATATATATATATATATATATATATATATATATATATATATATATATATATATATATATATATATATATATATATATACATAGATATATATAGATGTATAGAAATATAGATATATAGAATTATAGATATATAAATCTATATATAGATATAAAGGTTGGGAGGGTGGCCTAATGGTTAAGGTGTTTGCCTTACAAACACAAGGTACAGGGTTTGAATCTCACAGGGGATAATTGGCTAGGCTTAAAATGGCTTGTAGGGGCAGTTAGCCTAGCACTAATCTAACCTAATCTAACATATAAAGATATATATATATATATATATATGGATATGGATAGATATTTATATATATATATATATATATATATATAGAGAGAGAGAGAGAGAGGGAGGCACAGGGTCATATGTACTGTAACAGGTGCCTGTTGTCCAAGGCATGGACTGAACACCAGTGTTGATACTGCAGTGCCATACCCATTCCAAAACACCTTACGCTGTAACTGCCACATAGGTGGTAGCTTGCCTAACACTGAAGGTGTCAGAAGGGTACACGGGACACAGGTGGACAGTAGGCTCCCCTTTGATAATCACAATGCCACAGTAGTCATGTAATCTGTCTACGTGGTACGTGTCATCACAAAAGGTGTGTCATCTAGGGAAATATAGGTCGGTGTTCCGCTCTGCTCTACTCATCACAATGCCCCATGTGGTTTGTACCTCACATGACAACTACAGCAAGTGGAAAGGCCACAGGCATACATAACAAAGAGTAATAATGCCCTCAAACACATGCCCTATGCTGACTGACTCACAAAACCACAGCTAGAGTGCGTTGCATACCGCCCACCCAGAGGTTACCCTGCCAGACATACAGAGGTATGTCACACCCATAGCAGTCGGCCAACCACCATGACAACACCTCACAATCCCTCTGGGTTTCATGCCCTAGGGCCCTAATCCTTGTCACCTCACTAAACAGCACATGCTGGAGGTACAGGTTCCTATCCACAAATATGCCATACTCTGGACTAAACCACCCAGCATTAACAAACAAGGCTCCTCATTAGCAGATGTCATACATACCCCTGATGATCGTTCTGTAGATAGGTAATATGCCCTGGGAGTCACCTCTGTGTATCCGGTTGACAGGAGCAAGTGTAATCACATTACATGTGTGTCAAAGGGCAGGGCAGCATATGGCTAGGCTGCTCTAGGCCCTAGCGCCAATAGCGTATTACCTAACTATGACACAATGCACACACACATATACTCAGTGTAATACCTGCTATGTGAGGTGGAAATGAGTGTGACAGTGACTGTGGCAAGGTTTGTAAAGGTGTAATAGCTTAGTGTGAGGTTGTGTCTGTCATGGTAGTTTGTGTCCTAGGTGTGAGGCCAGAGAAAGATGTGTCAGTTATTGGGATGCAGACATAGTAGGATGGCATATGTTGTGACGTAGTTCCTTGTGTACGACTGTGGTGTCCCATTGTAGGCTGAAGCAATACATGTATGCTCAGTAAGTGGTACTGTTGGTGAATCCAGCTCACATATGAACTGTAGTACTACCTGAAGCTGTAGGCCTAAACAGCACAGTATGGTGTATGTTCGCAGTCCCTGGTAACACTGTCTTGTGTGTTTCCTGTAATCTGCACAGATTACATACCTCAGGCACAGGTATCTGTAAGTAGGGGCACACAGTACTATAAGGAACACAGGTAATGCTCATCTGTGTCGGCATACATCTGTGTGCTGTATGTATGTCTAATGTGTGTGTAATGATGCATGTACCATGCCCGCAATCACATGTGTGTTACAGGGTATGTGTGTGTACCTAGCAACATGTATACTGTGTTACAGCAATATGCCAGCTATATTAACAACCGTGTACATATGTTAGGTAGGGGTATGGCATCAACGACTAGGGTGGTTTACTGGTAATACTGTAAATGTACTTTACATTCAATGCATTGGATGACATATGTCTTCATGCATTAGCTTGATATATACCCCCGTGGCGAGGTTGTGCATGGTATCCCAAACAGTGTGCCAAGTACCGGTGTATACTGGTTTGTTATTTGGAGTGTGGCAGGCACTGTCAGCCAATTGTGGGCTGAGCACTGATATGTGGTAATGAACGTGTGTATCCTCTGATAGACAGATAGATGCTATATATGGCAGTTAAGTGATATCTGTACTTCATAATGTTAAGTGTGCCAATTGACTTGCTCACACATATCGTTTAATTGTCTTCCATGGTTATGGCTCATCAATGTAATCCGTCGTATACAGCTGCGGAGGAGCAGGAAATTCAGAACAGCCTGGTGCAGCACTATAACCTGCTTTTTTCCAGGACCAGCCAGAACCAGCATGAACGTAATGCACTGTGGCAAGACCTTGTTCATCAGGTAAATGACGTAGGCATGCATAACTGGACATATGAGCAGGTACGCCATCACTGCAGTGATTTAGTTAGACATGTCTGGCGGCGTGCATCTGATATCCATAGGCAACAGCTTGCCACAGGTGGTGGGGAGGTCATACATCCCCCCCCCTTACCAGACTGGAGGAGCTGCTACTAAGCATGGTGGCTCCTGGCCTACAGCAGCAACAGCATCACACATGTGTCATTATGGAGGCCGGAGCCACCCAGCTGGATGACATGGAGCGTGCAGGTAATATTCCCTAGCTGTAGAATACCGTTACCTGTATTGTTAGAATATGCATATGTGAGATGTGTACTGTGTGTTTAGCAGTTGTGCTGCCTATCGTGTGCATTACTGATATTTGGAATAGTATCCATACACCTGTGACTGTTGACTGTTGTTCTACTGTAGTTTAGCATACTCACAGTAGCAATGCCACAGTTGTGGCCACTGACAAACTGTGTCATATTCTTGTAGGTCCCTCTGGTGTGACAGCAGGGCAGACGATACATGCTGGTGAGTGTGTTAACACTTTAATATTGGTAATGAAATGTGCATGTCATAGGTGAGGTGTAGGCCATGTACACGTAACACACCTACACATAATTCATGCTGTGCATGTTTGCTGTGAGACATCAATAATCTCAGTAAAGTCAGTAGCTGCCTCCATCACATGCAATGCACAGTGCAGTAGACACAATTGTGGCAACACTGTACTGCACATTGGATATGCATAGTTGCTACAGCTGTACGCAGTACAGGAAACATGCTACATTTGGCATTACCACACACCCGCTGTAAGGTCACACTTCAGTATCCCACATATCATGCACACACACATGATGTACCTCAGGGGTAGAGGCCTATCATGGGGCTGTGCAACAGTCTGCAACACATAACACAGTCATGTTAGGTAATGCTCCCTATTGGGCACCTCACACACCCATGTACAAGGTGGCTGTGTAATTGTGAACGTAGCCACGGCACTGCAGTTCAGGTACAGCGTGCTAGGCGGTGGTCTTGCACACATTAGTAGCTGTGAGTGACCACAAGATGCATGTTGATGATGGCACAGGGTACTACACCCCATCCAGTTACAGTGACTACAGTACTACTCATAGCAGTCATTGCTTTGCACCTCAATGTTGTGTGTGAGCAAACATATGCACCTATACACAATATGCATAGCATGTTGTGTGTGTGCTTCCATATGCCAGTATACACAATATGCACAGCAGTTGCCATCCAAAAGAAGTGTCACATATATGTCCTGGAATGCTAGTGGGTGTATAGGTCACTTGACACACATTAGGTATGTGTGGTGTTTAATGTTGCAGTCATGTAGAATGCCATGCCATGTCTGGCACCGACATATCTGCAATATGTCCCACACTCACCATAACCACTGTACACTGGCCATGTCGAGCATTGGGGTTCCTTCACATCAACGTGCACCACACATCCCGTGTGTGTACATAGCATGCATGTGCTACACCCATGCTGACTATTATCTGCTATGGACACAGACACTGTACTCAGACATGGATATCTATGTGTCACACAGATAACACATGCAGCCATGGCATGTATACTTGTGAGTGATGGTGCACAGGGCATTGCAGAGCTGATAATACCTTCACAGCAATGTTGTGTCCATGTACACATTGTGTTCCAGGGTGTAGCCAATCACTGAACAACTACACAGTTGCATTTAAGCCATGTATACTGCCATTAAATAGGGGCATCTACACTTGCACTGCATGGTCTTGTGCAACACATATTCTGCATGCTGACACATGTGTGGTGGCTGTTTACCTTGTGATACTGACACCCACCTTCACCCATTATAGAGTATGTTTTGGATTGCTGGTGTGTATGTGTATGTGCTGTAGTGAGGAGTGTATTAGTGTTCATATGTTCATGTATGCACGTGTTCATGTTTGCACATGTTCATGTGTGCATGTGTGCATGTGTGCATGTGTGCATGTGCAGACCGTAAAGTGTGTTTCCTGTCTTCCTCTCACAGGTGCTGAGTTAGGGCTGGCCGCAAGCAGCAGGGAACCTGAAGCCACTGCCACAAATAGTGGTGATGATGAGACATGTAATTTGACGCAGGAAGGTTTGACAGGGTCTGTCGTTGGTCTGCCAATCGACAGTACACAGCATTCAACCCAATCTATGCGCACACTCATACTGTCAATACATCCCTCACCACCAATGGCCATAGGCGAGGGACAGCATACAGTTGGCATTGACCAGGAGAGTGTGGTACCCATGGCACTTGCATCCCTTCACAGCAGCCATAGCCATATTCCTGGAATGGTACCACATAGGCAGAGGTCCAGGGGTTTTCGGGGGAGCACTGCTGGTCATATTGCCCCTGGCAGGCGTGCCCTCACAGGTCTTATGACATCCAGTATGTTCTAGGCTGTAATGCAGGCTCAGGCACGTATGGAATGGTACACCAGGCAGGGACTTAGGGGCAGATTGCACATTACACCGCTATCAATGACAGCATCCGCGACCTTGCAGTTGCCATCCGGACTTACACTGAGGTCATTGATAGATGTTGGGGGGAGACATTAGATGCCCTCCACAATATGTCTTCCATGAGCCAGGACCGTGCGGGATGGTTGCGACGTCAACGCAGACTCATGCCAGCAACAGCAACAGCTGGCAGTGGTCATGGACAGCCCACAGTTCACAGCCACTCCCGTAGTGGCAGTACCATCCCCAGCAATGATGGGGTTGGCCTGTCCATTGACCATCCCAGTAGACCATGTGCACGTGGCTCTGGCCAGTCCCAGCAGGGACATGTGTCCAGTTGTCATACCTCTGCCTCTGATGACAGTACCCAGTCAGGGTTGGTACCCGATACTGTCCGTAGCACCCCTGACAGTCATAGGTACTGTGTCCGTGGCTGGAGACAGTGATCTGTACAGCCTAGCAGGTACAGTCTGTGGCTGTCCCACAAACTACCGTATATGGCAACCACATGATGCAGCTGTGTGCATGCAGACACACACACATTAACCAAACAACTAGGGTTCACACATACATACACACATTACATCAACATTGGCCCATGCTGTACTGTTGTCCCTCACACACACACACACAGACATGTCGATTGGATGGGTCAATGTCAGGCTCTGGCAAACAAAATGCTCTGTGCATATGATGATACCTGTGTCGCCTCCTATCATCTGTAACATTGATGGAGGAACAGGCTAACATGGTGCTGATGCACAGGGTGACACTATAGCAGTGTAGCAATATTAGCAAGTTGTCAACAGGAAAGTGTAATGACATCCTTGTAGGTATATCTGAGCAAACATTATGCATCAAAGCTCTGATTGTCAATGTAACATTGTTTACACCACTGTTAGGTCTGTGTATGTATTGTCCACCCATGTGCCACTTGGCTGAAGTGTAATGTGTTGCCACATGTGTTAGTGAGTGGACAGTACGTGCGTGATGTGTGCAGAACAGATGAGCAAGTGTACATCTGTGAACATGGTGGGTGCACACTGTCTGCATGTACATGCATAGTGGACACATGGGATGTGTGGCATACCCTGTTGTACACATTGTTAACATCTCATAGTATCTTTCAATGGACAGTATGCATTCTACTACAGTTATGTACCAACATGGGTAGACATGTGCGTATGACATGGGTTGACACCATGCTGTGGGTGATACCGTTAATATCTGTCAATAATTTGCGGTCTGGTAGTATACACAACCTCAACAGCATGACTATAAGTAATCATTGGATGATGTCCTGACAAATGACACACACAGTCGTAGGGAACTCAGTAACAGTTGGATCCTTCCTGTGCTACACTATAACACTGACCAGTGGTAATGACTGCCACCCATTCCTGTGACCACACCTGTTTGGCATATAACCCCCTTAGGTATATGCAAACACACTAGGGATGTGTCCATCCATATCTGGAAATGCATGCATTGGCCTACAATGCATTCCCTGGATGGGACGCATATCCTACACAAGGGTATAATACAGACAGATACCTGTTATCTGATACATGCTGTATAGCAGTAAGCCGACTATGGCATAGTCATCCACATGTACTATACATACTATCCCGTCAGTACCACACAGGTGGTAGCCCTCAACATGTATGTTGGGTACCAGTGTGTACATATGGCCACACGTTATGTCATGTGTCCCTTGGTATCCACATATCCATTGGTATTGTGGAGTCCCAAGGTGTATCACATAAGACATTACAGGCCTGAATGCATATCCACAAGGCAGTTGTACACCTATAAAGACTGTCCATTATTGGCAGTCGTTGTTGTGTATGAACATGTCTGACATATACCCCAGGCATATACCCTCACTCACACTACTCTTAGGTAACTGTCATGGGTGTGTGTGGCACAGATGACCTTGGCCACAGATCATGACAATGGACAGCCTTGTCACATACATACATATGTGACCTACGATCTGAGAAGCAGTGGCACAACCTGTCAATGGAAACAAATGTATTCATGTAGTATGCAGGCTTTACACCTATGTACTGATTGAGTGGACATGTACACATATATTTTTGCACCGCAGATACCTACTGTGTGCAATGCACTTACTGTTGCAATCATAATATGTCATACCATAGTAAAAGCAAAACCCACACTGCATTGACCAACAGTGACACACACACAGTCAGCGTTTGCAATTCAAACTCCTACCTCACTATGTTACGATGCTAGAGAGAGATGCATTAACATGGCGCGCTATTTGCTTTACTGGGTGGTTTCACTTCTCCTGCTGTATTTATAGGATGGTGACATCATCAGTCTTTCCAAAAAGGAATGTAGCTCTTTTAGTGTGTTTTCCCATTCTCCAACAAGGGCACTCCTTTCAAAGACAATTGCACACATACACAGTCAGAATTTGCAGGATTCAAACCCCTACCTAACTAAGTTATAATACTAGAAAGAGATGCAGTAACAGGGTGCACTATTTGCTTTATTGGGTGGTTTCACTTCTCCTGCTGTATTTATAGGATGGTGACATCATCAGTCTTTCCAAAGAGGAATGTACCTCTTTTAGTGTGTTTTCCCAGTCTCCAAAAAGGGCATGCTTTTCAAAGACAATTGCACACATACACCTAATCCACAGTCAGCATTTGCAGGATTCAACCCCCTCCCTAACTATGTTATGATACTAGAAAGAGATGCGCTATTTGCTTTACTGGGTGGTTTTATTTCTACTGCTGTATTTATAGGATGGTGACATCATCAGTCTTTCCAAAGAGGAATGTACCTCTTTTGGTGTGTTTTCCCAGTCTCCAAAAAGTGCACTCCTTTCAAAGACAATTGCACACATACACACACCCCACCCACACAGTCAGCATTTGCAGGATTCAAATCCCTACCTAACTATGTTATGATACTAGAAAGAAATGCATTAACACAGCGCATTATTTGCTTTACTGGGTGGTTTCACTTCTCCTGCTGTATTTATAGGATGGTGACATCATCAGTCTTTCCAAAGAGGAATGTACCTCTTTTAGTGTGTTTTCCCAGTCTCCAAAAAGGGCACTCCTTTCAAAGACAATTGCACACATACACACACCCCACCCACACACACTGTCAGCATTTGCAGGATTTAAACCCCTATCTAGCTATGTTATGATACTAGAAAAAGATGCATTAACATGGCGTGCTATTTGCTTTCCTGGGTGGTTTCACTTCTCCTGCTGTATTTATAGGATGGTGACATCATCAGTCTTTCCAAAGAGGAATGTACCTCTTTTAGTGTGTTTTCCCAGTCTCCAAAAAGGGCATGCCTTTCAAAGACAATTGCACACATACACCCACCCACAGTCAGCATTTTCAGGATTCAAATCCCTACCTAACTATGTTATGATACTAGAGTGAAATGCATTAACAAGGCTCACTATTTGCTTTACTGGGTGGTTTCACTTCTCCTGCTGTATTTATAGGATGGTGACATCATCAGTCTTTCCAAAGAGGAATGTACCTCTTTTAGTGTGTTTTCCCAGTCTCCAAAAGGGCACTCCTTTCAAAGACAATTGCACACATACACACACCCCACCCACACACACACAGTCAGCATTTGCAGGATTCAAACCCCTACCTTTCTTTGTTATGATACTAGAGAAAGATGCATTAACACGGCGCGCTATTTGCTTTATTGGGTGGCTTTATTTCTCCTGCTGTGTTTATAGGATGGTAACATCATCAGACTGGACATGGTAATGTGTGTACACTTTGTTTTATGCCATTCCAGGAATGGTCCATGTGGGTCGTCGGGTGTCAATAGCTTGAACAGGAACTCATAATCCTTACCTTGTGTGATCTATCTGTGGACACATTGACATTCCTTCATATGTCAACACATATTTATGCACAGCTTGTTGGTTTTGTGGGTACTACATGTGTCTGGGATGTTGATAACGGGCTATTCAAAGTCTATGTGAGACATGTGTAGCTGTGTTCAGTGATGTATGTCCTGGGTGGCTGCCTTGCAAACAGTCTAGCATGTTTGGGAACCATGATCCGCACATGAACATACCACAGTTAGTGGGGTTGTGTGTATGTCAGCTTCCAATAGCTCTGTTTATGACTTCAACCATGATGGACTACATGGCCTTGTAGATCAGACTTCATAGGCGTACTGGACTGTACTTACCATGGTGTGTTGTGCACCAACACTTGTGTGGAGTGCCATATGTTGCTGTAACACATTCAATGGTTCCACATCCTGTGTAGGGGGGAGGCTCAACTGACTGTTCAGGTGCAGGATCTGTTTGTTCTGTAGTTTATGCATGACACATATTGTGAATCAATGTATTCCCCTTGCTGCCATGCTTTTGGCATTGGGGGTAGCTGTTCATCCATTGTACATGTGATATCTCCTGGTATGTTGATATGGACTATCATCAGTGGGAGGTGGGTCTGTATATATGGGCCTGTCTGTCAGGATGTCAGCATTGTCAGTCAGGTGCAGTTGGCCCTGACTCATGACATATATGGGTGTACATTGCTTTATATGACATAGCTGTTGGAGGTGTCATGATTCAGTCTGGACTCCTTCTAATCTACTCTTTACAGAACACCGACGAACCTGAGCACTAATCCCTGTTATACTCTTTTACAGACCTGACACCCTGCTGATCCTTTGTGATCTGGCTACAGTGTATGTCATCATAACATCCCGGCATGTCCAGGGGTCGGTTTTGTGTGTACTCTCCAGTCCAGCTGGTGAATATTGTGATGTTGACACAATGTCACATCTGCCACAGGTACGCAGACAACCCTCTCCTCCTCCCGGCAAACTCAGCTATATGTGTGAGATGCACCTATAGAGACATACAGGGTGCTGAACTCTCTCGAGCCATGACTGGCACAGTCTATCAGGTGGTGAAGGTAACCACATACAACACATATCAGTCTTACATATCCTCTAACGACATCATTCAAACCACATTATCACACATAGACATACTCGGATGCTGTGAATTAACTCTGCCTAAGCAGTAGAGACCTCCACAGCAGGCACACACACAACTGCTGCCCCACTACAATACTCACATATCACATAGTTCACAATGTCAGTGTGCCACACAGTCACTGCCCTTCAGGCTAGACAACTCACCTAGTTCACTTGTAATAGGCGACACTTATTGTCAGACAAAGTGACATACCACTCACCAGCCCAAACATGGGAATAGTCACTTTGGGCTGTCTGTTGGGTGCCAGGATCTGCCACATAACACATACAGTCAGGTCACTCCAAAACAAGTACAGGACTGGCACCATCATTGTCCATGCTGGTGCATAAAACATCAGACGTTACTCCCTGGACCACATGACATGGTACATGGAGGAACACTCTGATCATGTAGCCCAGGCCAGTATTACCCTGACCTTGGCATCTTACACCCACCAATTATGATATCAAAGTATACAGACAAACATATCATGTTTAACAGTTGGCTAACAAATTGGTGTCATTCATAGGGGATACAGTGTCTGTCAGCCTGTGGTGACATGATCGACATGCCACGTCACTTCAGTATGGACAGCTTGCACCTGTCACACTTGGACCTTCGAATGCTGGCTAAGGCTCTTGCTACCACCATAGTGCATTTGTTGAGCAGGGCTCAATAGATAAACCCACCTCCATAGACATTACAGGTTATATGACACTAAGGGTAATGCTGCTCAACACCAGATGTGTTACCCTCCTATTATGGCCACTCAGGACTCTCCTCAGTATGGAGGATAGCGATATCTGTGCACTAACAGATGCCTATTTCAAGCTCACATATGCACACCAGCACTACCAGGTTATGTTTCATACCATGCTTTCTGGCCACAAGACTTGAAACGGACAACACAACTAGGGGGAGTATCCATATACATCACAGATACACACACCTCCAGGTTAGTAGCACTGCAAAAAGCATCACAGACCATACATATACAACTACCATTGTGCAGAACTGCCTTTCAGTTTGTTTCCTGCTACTGACCACCCTCTCATACTCAGGATCCACACTCGGCATTCCTGGGAACAGTGGGGAATATGGAGGTCTCCACAAACAACATTATATTGGGTGACTTCAAATACACTAATATTGACTGGGGATACTACTCAAGCTCCAACACCCTCGCCCTACAGTCGCTACAATTTGTTAATTCATATGCTATGGCACAACCAGTCACCACAGCCACAAGGGGGAATACATATTGGACATGATCATCACCAACATGGGGAATCTATGTTCCACACCAGCGATATACCCCTCATTGGTAAGGTCAGAGCATACATATATCTCACTGGACATACATATACCCTCCACACACCCATCCCGGGTATTCTTGGTGAACTTCTCATGAGCCAACGTCTCACTTAACCAAAGCAAGGTGGTATCCTTCAGAGACCCTAAGACAGTGGCAAATATGGCTCCGACTGCTGAATCCTTTACATACACATTCTGTGGACACCTAGTGGAGTGCATGGATTGTGCTATCCCTAATAACAACAGGACTAACTCCTCCAATGGCAGGGGGACTTGTCTGGTAGACCCCAGCCATTAATAAGCTGTTCAACATCAGGAGGAAGCTACTACATGATAGAGCACAATC
>NC_056734.1:905632852-905677852 GCF_019279795.1 Protopterus annectens
AACTGCATTCTTTTGTTTATGTATGAAAGGCAAATTAAGTACTATCTTGCAGACAATATGTAGAAGGCAAATTAAGTTAATGCAACCAATGTTAAGAGATCTTATCTCCAAATTAATTGAATGTTTAATACTATTAATACAACAAAACACAGTGGGAGAGGGTCTCTTATCCAAGTTACATAGAGTGGTGAGAAAAAAAATTCAAAGTTGCAATGACAATTATTGGAACTATTTTACTCACATTAATAACAGACCTCCAGATAAAGAGGATAGAAAATCATTTTTAATATCTTCCAAACAGACAACTCCGCTCTTATATGGAAACTTTTTACTTGGAAATTCTTGCATAGATCTTTCTTCACATCTCATAAAATTGAATTAATGTTTAAAAAGAAGAAAGTTTGTAAACAGGAGCTAAAAACAGATTGGCAGCACATGTTCTTTATGTTGTACTTTTACCATATTGGAATAACATTAATCTTTTTTACAGGCTTTATTTGTGGACAATTTTGTTTTGTCTAAATCATTAATTCTTTTTAATACCACTATTCCTGTTTGTGTTAAAAGAATGAAATACACTTTTTCTGGTCTATTTTATCAATTGTGAGGAAAGTTATAACCAAGAATTGGAAGAATTAAGCTACACCCTCTTTCAAAGAGTTCACAAATATTGCAACTGAAGTTTGTCATTTGGAAATGATCACCATTAAATTCACAAATATTGCAACCAAAGTATGTCATTTGGAAATTATCACCATTAAATCAAGATCTACTAGAATTACCTACTACTATACTACATGGACACATTTCAAGGAGCTACTTGATAAACAAAAATAGCTATACTCATATCAATTGTAATGTATACGACTTTTTGAGAATCTTCCTTGCTAGTAGACACTCTTGGAAAAAGTTGTTCTTGTTTGTTCTTGTTCATATTCTTTTTTATGCTCATAAATTTCTAAATATAATTATTGTCATAATCAATTGTTTAGTTACAAGTCTAATAAAAACTTTAAAAAATACAATGAATTGTTGCAGAAGGATTTTGCAGAACCTACACCCATTGTTCATGTTCTGTCTGCTTTACAAGATAGTTTAGTTGATAATCAGCCAGCTGCCTATAAAAGGCAGATAGGATGTATAGCGTTCCTGAGTTTTTTTACATTTTTATACATTATTCCCAAGCCTAATATAGCAGCTATGGCTCATTTTGACTCTGTTGTTGCTAAGCACTGAGTTAATTCTAATGCTAGTCATTCTGATAAGGATAGGAAAACATTGATGGGTATGGGGTAAATGTTTATACTTCTACAAATTTTATTTTCAAAATTGTGAATTTTCAGGCTCATATGTTAAAGTTTGTTCTGAGAATTTGTAAAAGTATGAATAATGTTTTATCTGCAGTTTTTTGCTGTCAGGAAAATCTGCTTTAAATAACTTAGTTTTTTTCTATTGCATGTCACTACTTATTGTTTACAGGATGTGTGTATGACTCTGGTGATACTTCTTTCAGGGTTATGGCCACTGAAACTGTTTGAGGAAGTCTGCATGGCTGCATTCTCAGAACCTCCCAAATTATGTTGAAAATGAAAAAATGAGATTTTTAAATTCTACCTTGGATAGAGATTTAGTGTTTGGCCCCTCTGCTGCAGAAGTAATCAAAAGTGTGATGAAATGGGCAAACTAATTCAGGGAATGTCTAAGAGTTTTCACTCCCCCTTTTCCAAAATTTCCAAAGGATTTTCTAATGCCTTATCCAATTTTAGCAAAAAAAAAACAGAATAAACAGCCTCAAAAAATGCATGTAAACAGATGTTTAAGAAGAAACAGCAAGGGGTTCCAAAAAGAAGTCTGGAAGCTCTCAAAACCAGGAACAGTCCAATAATATGAACCCTTCCCACCCTGGCTTCTTTTTTCTTCCAGAAAGTCTGAATCTCCATTTTTCTATTTGGCAACAGATAGTTTCAGACACATGGAATCTGAAAATAATTCATCAAGGTTGCAGATGGCAGTGGGAGGAAATTCCTCCTTTCCAGGGGATCATTCCTTTTCCCCCAGTTCAGACTCTTTTGTTTTCACCAGTTCTTCAGCACATGCTGTCCCAAGGAATGATAGAACCAGTTGCTCATCCCAGGTGGGGAAAGGTTTTTATTCTAGTGCCAAAGAAAGCAATTTTTTGGAGACCAGTGCTGAATCATTTTTCCTAAACCTGTTTGTGATAGTGCCCAGATTCAAAATGTTGTTTCTTCACAACCCTTCTTCCTCTTTCACATTTCCTGGTAACACTAGGCATAAAAATATGCATATCAGTATTTCTCTATTCATCCAGACTTCAGATATTTCTTAAGGTTTTGTGTGTCTGGTGTGTTGTGGAGATCCCACCTCTGGGCCAGTAGTCAAGGAGCCTCGATCCTCATCACTGGCATCTGTGGAGGGATGTTCACTGGGAGGATAACAGGCACACACACAGTATTTCCAGAAGCAGTTATCTGCATCAAATGCAATTTCCTTTAAGAGCACACAGGGAAAACAGTCAGTCCTGGGCTGGTTCCTCTGTCTTTCTCCAGATCCCCCAATAAGACTCCTCACTAGCACAGCTATAGAGTTGAGTCATTAGCCAGGGTTTCAAGCCAAGTCTCCCAACAGTTTTCTGTCCAACCAGTGTTTCATGTCCCTGCCCAAACAGCTGACACACACTCTCTTTGAGATTTGATTTACACACACACACACACACACACACACACACACACACACACACACACACACACACACACACACACACACACACACACACACACACACACACACACACACACACACACACACACACACACACCTGGGAAAGGCTGGCACAGGTTTACTAGGTATGCCTCCTTCTGCCCAGACTGTAAGGTAGGTACCACTACTACCAGAACCCCTCACAGCTACTTTAAGGCCCTTAATAAAGGGTGTCCAATTTTACTGTGTAATATTAATAATAATACAAATGGTAGTTTGACCAAGAGCAAGGCTATTAGGAGTGTGCCACACAGTGTCACCAATATCTCTACAAACACCAGCCACAATGAAAGGTTTAAATATATTTAATAGCATTTTCTTGTTCTTTTATTATTTAAGTATATATTCACAGTGACATCAGAGTTCAAAATCATAGGAAATATTTAAAACAACATTGAAAGATGGCCTCAAACAAATAAAGAAAAGCAATATCTTAACTAAGCTTCGCTATATTCCTGATTGAATCTAAGACAATGGCTATTCCCTAATTCTTCTTCTTCTTTCAGCTTTTTCCCAGTTAGGGATCGCCACATCAGATCACCTGTCCGCTCATGATTGGCAGTGGAGTTTTACGGTGTCTAGTTGCCAGCCCGGCACCCAACCTTACACAGAAGGCACACACATGCACATTCTCACACTTAGGGCAAATTTAGAGTGTCCAATCCACCTACAGCATGTCTTTGAGATGTGGGAGGAAACCGGAGCACCCAGAGGAAACCCATGTGACCACAGGGAGGACATGCAGACTCCGCACAGAAGGCACCCCAGCTGAGGATTGAATCAGAGAACCTCTTGCTGAGAGGCAGCAATGCTAACCGCTGCATCACCATGGCCACCCTAATGACTATTCCCTAATAACGTATTTAATAGAGCAAGGCAGATGATGTGATGAATAGTTCTTCTTGTTGCCAGGTCCAAGACAGAATACAGAATGCTCTGTCTCACAAAGAGACTTCTCAAAATAATATCTGAAATATTAATTACTGGGATAGCTTGCAGAATGACATAATTTCTGGTCATCTGATTTCTAGTTCCCATGGAAAACCTCTAATGCTGGCAGCTGGCAGTATTTAGCATCTACTCATAAAAATACACATACAAGGGCATTTGCTCAGATCTTTTAAGCTTCTGGAGGTCATAAAACAAATAAACACTTCCACTCTTCCTGAGTGGCAATTAGTTCACCCCAAAGACAATACAGAAAGCTTCCTAGCCCAATCTCTGTGTCTCTGGCAGCCTTGAAAACTGTGAGATAACATCTTTATGGCCTAGCCTATAAAGTGACTTAATTTCAGATATGTTTCTAAAGTTTGCTGGACTGAGGATAACCCTCCAGTTTCCTCTGTTAAAACATATACATTTAAACAGTTACAATAGTGCATGTACTTTTCTGTTCTCTGCAATATCCACACTGTGAATACAGTTCAAACTCAAGCACTTTACAAAATACATTTTCAACATGCACATCTGTACAAATCAATTTTCATATACACATGACATACAATTCTAATACATTTGGAACACAAGCATCTCATAAATCCGTTTGAATATTCTCAAATGACATATAATAATTTGTGAAATTCCAGCTAGCTGTACTTGCAGTACCTCTTTTTGTCACATCTGGAGCACATTATCCATTCTCTGCCTTACCCTTTTGACTATGCATTGCAGCAAGAGTGTTCAGAGTGTTGAGATCCAGCTACAGATCATTGCCGGCTACAGGGTATGCACATTTTTCTATATTTAGACAACTTGCTTATCTTTGCAGAGTCTTTTTTAAAGTATCAGTAATCTCTCTCTCTTGGGTTAGAGATCTCTTACACATGCTGGGATTCCAAGAAAACATTCATAAGTCTTTCCATCACACAAGATTATGTTCCTGGCATGTCAACTAGACATATCAGTTCAATTGGAAAAGGTTTTCTAGTTGATGCTAACAACATAACCAACCGCACCCTTTCAGGGCTAGTTGTTCTCCTGTGTGATAATAGGAAGCACTGCCAGCCACGTTAGGAGAAGTAGGGCAGTGGATATGCAACATATCCCAACACAGCTAGCTGGAAGTTTGTAAATAATTATATGTCATTTATATACCAAACTGATTTGTACAGATGTTTGTGCTGAAGAAAAGAAGTTATGTCTTGCCATAACATTCCATCTGTGTTGTTGGTCTTCACTTATTCATTACATGTGGGTTTAGAACCGATTCCCGGTTCCGACTCAGCCATTTTTCCAAGCCCACGCCCACCAAAAATCTCTCGAGCCAAGTCTTACCCATAGTGCTCCTCTCCACATTACCTCAGGTCAAGTTTGCCCAGAAAACAGGACAGATTATAGAGAAAATCCAGAGGCTTTCTTTGAGCAACTTCCTTATCAGGAATAAAGGACCATAAACAAACCTCCAAGAGTCTTAGGAGGGGGATGGTGGGAGGTTGTAATGAATGAATGAAGATTAACAACACAGATGGAACATTATGGTAAGACATAATTTCTTTATCTGATGCTGTTAATCTTCATTCATTCTTTACATGTGGGGCAGAGTCCCTAGCTACCTTGTTTCCTGGGAGGCCTTATGGAAGAATGTTCCTGAGTACCATTGAAACAAAGGAAGCTCATCCCCTGGAGACCATGTCCAATTTGCAATGTGAGATAAAGGTATGATAAAAAGCCCATGTTGCTGCTGCACAAATGTCATCCATGGATGCCCTTGCATGGAAAGCTACAGAAGTTGACACTAACATTGTGGACTGTGCTTTAATCCTTGAAAAAAATAGCAACTTTGTTATTATGGTATACGTAGGTGATGCAATCTCTTAGTCTTTGAGATATGGTAAACTTAGAAACTGACTTCCCCATTTTGGGACCAGAATAGGAGATGAACAGTTGGTCAGACTTTCGTATAGACTTTGTCCTATCAAGGTAAAATCGCAATTGTCTGTGGACATCGAGCAAATGCAAAGTGTACTCCCCTTTATTAAAATAGTTTGGAAAGAAAAGTGGTAGGTTTATCATTTGGTTAATGGTTAGGTAAGAAATCACTTTTGGTAAAAAGGAGGGATTTGTTCATAGGGATACTCTGTCTTTATGAAAAACTAGATATAGAAGTTTCACACACAAAGCTTGTAGTTCTGAAATATGTCTAGCTGACGTAATGGCTACCATGAACAAGGTTTTCCAAGACAGGAATTTCAGATCACAATTGGCTGCAGTCTCGAAGGGGGAACTGGTTAAGGACTGGAGGACCAAGGTCAAGTCCCAAGGTTCAATTGGTTGCTTCAAAGGGTGCCTGATATGTAGGACTCCCTTCAGAAAAATGTTACATAGTCGATAAGAAATTAGAGAGGCACCATCAAAACCATTATGGTAGTTGGATATTGCAAAGAGATGGACTCGGATTGAAGAAGCTGCAGCTCTTGATTCAAGTAGGTTAAACAGATAGTCTAAGACTGTAGATAGTTGTGCTAAAAAGGGTCTTATTTCCTTTTTGTGACACCAGATAGAGAATTGCTTCCATTTACTAAAGTAAAGCCTCCTGCTACATGGTTTATGAGAAGTCAGAAGTATATGACAGACAGGAGAGAATAGATTACTTTGCCTGGTAATCAATGGAAGTAGAGAAACCAAGCTGTCAGCTTCAGGCTCACTATATTTGGGTGAATCAGACCCTGTGGATGTGATACCAAGTCCAAAGTTGGATCCAGAATCCAGGGTTGCTGAATTAGATGAGGTCATAGGAAGGGGGACCACATTTGTCTAGGCCAGTAAGGAGCAATGATGATTACTCTGCTTCTCAACTGAAGAGCCTTTTTCAAGAATTGTGGGATCAGAGGGAGTGGAGGATAAGCATAGAGTAGACCGACAGGCCAATCATGTAGAAGATCATCCCTTGGAGACTCCCCCTGTGGGGGAATAGGGACAAATAGCTGCTGCATTTGTGATTTGCAGGAAAAGCGAACAGGTCACAGCAAGGCTGTCTCCAGTGACTAAAAATCTCTGTCGCTACTGCAGGACTGGGGGACCCACTCTGTGCGGCAGGAGAATTCATCTGCTCAGCTTGTCTGCAATCCCGTTGGAATCTCCAGGAATGCGCATTGCAATTAGAAAGCAATTGGAAGCTATTGCCCATTGCCAGATTCTCATGGCTTCTTGACATAATGGGTAGGATCTGGTTCCCCCCTGTTTGTTTATGTACCAGACTATGGACATGTTGTCTGACTGAATGGCAATCATTCCTGAAGGAAGGATAGAGTGGAATGCTTGCAACGTGAGAAGCACTGCTTTCAGTTCTAGAACATTGATATGCAAGTTGGCCTCCAAGGGTGACCAAGTGCCTTAAACTATCTGTCTCTGATAATGGCCTCCTAACCAATCAGGGAGGCATCTATGGTCACTACGGCTTTGGATTGTGAAGGGGAGAAGGGACGGCTCCATAGATTTTTGTCTGGCTTCATCCACCACAGAAGATCTTGCTTGCACTGATTGGTTATCCTGATCTGGTAAGACATGGGTAGGTCCAAGGGGAACTATTGTGTTATTAATAGCCACTGGAGAAGCCTCATGTGCAATCTCACTAATGGAACTATCGTAATGGATGCTGCCATGGATGTAAGAGTTGAAGAACTGCTCGGACCGGCACTTTTGTCTGGTTCAATATCACTTCTGAATCTCTGTAGCCTGTGAGGGGGAAGGAACACTTGACAAATCTGTGTATTGAATTCCACCACTATGAATTGTAGTCTTCACGATGGGGTAAGTTTGCATTTCATTTTGTTCACTGTTATGCCAAGATGAGTCAGACTTTGTTGGGTATGATGAATCACTGACAATAGCTGATGGTTGGTTGGGGCGGTAAGGAGCCAATCATCCAGATATGGAAACACCCAGAATCCTTGCACTCTCAAGTGAGCTGTCACCACTGTCATGCATTTGGTAAACACTCTCGGGGCTGTAGAGAAACCAAAGGGCAGTGCTCAAAACTGGTAATGATTGGCTCCCAGATAGAAGTGAAGAAATCTTCTGCATTGTTTGCCCATTTTTTGTGGTAATATGCATCCTGAAGATCTATAGAGCACATCCAATCATCTTTCCCAAAAAAGGTAATATAGACTGTAGCGTGACTATCCGGAACCTTACTTGTTTGATAAATTTATTTAGGATGCTGAGGTCCAGAATTGGCCTCCAGTCCCCTGTTTGTTTTGGCACTAAAAAGAATCTTGAGTAAAAAACGGATTCTATCTGATCTGGAGGGACTGCTTGGATGACCTTTGTTTTGAAGCAGCTTTTGAATTTCTATAGCTGCAAATTCCCTTTGACTGGGTAGAATGTTGGGAATGCACCTTATCAGCTTTGGCATCGAGTTGAAGGGAATGTGATATCCTCTAGTTATTATTGTCTGCACGCAAGAATCTGTAGTTGTTTCTTGCCATTCAAAGTGGTGCAGAGAGAGATGATGCCCGACTGCTTCCAGAGGCAAGCAATCGGGCCACTCCTCAGGAGTGCTGATAGGGCTTCCCAGAGAAAGAATCCCTGGATCCCTGGTTACATGGACTGCCTCTGCCTCTGAAGGGGTGTCTTCCATTTGTATTACCCCCTCGGCACCGGGGAAGATTTTCTATGTGTGTCACGGAAAGGCCCTTGGGATTTTTTGTACCACATTTTCCCACACCTCTGGTTCCTGGAGTAGGGTCTCTGAGGAGTAGAAAAATGGACACCCACAGCAGACAAGGTCTTACCATCCTTCTCGCACCTGGTCAATGTATCCTTAACCTTAGAGCCAAACAGAGATGAGGCCTCTATAGGGGCATTAAGGAAGGAAGACTTGAAAGGGTCTGTGAAATCACATAACCGCATCTAGGCATGGCATCTAGCCACAACACCAGTGCCTGCTGCTCTCACTGCCCCTTCAGTTGAGTGTGAAATCAAACTCATGGACAAATTCAAAATGGATTCCAGGGTAGCAAGTCATGAGGCGACTGTCTAGCACCTCATCAGAGACTGCTCCCACCAGCATTTCTGAGAGTTCTGTAATTAAGTCTCTCTGAAGTCACATAAAATGTGCCAAATAGTTCATAGACCTAATAGCAAAGGTCACTGAAGTAAAGAGTCACTTCCCTAGCCTATCGCCTGAGACTCTCTGTTTGGGGATGGACAGCAGTGGTCTTTTCAGCAAGCTGATTTTTTGTGGCGGCCACCACAACCATAGCATTCACTAAGAGGCCCTTGGAACAGTGGCGATTATCTGCAGGAGGTGATAAGATCTTATCTGGCCTACGGGGAATTGGTTCAATAGCATCAGGAGTTTTCCAAGCCCACTGAATGATGAACTGGATGAGCTCATCTGCAAGGGGAGTCATCCAGCAGGTAGAGGGCCGGGCCTGGAAATCCTGCTAAAATGTGTTCTCCTCAGAGGAAGGGGTGCTGGACTTCCAATCTCTCTGCCATTTTTATGGATCTCCAAGATGTCTGCAAAGGAAACATCATTAGGGGATGAACATGGGACCCTTCCCCATCATCATAGTCCATATCTTCAGTCAATGATTCCTCTGAGGAATCAACGTGCTTGCTTTTGCAAGCTCTCTTGTGGGGACCCTCCTTGTGGGGAGCATCAGAGGTGGAACCTGCAGAGGGAGAACCTTGATGTAGGATGTCTTGAGGCTCCCGAGCCCAGTGTCCAATAGCAGTGAGTTGTAGTAGTTGTGGCTCAGTGACAGGATGAGGGCATATCTTCGATGCTGGTGGATCCAACTGGGAGCCTGTGGAGGCTAGTGCTTTCTCCATTGCTTGGAAGGCACAGCCTGCCCTGAAGGATCTGTTGCCAAGGAGGGAGCCACGGGAGGAGATGGGCCTGCCGAGGTGGCCAGTACCAAGGTCAATGAAGGAAAGGTAGGCACCGTAACTGGGTACACGATGCCAATGGGCCAGTCTTAGACCAGAAGATGGCCTGGCTCCAACGTAGACTCAGGCCAAAGAGAACTCTCTGGCACTGAGGTCAGAACTACCATTAGTGCCAAGGCAGCTGGAACCAGGGTTGCAGTCATTGACGGGTGTTCCAAAATCTGCAAGGAAGTTGGAGGAGGAAAATATTGTGGAGTCCTTGGAGCAGAACATTTGGCTCTGAAAAGGAGGGAGGGTTTAACTGGTGTAGCAATGCCTCTGGCCACTATCAGCTGGTTCACCAATCTCACTACGTCCAATTCCAACAGACTCTTGGAGGAATGAGTGGATAACCCTGACACTGAAACAAGGCTTTCCAGAAAGGGACTGTACTGTTGGCCATAGAAGGGGTCCACCAAAGGGAAATATCTGGTCCTAGGAAGTGTATCACCTCTCTGTGCCGAGGTCGAATGACCAATATGAAGTTCAGGAGGGGGAGTGGCCAGATCTGAGATGAAAATTGTTAGCACAGAAAAGTGAGTGGGTGCCGAAGAAGATATTACAGTAGTTGTTAGTGCCATGGTCGGTGCAGTCAATGTTATCGGTGCTGAAGAGGGGATAGAAGGTAAGGTCTTTTGAAATGAAGTTGGGGCTGAGGTTGTTTGTTTTGGCTTTGGAGCCAACTACTCTTTATGAGATAACTTTGGAATCTTAGGTCTCATTTCTGATATTTTTGCCTCATGAGGAGAAAAGGGTAAAGACTTACTCCTCTTTTTGTCTTCTTTCTGGGAGATGGTGAGGCCTCTGACTCAGAGATTGCCTCCACAAAAGGAGATTTCAGTAAGCCAGCTAGCATGAGTTTGTTTTTATGCTCAGCGAGCGTACAAGAGTTAAAACCCTTACAAATGTCACAAGGGGACTTCTCAGAGAGGTGAGTAATTCTGTCATATTTAACACATCTCTTAAAGCCAGTAGTTCATTTCTTCTCTGACATATTAAGGAATTCAACAACAAACCATGAACACTAAAGAAGATGTGTATATTTTTTATATATATATATATATATTATCTATACACACACACACACACACACACACACACACACACACACACACACACACACACACACACACACACACACACACACAAGTTCAACTTTTTTTATAGAGAAAGAATAAATACCAGCTATGGCAAAAGAAATAACCAGATGGGTAAAAGGAAAAGTACCAACAATGGTACAAAGAATACCAGACTGGTAGAAGTGGAAAACAGGAAATTGTTGGAGGGACACCAAGAAAAAGGGTATAACAAGAAGAAAAGGCAACTAGCAAAAACTTTAGCAATAATATATTTTAGAAACTTCACAAGTAATAAATTAGTCACTTAGCTGAGAGGCTGGTCTGACACGTCTTGTTTTGCATGTGGTAAACAAGATCTGAGGTAATGTGGAGAGGGGCACTATGGGTAAGACTTAGCTCAAGAGCTTTCTGGCTGAAGTGGGCTTGGAAAAACAGCCAAGTCAGAACAGAGGATCAGTTCAAAACCTACATGTAAGGAATGATTGAAGATTAACAACATCAGATTGTATTTTTGAGGTTTGCTTGGGTTAAAATATATCAGGAGTGCACCCTGCTGGAAGGAAAAGAAAAGTTGCTGCATTATTGCAACTGAATTAAATGTATACATTGCAAAAGCATATACATGGAGAGAAGAGGTTAATCCACCTGACTTTGAAAAATATTCTTGAAATTAAATTACTTTATGGTTTAAGCCATAAAGATGTTAACCCACAGTTTTGAATGGAGCCAGAGATGCAATGTCTGTGCTAGAGAATAGGTTGTAGCTCCTGTAGGAAGAGTGGAATGGTTTAATGGTTTTATGACTTCCATTAGCTGCCCCACATCTGAGCAATGCTCTATCTGTGTTTATTGTAGCACATAGCTGCTACAATCTTGGCAGCTTGTAGTGCTGTTGATAGGATGGGAAAAAGAGTTAAATGACTAGCTGTATATGATATCATTCTATACAGTAATAATGTTTTAGTATTAGAGGAGACTGAAGTCTCAACAACATTCTGTATTCTGTCTTGGATGTGACAACAAGGACCTCTCACCTATTTTGCCTTGCTGTATTCAGTAAGTAGGAACACTAATTATTTTAGTCAATCAGGAATAGATAGTGAGACTAGCTAAATACTGTTTTTCTATAACTGTGTGAAACTTTCCGTTATTATTTTTAATACTTCCTGTGTCTGAAACTCTGGTGTTTACTGTAAATAGATATTTAGTATTTACATGTTCTTTATTATTTATTATTAAATATATTTAATATTTAATTTTTAAGATTATTTGCACATATTTATTTGGTGATAACTCTGGCCACTCGTGAAAGCCTGGCTGTTTGGTCAACATTACCATTTGTATTAATATTAATTTCACTCAGTATAATTGGATACCATTTTACGATCATTATAGTAACTGACTGGTGACAGTGAATCTACTTCATTGTCTAGACAAGGTTAGTACAGTGGATAATCTGTGCTATCCTTTCCCAAGTGTGTGTGTGTATGTGT
Organism: Protopterus annectens; assembly: GCF_019279795.1. NCBI lineage: Eukaryota > Metazoa > Chordata > Ceratodontiformes > Protopteridae > Protopterus > Protopterus annectens. Next base: position 905,645,076 of record NC_056734.1, read on the forward strand.
GAAAATAAAATCTCAAAGTGTGTGTGTTTGGGTCAGTTATTTGGAGCAGGGACACAGAGCACTGGTTTGACATAGACAGTGCTGGAGGAATTGGCTTGGACACTTTGCTGAGGGCCTAACCCTACAGCTGTGCCAGTGGGCAGTCTTACTAGGGACCTGGAAAAAGATAGACAGAGACACAGAGACCCTGGGCTGAGTGTGTGCCATGTGTGCTCTTAAGTGAAATTGTGCTTGATGAAAAGAGGTCTTCATCTGGAAATACTGAGTATATCCATTTGTTCTCCAAGTGCTCATCCCACTCCAGTATCAATGGTGAGGATTTGGTCTCCTTGATTACTGGCCCAGAGTGAGGACATCACGTTTTGGTAATCAGTGGTGTGGATACTGAAGTTCTGTAGCCTCTAAGCAGTTCTCACTAAAGGTGTGCATTCTCTCAGAAGCCACACAGTAAACATTCAGAGTTTCATATCACAACAGTTTTTATTTATTTTTTCGTTAGTTTAGTTTAGTTAGGAAGAGCAGTTAAAAATGTCAGCAGAGGATTATGGCAAGCTGACAAAGAACCAGTTGTCCAAGGTGTCTGAAGCCAAAGGACTGATATATGCCAATCTGACTAGAGAAAATGATTTCAGCCTTAGTCACAGCTACAACACAGACCAGCAACCAGAACAATAACCAGTCTGGTGATGGGAATTTGCAACCCTTAGAAACAGAACAATTCACCTTTTTCTCAGAAGACTTAAAAATCTATCTGGAGTTAAAGAGACTTGAATTGGAGACCAAATGTATGGCATTAGAATCAGCAGCGAGACTGCAGCGTTAGAAGACAGAAGAAAATGAGACACTGTGACATTTGGAGGCTAAAGAAATGAGAAGCAGCATCAACATGAGGGGGAGATGCTGACTCTCTGCCAGGGTCATGGAGGTAATGGAGAAGGGAATAACCAAACTCTAGAAGCAATAAAGGTCAGTAAACTTCTTCCACAATTTACAGAACATGATAATTTTTACAGTTTTATTCATGTATTTAAACAAGTATGTAAACAGTATAATGTTGACCAAGGGCTCTGGGTGTGGTTCCTGACCCCTTTACTCCATGGTAAAGCCGTAACTGCTGTTTCTAAATTGTCTGATATTGATTGTCTAAACTATCAGAAAGTCGAGAAATATTTACTTGAATTTTTTAAGTTAACACCTGAAGCTTACAGAAAAAAGATTCTTGAGCATAGATGCAAGGTAGATGGAAGTCTGTGTGATTATATTGTTGAGTTAAGCTCTTATTTTCATAGGTGGGTGAGTGGGTGTGATGTCATCACTTTAGAAAGGCAGGCAGATCTTTTGGTGAGGGAGCAAGCCCTTAGCACTTTGCCTGAGGACATCAGAATCTGGTTGGCAGACCAAGAATGTAACTCTTCAGGTGAGCTGGGGAAGAAGGAGCATCTCTACTTAGCAAGCATAGCATCACTGCACAGGAAAGGGATACCTAGTACTGCATATGGATATAAGGGAACCCATGGAGGGCAGCCTAAATCACTCAAACAGAGTCTGACAGTAACAGGGGAAGTCACTAGTTCAGGTACATGGCCAGGATCAAGGGTTAAATGTTTTAAATGCAAACAGTGGGGCCATGTAGCATATAGATGTCCATGGAGGCAAGGTGGGAAACAAAAAGTGTGGGAGCCGGCAAGTGGGAATAACAGTATTCCAGTGGTAAGCTGCCTGGAGACAACAGGTGTACCAAACTATCAAAAGAGGTTATATCTTATCTTAGCGGATGGAAAACAGGCCACTGCTAAGAGAGACACAACCTCTGACATAATCATTGTGATGTATGCAGTGGTTTAAGAAGAATAGTACTTGCATGGGCAATCCACTCCAGTCTGAGCTCTAAGAGGAACCCCATTCCAAATGCCTTTGGCCAGGGTTCACCTTGACTGGAAGGGTGGAAAAGGAAGCAAGCAAGTAGGTATATTTGAAGATATCCCTGCCAGTGTTGTGATAGCGAATAATTTTGATAGTACAGTACCTTGTGTGCATGCAGTTACACACAGTCAAGCTTGGAGACAGGCACATGGGTCTTGTACTGTAGTACTGTAGCACATAGATGCTAAAATCCTGGCAGCTTCTAGTGTGGGTAATAGCATGAGAAACATTCATATGACCAGATGTATGTCATGTCATTCTGTACAGAAATAATGTCTAATATTAGAGGAGGCTGAAGTCTGAGCAGCATTCTATATTATGTCTTGGATCTGACAGGAAGGACCACTCACCTATCTTGCCCTGCTCTATTCAGTAAGAAGGAACAGTAATTCTTTTAATCAATCAGGAATAGATAGTGAGACTAGCTAAATACTGTTGTTCTATAACTGTATGAAACTTTCCATTGGTGTTATTTTTAATACTTCCTGTGGCTAAAACTCTGGTGTTTACTGTAAACTGATATTTAGTGTTTTCATGTTCTTTTATTATTTATTATTAAATATATTTAAATGTTTCATCATGGTTGGTCCTTTTTGGAAAATATTTAAGTTTTGAAAATATTTGCACATATTTACTTGGTGATAACACTGGCCACTCCTGAAAGCCTGGCTGTTTGGTCAGCATTACCATTTATATTAATATTAATTTCACTAAGTATAATTGGACACCCTTTTAAGAGGCTTATAGTAACTGACTGGTGGCAGTGAATCTACCTTATAAGCTGGGCAAAGTTAGTTGAGTGGGTAATCTGTGCCAGCCTTTCCCAGATGTGTGTGTGTGTGTGTGTGTGTGTGTGTGTGTGTGTGTGTGTGTGTGTGTGTGTGTGTGTGTGTGTGTGTGTGTGTGTGTGTGTGTGTGTGTGTGTGTGTGTGTGTGTGTGTGAAAATTAAATTTCAAAGTGTGCATGTCAGCTTCTTGTAGCAGGGACATGAAGCACTGGTTTCACAGAGAGGGTGCTGGAGGACTTGGCTTGGACACTTGACTGAGGGTCTAACCGTACAGCTATGCTAGTTGGAAGTCTTACTGGGGACCTGGAGAGAGACTGATATAGACAGCCAGAATGTGGGCTGAGTGTGTGCCATGTGTGCTCTTAAGGGAAATTGTGCTTGACGGAGAGATGTCTGCATCTGGTAATACTAAGTGTATCCATTTGTATCCCAAATGCACATTCCTTTCTAGTATCAGAGGTGAGGATTCAAGCTCCTTGATTACTGGCCCTGAGTGGGGACATCACATCTGGTTCTGCAATATTTGTGAGAGTAATTATCCTATGACCTTTCTTATTCCTCACTCAAGGTACATTTATCAGATATTTCAGCATGTCTGCCTATGGATCCACCTCTTTCAATGCAGTCTCATGTCAGAATGTTTTTGAAAATGGTTTTGCACAAAAGGATTCCAAGAATATTGGCAGCAACTCCTTGGGATCTTAATTGTGTTTTAGAGAAGCTAAAACTTACTCCACTTGTACCAATTAGTCTGTCTGACTTGAGGCTCTTAACATGGAAGACAGTCTTACTGATTGCTCTGACCTCTGTAAGAAGGGTATCTGAGTTGCAAGCTCTTATGGTGACTCAACCCTATCTCATTTTCCATAGGTACAGAGTTTCTTTTGAGAACTAAACTTTCTTTTATGCCTAAACTGGTACTATAAGCATAAATATCCCATCTCCTGTTTTCTTTCCTGCATCTAAAAATGAGGGAGAAAGGATACTACCTTAGAGGTCCATAGATAACTCAGGTACTATATTGACAGAACTAAATCTTTCAGATCTTTGAAACAATTATTAATTTCTACTGAAGGTAAGAAGATGGGTATATCCTCTGAAAACAGATGGTTGTCTAAGGCTATTATCTTTTGTTATACTCACCATAACAAAAACTATTCAAGACAGAGTCAAGGCCTACTCTACCCGGGCCTTGGGTTTACCTTTGGCTCTTTGGAAAGGGCTGGAATCAAGAAGTATGCTAAAATCTGCTACTTGGTCTGCTGTACATGCTTTTACAAAAAAATATAAGCTTGATTCCTTCTTTAGGTCCAAACCAAGCTTTACTAGGACCATTGTCTATGGGCTACTGGACTCTTGGCATTCTTCCTCCCAAATGTAGTTAGCTAAGATAATTACCCATATAGCTAAAAATATTGTAGCAGAGATCAATATGATGAGCAAATTAAGAGTTGTGTAAGTAAAACAGACCATAACAGTAGATGCTTGAGTGATCACTGCTGCAGTAGATGCTTCTTCCATCCCTGGATTCCCCTTGTTTTTTTTTGTATGGATTTTTAAATATAGAGTGTGGATATTAATTTTTTGTTGTTTTTAGCATTGTTCTTTCAGGTCTCAAACTCCCTCTGTCTGCTGGCAGGAAAGCCCTGAAGGGCTTTGCTCCCAGACTTTTTTGTCATTTAGTCACTCAGCTTGAGCTGCCTGTCAATTTGGGCTCATGAAAGGTGCCTTGAAGCTATGGAAACTGGGCTGCTGTTATATCCTTGGCAGGATATCACCTATATAGCTAAGGCTACTGCATTTTCTGAAAGACATATATTAAGACTGAGGTGGATTGCATCATGCTGTTAGCATTATGGTGTGTGGAGATTGTTTCTTTTCCTCCAAACACAGGTTTTCTGCAAAAACAAAGACTTGATGCCTGTTGCTGCCTAGATGCTTACTTGTTCTTGTACAAATCACTACTTCTGGTGTTTGCTAACATAAACAGACTGTTAGATGATGGAGTCATACTCTCTCAGTTCTTAATTCCTAGCAGTATACTAATGTCAGCTAATTGAAGTTAGTTGTGCACATTAGTAAAATTATGTTAATCACATTTGTTTACATGTTGGCATACATGTGGTGATATTCCCAGTATAATTACTTGTCCTTTGTAGGTCAATTTAAAAGCAACAGGTACTTTTCAATACTAAGAAAATGTCATTGGCTATACCATGTGAGCATATTACATTTCCTACCGACCTGGGTAATTCTGAGTATTATTTTGTCTGACCTTATCTTGCTGAGCTCCATTTGTGCCTGATGGAGAGTACTTCTTAAACAATCTGAATTACAGAGCTACATAAGTATATTTCTTGCACTTTAAATGCTCAGTGTTTCTTATCAGCACTGCACTGGTTGTATTTATTTTGCTTATCAGTACTGCATTGTTTTTTATTTATTTGTATAACAGTTATGCACTAGTTTACTGCACTGTTTTTATTTATTTATTTGTTTGACTGAATTATTTACTTGTCTGTGTCTCCATTTATATAATTGTGATCTGTGGTTGAATTTTTGTTTTTCTCCCGCCCACCTACTCCATTGCAGTTGTGCTCTTATAGTTGTTGCTTTTGCTGTTGCCCACACCTACTGTAAATTTGATACTCTGGAATTATAGATAAACTCACTAAACTAGGTATAAATCCCTGTGTCACAAGATGTGTTGCCAACTGGCTCACTGACAAAACCCACACTGTGAAAGTAGCAGACTCCAAATCCGACTTCAGACCAGTGAAAGGTGGAGTACCACAGGGCTCAGTCCTGGATCTTCTCCTGTTTGGTGTCTACTTTTCTGAAGTACAGGCTAACACAGAAGGTCTTTGGCTAAGGGAGTTTGCAGATGACTGCAAACTAGGAGCCATAATTGAAACTCCTAACGATGTGGACATCCTACAAAAGGGCCTCACTGAGACAAATGCCTGGTGTCAAAGCCATGGCCTCAAGCTCAATGCCAAAAGGTGCATTGTCATCCCCTTTGGAAAAAACTCTGTACTCATGAGCTACCACAAAGGTGGCAGTCTACTTAACACTGAAAGTGTGATAAGAGACCTTGGGACGCAGTTGGACAGTAGTCTCTCCTTTGATAATCACATCACCACAGTAGTCAGGAAATCCTTCTACATGGCACATCTCATCACAAAAGCTTTCTCATCCAGGAAAAAAGAGGTCATTCTTCCCCTCTACTCGTCACTCATTAGAACCATTATAGAGTGCAATGCCCCTTTTTGTATGTACCTCACAAGACATCTACAACAACTGGAAAGGCCGAAGAAATACCTCACAAATAGGATTATTGGCCTCAAACAGATGCCCTGTACAGACCGTCTCAAAAAACTACAGCTTTACTCCATCGCATATCGCCTACCCAGAGGCAATCTCTGCCTAACATACAAAGCTATGTCAAACCCAGAGCTGTTGGACATGCTCCACTTAATGAAATCCCAATCCCTCTGAGCTACATGCTCTAGGGAACTAAACCTTGTCACCACAATAAACAGAACATGCTAGAAGGATAGATTTGCGTCCCAGAGACTTCCCATACTCTGGAACTAACTACCTAGCTATATCAAACAAAGCTTCTTATTAGCACTCTTCAAGAAAAATCTTAATGATTGGATGGGAAATAGGAAATTCACCCTGGAGGTCACCTCTGTGGCTCTGCTCAACAGGGGCACAGGAAAATAATTTTCTTGGGTGGCGAAAGCCAGGGTACCTTTTTGGCTAGACTTGTATAGGTCCTAGGGCCAATAGCCTATTACGTACCTATGAACCTATAAGGGACACTTTCAGTCCCATCTCATTAGCTCATTCTACCCAATACAGAGATCGTTTGGGAAGGTCAAACACCTTAGTTCCTTAACCTTGCATTTTCTTCTGTTCCTCCTCTATCCCTTTCCACTTTACTAAAAAAACAAAAAAAAAAACCAAAAAAAACAAAAAAAAAAAAAACACTTTATTTGGCTTCTTTTTCTGTATTTGTGTTTCCTCCTCCTGCTCCATTGCTTCATCTTGCTTTTTCTGCTACTTGCTGTGGCTTGTTCTCTATAGTGTTCAGTCTGCTTGTTTATAGCCTGTTTAAATCGCAAGTGTGTTATTCTAAGCCACTTAGTTTGGTTTAAGCACTAGGGCTTGAGGCTAACCCTTTAGCTCTCCCTGGCCTTTTCTCTCAGATTCTGAAAAATATGGATGGACAATTTCCTACAGTTTCTCCTGCCAGTCTGGTTGATATGGGCATCCTGAGACAGTGTATCAACTGCCTTATGTACACAGACAACCATCTACTACTGCCACCTAGGAACACAATTTGCAAGAGATGCAATTACATTAGGAACCTAGAGTCCAAGTTCTCTCCCTCACAAGCCAGCATATCTGGCACTGAGAAGGCTGTCAACACAATCACTACACCTCAAACACCACCCGCACCTACACAACACATACCCACATATGTGACGTTCCTCACCAAAAACATACCCACACAAAGGAGACCTCTGGGGCAAGTCTGAGAGTTCAATAATGTCAGTCTTGTTGATCTCAGCTGTTTTGTAAACTGTTGTTGAAATTATTGGATTTGACATTGTGGTCATCAATGAGGTGACTGTATGCCAGCTAGTGCTTTCTTTCGTTTTCTGAAACTGTTTACATCATTAATCATACCACACACTGGGGCAACTTATAGTAGTTGTAAGAATTATAACATCATTGCCCCAGAAATTTTAGCACATGAATGCCCAATAGCAATAGCAAAAAATATAATATAGGCTCCATTATCAAAACATCATAGAAAGTATTGATAGATATGACTTGTTTTCAAACAAGCAGCATGACTTCTGAACTAACTGTAATATAAGCATTGCAATTTGCACATTTACAAATGTAATATTGTTGTTGTTTGTCTTTCAGCTTTTCTCGGTTAGGGGTCGCCACAGCGGAACTCCAGTCCGCTAATGATTGGCAGTTAGATTTTCATGAACGCCGAGGTGCCAGCTCGACATCCATTTACAAATTTAATATTAATTTATTTAATTTAGAGTGAGGACCTCTTGTAGAAATAAAAAAGTTAAAATGATGTTCAAACAAAATAAACACAAAACATGAAACAGCATATAAGACAAGTCACCATACAGAAATTGAGTACCTTCATCCTGGCTTCAATTAAGTATGACCTTCTATAGAATAAATTACAACACATCTCAATAAATGTGTAACAATTTTAAAGCACATGCCATTGTCATGACACAATTTTTGTTTGTGTCTTTTCCCGGTTAGGGGTCACCACAGCAGAACTCCGGTCCGCTAATGATTGGCAGTTGATTTTTATGTACCGGCTTGCCAGGCCTGATGCACAACATTCAACGAAGGTACACCCATTCATGCATGTCTCCACGCAGAAGACGCTCTAGCTGAGAATCGAACCGGACAGGGTCTTACTGTGAGGAGATAACACTACTGCAGCACCACCACTGCAGTATTGTCATGATGCAATATATTTACATATTCATTAAAAATTAAAAAAAAAATTTAAATAATGATTTATTCTATAAAATCCATTGCCATGACTTATGATGGCTCCAAAAAATTGTGTTTTCAGTATTAGATTGTTTAATATCAATATGTGAAGCAGAAGCTTTGAATTTTGGGCGGGGGCTGTACTAGCAGTTTAAATTTGATGCCCAGTACATACCTGTGCTTCAATGATCATATCTGCATTCACAATTATTTTAAAACTGTATCCATTAACATGAAATAAGACTTATTTTAGCTCTTTTTTTTAGTTGTTGAAAATGTGTCAGTTTTAGTTGTCATGTGATAATATCATTTGCTTTAGAAGTGCTATATATTTCTGGAACTGTGCTGGAGTTTATTCTAAAAAAGTTCATTACTAATATGAGTTAGGGTGAAAGCACTCAGTAAATATCTATATAGTGACTGATTCTACATTATTTTTTTTATCTCTTAAAGGAAAAATATCTGTAGACTCTAAGCATGCATTTGAAAAGGTATATAAGAATTTACCTGCAGGCCTGCTAGATGAGTATAGATTTTGCAATTAAGTAATAAACTGTTTCAAAAATCATTAAGTTAACAGATCTTTTTGAGTTACATCAGACATTTGCTCAGACAGGTTACTTTCCAATGAACATTCCCCAAAGGTCTGTCTTTAGGGGATCTCCTGTTTTTATTTATCAGTGATTTTCCTCCTGATCTTAGAAACTTTAATTGTATTCTACAAACTAGTGATATTGTACTCTTGAATTTCAATAATTCTGTCACAAGACTGTAAAACTCTTTGCAAGATGAGGGCCTTAACATAGCCTTTTCCAAACCAATTCCATGTTTCTAGATTCTGCTCAGAAACTAAAGTCAGTCTGGTAACTGGTCTCTTAAAAGACCCTTCTAGAGAAGTTTTTTCTAAAAGTTGAGAAGCAAAAATACTTAGGTACTTAGGGGTTTAGCTAGAGAAGTTCATAGATTTTAATTATCATACAGAAAATTTAGATGAGCTAGTTAAAGGAAACAAAATGTTTCATACAAGATTACTCATTTTCTACCCTGACAGTAAGAAATCTATTATTAAATTGTGCATCTTTGATCTAAACTATAGTACATAAAATTCTAAGATTGATTTCCTTAACCAATAGAAACAGACACCATGATTTTTCCATAGCTGACCACAAATCGGTCTCCTTTGAAGTAAATATCGGACCTGACACCCCCCAGCAGTAAATAAACTAAGACCTTCCCCAAAACTGATTATAACCTCTTACAGGATGGTATTAATAGCTTCACTGCACCTCATCCCTCAGATGGCACTGGCAACTATGCCAAACTCTACATCAGTGCTTTATACGAACACCTGTATATCTGCATTTACTTGGCAGTACCTGATAGGACCAAAACAATCTCCTCAAGGAAGTGCAAATTTGCCTGGTGGACAACTCCCGTTAACAGGCTTTACAGAAGAGGAAGAAATTGCTGTCTAAGAGTAAGAGGGAGCAAGCCCTTCTAAACTGGAAACACTCCATCCTTAGCTTAAACAAGCAAATAAGACATCTTCTGAAGTCCTCCAAAGCAAACTATGAGGCCAAATTAGCTTCCTCAACAAAGGACAACCACAAGGCATTCTATAGTTACATCCATAACCTAAAAGGAAAGACCCATATTTGTAACACACTGATAGTTAATGGTACCGCATATACTGACCCTGTGGACATAGCTAACATGTTGACTGACAGGTACTGTGACTTCCCTGTCCCCATCACACATACTCCATGACATCCCTATCACCTGTCACCTACCTTGTATCTCTAAAGAGCAGGCTGTAAATGCCCTTTCTAAGGCCAAAAACTCAGCATCTGTGGGACCTGATAACAGCCCTGGCTTCTTCCTACATGGGCTCCAATATGAATTAGCAACACCACTGGGTACTCTTTTCAATCATAGTCTAAGCACCAGCTTCTTTCTAACTGAATGGAAAACAGCCACTGTTATTCCCTTGCACAAAGGTGATACTTCCACTGACCCAGGAAGTATAGAACTATTAACCTGACTAGCCTTATCTGCAAGGCTATGGAATGAATCATCATGGACCTTATCAACAAAGATATAGCTAAGCTCCAGACACTTGACCCTACTCAGTTCGGATTTGTCATAGGGAGATCATGCCTGTTAAACTTGGTACATTTCATCAAGACAGTCACCAAGACCGTGGATGAAGGGCAATCTAGGCATTTGACACTATCCCCTACTTAGGCATCATTGACAAAACTCACCCAACTAGCCATCAATCCTTATATTGTTATATTTGTCACTAACTGGCTCACTGAAAGAACTCATATAGTCAAAATAGGGGACTCCACCTCCAACAGCAGACCTGCAACCAGTGGTGCTCCACAGGGATCAGTCCTGGGATCTCCACTGTTTGGAATCTATTTCTTCAAAGTACAAGTAAAAACTAAAGGTCTGCAGCTGACAAAGTTTGCTGATGATTGCAAAGTGGGAGTGGTCATAGAATCTCCAAATGATGCCAACATCCTAAAAGAAGGTCTTACAAAAACAAATGATTGGTGATAAAGTCACGCCCTTAAACTCAATGCAAAAAATGTTTTATCATTCCTTTTGATAAAAGTGATATTCATGCTGACGACTACATCAATAGCAGTACCTTAACTACACACTCAGTGGTGAGAGACCTGGGCATACAGGTTGGCAGCAACCTTACCTTTGACCACCATGTCTCTACAGTGGTAAGAAGGGCATTCTATAGTGCTCATCTCATAAGTAATGGCATTGCCTCCTGAAAAAAGAAGTTATAACCTCCCTGTACTCTTCCCTCATCAAGCCAGTAATTGAGTGCAACACCCTTTTTGGTATATACCTTTCCAAGCACCTACAGCAATTGGAGAAATCACAAAGGTTCCTCACAAGAAGAATTCAATGTCTTCAGCATCTGTTCTATGGGGATTTTCTGAAATCACTGTCACTTAGACTACTCAAAAGTGAACTCTGCCTTGCATACAAGGCAATCTCTGACCCTGCTTTATTGGAAATGCTGTATATCCATAAGTCAAATGGTGCACAGGTTACTCACTCTACAGACATTAACCTGGTATGTGACTATGATGCCCGTGCCCTGGCCCAGCAATCAAGGATCCTCAATCCTCACCACTAACACCAGTAAGGGGCATTTTATATAGGAGGAAAGGATAACAAATACACACAGTAAAGTGCAATTTCACTTAAGAGCACACAGAGATCGCAGTCAGTCCAGGGCTGGTCGCTCCCTTGCTCTCCAGGTCCCCAATAAGACTCCCTCACTGGCACAGCTATAGGGTCCAGATCTCAGCCTATTGGGCAAGCTAAAACCTCCAGCACCTTCTCTGCCCAACCAGTGCTTCATGTCCCTGTCCATGTAGCTGACACACACACACACACACACACACACACACACACACACACACACACACACACACACACACACACACACACACACGCATGCTCTTTGAGAAGAGTTTATACAGCCACAGAGACACTCCTGGGGAAGGCTGGTACAGGTTCTCCAGCTATGCCCCTTTTTCCCAGACTATATGGTAGTACCAGCTGCAACCACCCACTAATATTTATCAGCTACTCCAAGGCCCTTAAAAGGGTATCCAATTATTACTTTGCAATATTATTATCCAATTGGTAGCATAGCCCAGGGCTAAAGCTATTGGAGTGGCTTTGTACAATTTTACCAAAGGCATGCAAGTACTCTAAAGAGCTTTAATTATCTCTACAAAAACAGCCACAGTTGAAAGGGTTTAAAATATTTAATAACAAATAGTCAAAACACAAGACAATACTTTTTACTACACAGTGCAGTCAAGAGTTCAGACATCACAGAGAAATACTTAAAATAATTCAGTAGTACAGTTCTGACATCACAGAAAAACACTTAGTCTAATCTTTCTAATTTCTAGCTATTTCTAAGAGGAAACACACGTCTAAGATAAACTTACATATAGAGCAAGACAGTGCTGGTGAGTTGGATGGTCAAGACAAAAATGCTTAATGCTCTCTGATTCTGTCAGATTTTAAAATCACATTCCTGGTTCACATTACATCATTCTTCACACTTCCCTGGGTTCCCAGTCTAACCAAAACTACATTTACATTCTTCACCTCTGGGCAGAAACCAGAGCAATAAAGGGCACTTATGCATGCAAATTCTGGCCATTAACTCTGGCCTTAAAACAAAAGGCAGGATGCCTCATTCTAGACTTACTGGCTCCAAGTTTTAACATCAAAAGGTCACAACATGCTTTACTTGGTCAGTAGAGTGCACTGTTGTTACATTTTTTTCCAGTTCAACATGTGACACTATTTTTACCATTTAAGACACAAGCTTGTGGTTTACATTAATATTCACAGGTGACAGAATTATCTCCAAAATTCTATCTGGCTAGGCTGGCAGTCTTCACCTATCTTCACCCAAACTTCACATATTTCCCCCCATGGAGAACTCAAGCTAGTTTTTCAAGTGACCCTTGAGAAACGCTGCTTGAGGGAGTTAGGTCTATCTGAGCATACCTTACCCCATTCCCTGTCCTGAGAGCCCATCTGTATTGGCATTGCTAATCCCACTGCAGTGCTGCACAGACATATCACATGCTTGTAACCCCAGGCTCCATTTTAGCAACTTAGCATTTTGCTGGCTGGCTCTGTATAACCATGTTAGGGGGTTGTGATCTGTCATAAAAGTGAATTTCCTTCCATACAGATACGGCTGAAGTTTCTGCAGTGCCCACACTATTGCTGGACATTTCTTTTCTGCAGCTGCATAGCATTCCTGTGTGGGTTGGAGCCTATGACTGAGATAAACCACTGGGTGCTCTTCTCCCTCTGAAGAAATCTGGCTAAGTACAGTCCCCACCCCATGGTTCAAAGCATCCACCTGCACAACAAATGTTTTGCTGTAATCTGGGCTGGGTAACACAGGGGGTCTTCCCAAAGCTTCTTTAAGCTTCTGGAATGCCTGCTCACATGCTGGGGTCCACCCTACCTTATCTGGTCTAATCTTCCTTGTCAGGTCTGTGAATGGAGCAGCTATGGTACTATAACTGGGGATGACCTGCGGTCCCTAAAAATGCCCTCACCTGCCTGTTGGTAACAGGTGCAGGCCATGCCTGAATGGCTTCTACTTTGGCAGGTTCTGGACTTATCTTACCACTCCCCACTCTATGGCCTAGGTAGGAGACCTCAGCCATACCCACCTGACAGTTGCTCAGCTTAATGGTCAATCATGCCCTCTGTAGTCGGCCCAGAACTTCCCTGACATGCTGAAGCTACTCTGGCCAGGAATAGCTGTAGATGGCAATATCATCAAGGTAAGCAAGGGCAAACCCTCCTGCTTTTACTAGGATATGATCTACCAGCCTCTGGAAAGTTGCTAGGGCATTCTTCATCCCAAAGGACATCTTTATGAACTCATAAAAGCAAAAAAGGAGTCACAAAGACTGACTTCTCTCTAGCACTGGGAGTTCAAGGGCACCTGCCAGTAACCCTTGGTAAAATCAATGGTTGTAAGATACTTAGCCCCACCCAGCTGCTCTGGGGCCTCATCTGTCCTAGGCATGGGGTAAGCATCTGACTCTGTGTGACTATTTAATTTCCTGTAGTCCACACAGAACCTGGTGCTGCCATCCTTCATTGACATCAGCACCACTGGGGAGGACCAGGGACTGTTGGACTCATGAATCACGCCTAGTTCCAATGTCTCCTGTACTTCTTCCCCCAGAGTCTGTTTGGCACTCTGTAAGGGGCCTGCCTAATCGGTCCTTGGAGTCCTGTATCCACCTGGTGCTGCCCCAGGTGGGTGCACCCTGGTTTCCCAGTGAACATGTACCCAAATTCCTGCAACACTGCTTGGATTTCTCAAATCTCGATAGGAGATAGCTGCTGGGACATTGCTACCCCTTCCACTGAGGTGTCAGCCCGAGCCTCACTGAGGAGATCAGCACCTAGATCTCCCTCAGACTCTTCCTGCAATCCACTGCAAATGCTCAGCACAAGGGCCTCCCCATCATGGTAAGGTTTCATCATGTTAACATGGTACAATTTGTGCCCCTGCCTTCTACCTAGCAGTTCCACCATGTAATTAACATCACTTACCTTTCTTACCACCTTTTAGGGTCCCTCCCAAGCTGCTTGCAGCTTGTTGTGTCTAACAGGAATGAGAACCATTACCTGCTGCCCCACAGCATACTCTCTAGCTGAAGCATTCCTGTCATACCACACCTTTTTCTGTTGTTGGGCTTCTGTCAGGTTCTCCTGGGCTATGTCATGATTTCCCTGAGCTTTGTTTTGAGGTTTAGGACATATGCCACAACAGACTCCTTGTGAGACTTGCACTCACCTTCCCACTCATCGCAAATTAAATCTAGAGGTCCCCTCACCCTATGCCTATACAGCAACTCAAAGGGTGAAAAACCTGTGGATTCCTGGGGAACCTCTCTGTAAGCAAACAACAGGTGCAGCAAATATTTGTCCCACTCCCTCTTAAACTGATCTGCAAATGCCCGTAGCATGGACTTGATTTTAGAGTTTAACCTCTCAACAAGACCATTAGTCTGGGGATGATAGGGGGTGGTCTTCATGTGCTTCACCCCACAGGACTTCCAAAGACAAGCCAGCAGGTCTGACATGAAATTGGCACCTCTATCAGTCAGTATTTCTTTTTGGAAACCTACCCTGCTAAAAATCTCTAACAAAGCATTTGCCACCTTCTCTTCTTCAATGGAGGACAAAGCCACTGCCTCAGGGTATTGTGTAGCATAATCCACTACCACTAGGATATACCTTTTCCCCTGTGGAACTTGGGGTACTCAGAAGACCCACAATATCCAAAGCTACCCTCTGAAATGGCTCCTCAATCACAGGCAAAGGCATTAAAGAGCTCTCAACTTGTCTCCTGCCTTGCCTACCTTTTGGCACTGCTCACAGGCCCTGCAGTACCCTGTTACATCTCTGAAAATTTCAGGCCAATAGAAGTTCTGCATAATATGCCTCTTTGTACATTTTATGCCCATATGACCTGCAAAGAGAATAGCATGGGCTATGGCTAGAAGCGCCAGATGGTAGGCTCTAGACACTACCAACTTCTGTACTCTCTCTCCTTCTAGCCCTCCCTCCGGGGTCCACTCTTGGTATAGTAATCCTTTGTCCCAGTATACAGATTCCCTCTTTCCTTGAGAATCAGGTGCCTACCTAGACCTGCCTCAGGCCTTGCAATGTAGGGTCTGAGAACTGAGCCTGTCTCAACTCTCTCCTTGTAACTCTTCCCAGCTCCACTTCCACAGGATGTCTGGCATCCTCAGTCAGTGGTGCCTCACTGTCAGCCTGGGTACTACTACTTACCTCTACCTTTGCAGTCACTCTGTCCAAGGGACCATCAGTACCTCCAAAGCAGCTGTGGCTCACCTTCATTCTCACTGCTACAGGGTAGCTCACTCCCTGAAATAACCACCTCACCAGTCATGGCTGCAAGTATGCAGTCTGTCTGGGTCTCCCCCAGACTACCAGACCCACATGCTCGCCTCCTAGCCTGATTGCATGTAACTGCACAAACACATGGTACTGCCTCATCCAAATACTTCCCTATCAGGACATCTGCAGGATGGTAGTTTGGTACCCTTATTGTCTCAAGACAACCTACTAGTGGCATTTTGTCTTTCCCACTTACTGGCTCCCTCGCCTTTTGTTCCCCACCTTGTCTCCGTGGACACTTGTATGAAACATGCCCCCACTGGTTGCAGTCAAAACATTTAACCCTAGTGAACCTGGGCTAGTGGCGTCCCCTGCTACTGGCAGATTCTGTTGGGGCAGTCTGTGCTGTCCTTTAGACCCATGAGCAGTACTGGGCATCCCTTTGCTGTGCAGGGCTGCCCTGTTTGCCAGGTATAGGTCTCCCTTCTTCCCCAATGCATCTGAAGTAGCACATTGACCATCAGCTAACCAGATTCGCATGTCCTCAGGCAAAGTGCTAAGAGCTTGTTCCTTCAGCAAAAGGTCTGCCAGCCCTTCAATAGTGGTGACCTGGCATCCACTCACCCACCTATGGAAATAAGTGTTCAGTTCAGTAACATATTCACACACACTTTCATCTGCCTTGTGTCTATGTTCAAGAAACTTTTTCCTATATGTTTTAGGTGTTAGCTTAAACAATTCCAACAAGTGATTTTTAACAGCAGTATAATTAAAACATGCAACGTCAGACATTTTTGACAAAACAGTTACAGCTTTACCATGGAATAAGTGGGTCAGGAAATGTACCCAGAGCCTTTGGTCAACACCATACTGTTTGCTTACCCTCTCAAACATATGAATGAAACTATCAAAATGATACCCCTATTTAAACTGCGGAAGAAATTTACTGACATTTTGTGCTTCTGGGGTCCAGTTACTCCATTCCCCATTATCTCCATGACTCTGGTGAAGAGTCAGCATTTCCCTCTCATGTCTCCTCTGCCACTCCTTTTCTTCAGCTTCTATCTCCAAGCGCCTGGCCTCCAACTCAAGTCTCTTTAGCTCCAGATGAATTTTTAAGTACTCTGCAGAAAGGTTGAGCTGTCCATTCTCCAAGGATATTATATCGCCACTGCCAGTCTGATTGTCCTCCTGGTTGCTGTTTTCTGATGCAGCTGTTACTAAGGCTGCAATCAGGACTGCCTTAGTCAGGTTTCCCTGCACCAGTCCCCCAGCCTGGCACATCTCTGCAACCTGGCTCCACATCACCTTTCCATACTCCTCTGCTGACATGTTGCCTGCTCACCCTGACTAACTAAGCTAACAAAAGAAATAAAACAATTGTGATCTGAACTCTGAGTATTCACTGCATGACTGATTTAGAGTACAAAACACCTTCAAATCTCACTATACATAAGCTACAGGGATTCACTCTACCCACACCACTACAAGCCAATTAGTATTTGCCAACCAATTAATATGTGGTGTGGATATTCCACCACTGTCAAACAATTAATATGTGACACCCATGCCCTAGCCCAGCAATCAAGGAGTCTCAATCCTTACCACTAACACCAGTGAGGGGTGTCTCATATAGTAGGAAAGGATAACAAATACACGCAGTAAAGTGCAATTTCCCTTAAGAGCACACAGAGCTCACAGTCAGTCTGGGGATTGTCGCTCTTTTGCTCTCCAGGTCCCCAATAAGACTCCAAACTGGCACAGCTATAGGGTCCAGATCTCAGCCTAGTGGACAAGCTAAAACCTCTAGCACCCTCCCTGTCCAACCAGTGCTTAGTGTCCCTGCCCAAGTAGCTGACACACACACACACACACACACACACACACACACACACACACACACACACACACACACACACACACACACACACACACACACACACACACACACACACACACACACACACACACACACACACACACACACACACACACACACACACTTTGAGAAGAGTTTATACAGCCACACAGACACTCCTGGGGAAGGCTGGCACAGGCTCTCCAGCTATGCCCCTGTTTCCCAGACTATACTGTAATATCAACTGCCACCACCCACTAATATGTATCAGCTACTCAAAGGCCTTTAAAAGGGTGTCCAATTATTACTGTGCAATTATATTATCCATTTGGTAGTATAGCCCAGTGCTAAAGCTATTGGAGTGGCTTTGTACAATTTTACCAAATGAATACTCTAAAGAGCTTAAATTATCTTAAATTGTCTTAAATTATCTCTACAAAAGCAGCCACAGTTGAAAGGGTTTAAAAATATTTAATAACAAGTAGTCAAAACACAAGATAATACCTTTTACTACACAGTGCTAGTCAAGAGTTCAGAGATCACAGAGAAATACTTAAAATAGTTCAGTAGTACAGGTCTGACATTATAGAAAACACTTAGTCTAATCTTTCTGGTTTCAAGCTATTTCTAAGAGAAACCACAAGTCTAAGATAAACTTGCATATAGAGCAAGACAGTGCTGGTGAGTTGGATGATCAAGACAAAAATGCTTAATGTGCTCTGATTCTCTCTGTTTTTAAAATCACATTTCTGTTCACATTACATCATTCTTTACACTTCCCTGTACAAAGCCACTCCAATAGCTTTAGCACTGGGCTATACTACCAAATGGATAATATTATTGCACAGTAATAATTGGACAGAAACTACATTTACATTCTTCACCTCTGGGCAGAAACCAGAGCAATAAAAGACATTTATGCATGCAAATTCTGGCCATTAACTCTGGCCTTAAAACAATAGGCAGGATGCCTCACTCTAGACTTACTGGCTCTGTGTTTTAACATCAAAGGGTCACAACATGCTTTACTTGGTCAGTAGAGTGCACTGCTGTTACATTTTTTTCCAGTTCCACATGTGACACTGTGTTTACCATTTAAGACATAAGCCTGTGGTTTACATTAATATTCACAGATGACAGAATTATCTCCAAAATTCTATCTGGCTAGGTTGGCAACCTTCACCTATATTCACCTAAACTTCACAGTGGCATTAATTAAACCTGTTGAGGGATATATTTGTGTCCCTGAGGTTACCACACCTTTGGAACAGACTCTCACTTCATGTCAAACAGAGCACCTCTCTGGCCTTTTCAAATGCAATCTGGACAATTGGATAGATGACCATAAACTTAACCTCAGAATTCGACTTGTGTCCCTCTTGGACAGGGGCAATAGGTGCTGATCATGGAAATAAAGGTAAGAACTTGGCTAGGCTTGTAAAGACCCTACGGCCATTAGCATAGTAACTTCCTATGATCCTATAAAAAGAGAAGGCTGTCTTTGCAATACATAGAGTTATTCTTGCTTAACCTTCATCCTTGAAGCATCTATATAAGAAATGAACTTCCATAACTGTGAAACTTTACACAAAACAAAAAGTATACACTCTGCATCATTTACAATGTATGTTACTTCAAAGAACACCATTTACCTTATCAAGAGAGAGAAAAAAGTATTTTTCCAAAATTATTCCAGCTAGCAGGAATATCATTCCCTACAGAAAAAATTATCACTGAATATGGCGCCATTCTGACAAGGTTATAGCGTTACATGAAAGACTGGTTTAGTTGTAACTGTTTTCTAGATCAAGGGCAACATGCTGCTTTAATGAATACTTAGTAATACATTGCTTCAGTTCAGTATTTAGTATATGACCTCTTCCTAGAGTGCTTAATGTATTACCTCTAGATAGCACGCCACTGAAAACCTTTAAATATATCAATCCAAATTCTGTTCTTTAGGCTAAACTGTATACCAGCAATAAATATTTCAAGATGGTATTTATAAGTCCATATTAATGACTTGAAAACTGTCATTTTGTTCATTAGTATTGTTAAAAATCATTTACTTTTCTAAAGTCATGTATGTCTTTATCTGAAGCATCACATGTGGTTTTGAGAACATGAAAGAAACCACTTTGTGACTGGTATTAAAATGGGATAGTTATGGGGAGACTCAGAGAGACCTATAGCCAAAATAACAATATGGGTAGAAAAATGTCCATTAAGGTTTAATGCTGGAAGAGCAAGGAATTTCTCCTTGGATCTAATAATCTTACTAGATGGTGCCACAAAGAGCAAAGCAGACCAAGAAATGGGTTTCATGGTTATACCAGGTTCAGAAAGGAACACAACATGAAAAAAAAAACAGAAAGCACAGTAGCCAAAGACAACAGTGTAATAGATTGCTGAGGTAGAGATGTGTTTATCCTTCTCTATAGATATCTCATCAGGGCAAAACTGGAGAGCTCTGTAGAGTTTTGTTGCCTGTATAGCAAGAAAAGTATGAAGTTAATGTAAAGGATCCAAAGAAAAAACATGAAATTAAGAAATATAAAGGGAAACTGAAAAATATTTGTTTTTACCCTAGAAGAAAGACCAGAAACTATGATATAGGCCCACAGATTAATGACAAGTAGGTGCAAGGACGTAACTCTATTGAGGAAAGGTCAATGTGAATGAAGAGAGCAGAAGTGCTACACTGGAGGCCTAAGCTTCAGTCTGGATATCAGAAAGTATTTCTTTTGATACAGAGTGGTGAACAGGTAAAATAGCTAACAAGAATGATTTGTCAACTTCAAGATCATGAATACAATTTAGAGTATCTGACAGACTATAAAAAGGTATAAGAGAAGTCTTATATTTCTCATCATATTAGTGCATAAGGAAGGAAAACTGGATAAATACAAATGTGCTGCCTTTTCCATTATGTAATGCATTGAAATGTAATATATTAAATATTTTGTGTACACATTTCTAAAGATGACAGCAACTTTTTGTACATAATAAATGTATCTTATCTTTTCTGATATGTCTATGTATACACACACACACACACACACACACACACACACACACACACACACACACACACACACACACACACACACACACACACACACACACACACACACACACACACACACACACACACACACACACACACACAGAAATACTTGGAGATATTATAATAATAATTCATCACTACACTGAGTGCAAAGATGAAAACACCACATTTAAGAGCAGGACTATGGAAATGCATCAAAGTGTTCCAGGGCATGTGTGACTTTATAGGCAGTAATGTCATAGGGTGAGAAAACTATTACAATTGTTTTTAAAACCAGTTAGGATATTCTCTATGTCTAGAAAATGAGACAGAAAGGTTCAGATTTAAGAGGATAGTTGTCATGTAGGATATAACAGCCAGCATGGTGGATTAGTATCCAAGAGTCTGTGAAATAAAAGTTGAAAGTATGCAAGTTAAAGAGAATGGATAAGTATATTTTAGTCTACCACCTTCTGGATTGTGAGTCGGTAGATGGCACAAAGATATTATATCAGGTTGTAAGGCAGACAGAAAGATAAGGAAGATAGTGAGACACCCTTCATAAAGGATGGCGGCAACATCCTGCTCACCAGTCCTCAGGACATCTAAGGCAGATGGAAGGAGTACTTCCAGTAGCTTCTGAATGAAAAAAAACACAGAAGCTATACTACCCCAGACACAGCCTATGATGAGAGAAAAGGAGGAGTCTGCCATAGAAGAAGTAAGAACAGCACTAAGAAAAATGAAGTCAGGGAAAGCTAGTCACATCAATGTAATCTATTATTCTTAAAGACAAAAAATGAGCTGCTAGACGGTATACCCTAGAAAAAAACATAGAAAGATAAAACACAGTTGTGATGACACAATAGACACAAAAAAGCATTTAAAGCTCTCACTATATAAGACTGTACACCTACACCCTAGAAAGACACCCTAGAAAAAAACAGGGGTCAGGTAAACATACGTGGTGATGACAGAGAAAGACAGATCTACAGTCCAAAGCATCTTATACAAATCATGAAGTCATTATTCATCAGACAAACCAAGTCCAAAAACCAGATTAGAAACTGTTCTAATCACCACCCCCATGTTGACACATAGATAGTTACACACATCTTGTCACAAAGCAGTAGGCTCAGATGAGGTCACAGCAGATATGATGAAGATGCTGGGTGAAATAGGGGAGTAATAGTGCCAAAGGGTACTCATAGCACTGTGGAGAGGAAGGCACATCTCAGATGACTGGTGAATAAGCATTCTAGTGCAGTGTGGAAGAACAAAAAGGGGACATTCACAACAGTGCGCATTACAGAGATATGCAACTCTTGTCATATTGCATGACACTTCTGGAGTGGGTGATTGATAAATGAATATGCAGAGTAGTAGAAAGTAAGATAGGAGATGAGCAGTACAGATTCAGGTCAGGTTGCGGACCTAGTGTTTGCAATGAGACAGACAGTTGAGAAGAAGCTACAGATAAGGAAAGAGTCTAACTGGACATTCCTAGATGTTGAGAAAGTATATGACAGGGGCCCAAGAAAGTTTATTTGGGCAGTCCTGCAGTGGTTCAGAGTTGCAGAAACATTGTTAGAATTAGTGAAAGCTATGTACAAGGAACCAATGACTCAAGTACGAACAATGTTCAGTCTCACAAAGAGATTGCCATTGGGAGTGGCTGAGTATTAGTGTTCAGCTCTGAGCCCACTGCTGTTCATACTGGTGATGGACTACAGTAGCAAACGTTTCGGAGGGTACAGATCAATAAATTGTTGTATGCAGATGATGTGGATTACAGGCAGACTCTGAAGAAGAACTAAAGCAAAGGACAGGGGAATGAAATGCAAAACTGAAGACACATGAGATGAAACTGAGTACAGATAAGACAGTTGAAATGGCATCAAATGGGGAAATCAGGAGAAGCTGAGAACTGAGATAGAAGGGAAAATAGGGGAACATGTTAACAACTTCAAGTATCTGTGATGGGTGGTAGAGGAGAAGAGAAGTCTGAATAAGGAGGTCAAAGCTAGAATCAGAGGAGGTGAAGCCTATGTCAGATGTAGCATATGACTGAAGAATGCCAAAAAAGCTAAAAAGTAAGGTGTATTGAACAGTGATGTGATCAATACTACTGTATGATACAGAAATCTGGGCAGTAAAGGCAGAGCAGCTGAGTAAGCTAGAGGTGATGGAGATGAAGTTGGTTGGATACCCATTGTGGAACAAAGAAATGAGTACACAAGAGGAGAAGCCAAAATAGCTCCAATTGCAGAAAAGGTCAAAGAGAAAAAATTACAGTGGTTTGCGCATCTGTGGAGTAAAGCAGAAGTCAATCTGGTGAAGAAGATTTGGGATAGACAGGAAGAAGGCAAAAGAAAACGTGGCCATTCAATAAAGAGGTGGATAGATTGTGTGAGAGAAGACATGTGACAATCAGACATGAGTGTTAAAGAAGGCAGGAGAGTGACGTTAAACAGAGAGAGATGGGCATTCCTAGACTTGGAGAAATCATATAACAAGGTCCCAAGAAAGGTGATTTGGGCAGTACTGCAGTGGTTCAAAGAGAACCACTGCAGGGCATTCCTAGACTTGGAAAAGCATATGACAGGGTCCCAAGAAAGTTGACATACCCCACGTAGAAAAATGGAAAATGGGGGATAAGGATGATGATGTGTATTTTGTCAGTTCTTTTGTGTGTGCCACATACTCCATTATAGGGTGCAGACATAGTAGGTGATGGTTATTCAGGTTTACTTTATTTAATAAGCTGCTTTCTATCTTTTGTGTCGCTTAACAGTTTAACTAGGGCTGATATATATATATATATATAAATGTTTCCTGGAGAAAGATTCCATGTCATGAATGTCAGCCCTTATTGCTAGCTAACATAATGTCCCTATTCATAAGTTCAGAAAATATTTATAGCATAGCTGTGTGATTTCATCCCTCATTCTTGTATGTAAATAAGTAGATATGTCCATAAACAGTAACCCTTTATACTTAACCTTAATTGCACCAAGTGTAAGAACCTTTGTAGAAGTGCATGGAATAATGTTTATTTGATATGGTCACAATTTTCACGGTTTCCCTTTTTCACAGGAAAAATATGAATCATTTTTAATCTTGTGTCATTATGCATTTCCTAATTTTTAAATTTATTTGCCTACGAAGTATTTAAACTTATGTTCATCTTTCTCAAGTATGTGAATATGTGATGCCTCTTTATAGAGCTTAACAAAACCCATGAGCATTCATTGGCTTTTATCATTTCAGAAGGAAAGGTGTGTGAGATAGGTGTGTGCGGTAGCTTTGTATAAATATGTAGGGTGACATCTGGTTTAAGAAAAAAAAACCAGCATGAATTTCAAAGAGACTGTATAAAGAATAATAAGGAGGAAGCAGGAAGAGCATACAAACGTAACAAAACAGAAAACCAAGGCTTTAATTAACAGCAATAGGACCTAAAGACAGGAGTATTTGCTATAAATGAAACACAAATTATATAAATGGCATTTTAACTTGGGGACATTTTCAAAAAGAGTATTAAACATAAACAGCAGCAGAGTTAGTGAAAAAATAAAAAGATCACAGGACAGAAATATACATACATGGCATGTGTGCATACAGATAGACGGGCAAATGAATACACATGCACATGGACTCACTAAGACATACACATACATTGCAGGACAGACAAGGATATAGTGGAAGAAAAGCTGACAGCTTAGACAGACATCAGACTGAAAGATTCAGGTGAAAGGAGATGAGGAAGTACATGGCAGTATGCAATAGGCTGCAAAATAATGTAATTAGCACATATTGTGAAGAAAGAAGAAAAGAGTCACTGAAAACGTGAGACAGCTTAATACCTACAGCTAAAATAAGAGTTTGAAGGCAGAATGCATGATGGAAAAGGCTATCACTGACAAGAGCACTGAATGAGTCTGCATGGTTATAACTGCACTGAACCCACAACAAAGTGACCTATTAGAAGGCAATCCTTTAACACATTATCATGAAAATAGTACAAGAAAATATAACTGGGGAAAAAGCAAAAAAAAAACACAAAAAGCAGTGTGCTGTAATGTATTTGTATTGTACTGTATGTGGAGCTTTTCTCCTCGAGGGTCCACTGAAAATGGGTTCTGTTGACCCATTTGGACCACTCCAGTAAACAAATGTCAAATAAAATAAATTAATGAATAAACTGTGCCATCAAAACAAAGTAAACCAAAGCACTTTGGGACAGCACTCTGCCCTCTTCACAAGGTGTCTTATACTGACCAAGGAGAAGATGACTGTTAGTTGCTTTTCTGGAGTCAGCATCTGAAAAATCAAACATGCCTCAAGTTATTACGCCACAGGTATCAGTAGGATTCCATCATAGTACATGTAGGTGTAAATGACCTGAGATATACCTCGCTGTACATATATGAAGAGAGGCTTCATACGCCTTTCAGATTATGTCTTAGGCTGGTATGAGCCTAGTCTTGAACAGCATATTACCGTCGCCAAGGATGATGCCACAATATGACAAAAAAATTATTGATTTCAACAAGTGGCTGTCTTATCTACTGTCATGCTAAGGGGATCAAATATTTTGTCAGGTTAGGAGGACATGTTTAACAGACCACATTGCTTTGCCATGTATGGTCTGCATCTTTCCCCTCTAGGCTTTTGAATATAGGCTAAAATTTTACTCACCCCCATACTGCTTTTTTTACGTAATGCCAAATTGACAAATCTACTGACATAGCAAAATCAGCTCAACTGAACCTCAAGGTGTTAATGCTCAATGCCAGGAGTCATTACTCTCAACTGTACAGATTTTTGCAAAATGTCCAGATTTTTTGCCTCAAATATTTGGTCTGTTCTTCATAAAATCTGTGTTTTTCTGGAAATTCATAGAGGATTGAAGTCATCAATAATGATCAAATAATGACATATATTTGAGATTCAGACTTCATATCCTTCAGAAAATGTATGCTAACACAAATCTTGTTACTCTAGCAGCTTATTAAGTTTAAAAGAGTAATATTTAAATTCTGTCCCTATTTTGGGCCTTTATCCACCTATTATTTTAGGCATCCAGATTTCATGTGTTAAGAGGTTGAGAGGTATGCCAGGAGACTAAATAAAAAAACTACACTCCCTCCAAGCCCTCCTCACACTCAAGAATATAGACATCAGTGCAGTAAATGAAAAATGGCTTAAAGCAGAAGAGAGTACCTCAGCAGTACATGGTTTCAGTATCTTCCATACTCTTAAACCACTAGCTGCATAGACAAGGGCTTAAGATGAGCATGTCTCAGCATACGCCAATAACAAACATACCTCCGGGGTGGTCAAAAAAGATGACATGCTGGAATTTCTCCATGAGCAGGTCTCCATGGACAAAACCCTGTACCACATCCTAGCCAGACATAGGTCATCCTCCATGTCTCAAGAAGCTCACAATGTATAGGTGGACCTACTGGTGACACTCCAACCTAACACCTTACTCCTAGGAGACTTTAATTGCCCCTCTATAGACTGGAAATCCTACACAGCCTCAAATCTACAGTCACAGAGATTCCTGGACTTATTAAATTAAATCACCCTTGACCAAATAGTAATACACCCACTAGAGACAACAACATACTGGACCTCGTGCTCACAAGTATGGGAGAACAATGCACCCCCAAAAGTCTTGTCCTCCTTGGTAAGGTCTGTACATAAAAGTGTCTCCTTCAAAATCAAGATCAATTCCACAATCCAATTAAAACTAATAACAGATAGAAACTATACCAGGGCAAATTACCTTTTATTAAGTGAAAGTCTGTCAAAAATCAATGCCCATCCGAACCCAAAAATACAGTAGCCTATATTGAATTGCTCTCAGAAGCTTTATACAACCATGTATGTCAATGGCTGCATAGAGGCTGCTATACCTACCAGAAATAAGCCCATGACTAACCCCAGAAACAAACTGCTCTGATGGCATCATAATTTAAGCAAAGCATATACAAAAATGGAAAATATTATGGCAAAAGGAAGGGTAATTCCCATAAAGATAAAAATGCTCTCATCTAACTAAATAGGCAACTAAGAGGGCTAACTAGATCAAGCTAAGCCACCTTTGAGGTAAAGCTAGCCATCAAGGTGAAAGATAACCATAAGGATTTCTTCAACTATGTCAGAAACCTCAAGGGCAGCACATAGCAATGTGTTGAACCGGTGGTTAATGGTACCACATTTATTGAGCCTGGCAATATAGCAAACCTGCTGGCAGACAAATATGCTTCCAACTTTAACCCCCTCTCACCTCCAACGTCCCCCAAAAATACCCTCAAGCATTGTACCTCCAACTATAACTAGGGTCCATTTATTGGCTGTGCTCACTAAAGCCATGAACAAGGCCTCAGTAAGCCCTGATTACATCCCAGAATGCCTCCTGAACAGTCTATAATATAACTTATCAGGACCCCTGGAGTCATTATTTAACTATAGTCTTAAAACAGACTTTTGCTATATGAATGACAGATTGCAATGCTTTTCCTGCTTTGTAAAGGAGGACTTTCAACAGATACTGGAAACTACAGACCCATTAGTTTGACTAGTCTTATTTGCAAAGCTATGGAAATAATTATCATGGAAATTATCAACAAGGACATAAGCATCCTCCAGTCACTGGATCTGTAATAGTTTGGCTTTGTCAAAGGAAAGTCATGCTTAGCGAATCTGGCAGACTTTTTTGAAAAGATCTCTTTGAAAATGGATAAGGGAAAATGGTGCCTACTTAGACCTGGTGAAAGCATTTGATACAATACCCAACCCAGGCCCTGTCAAAAAACTTAAGAAACTAGATATAAACCCCTTTATAATATGCTGGATAGCTAGCTGGCTCACTGATAAAGCCCAGGAGGTTAGAATCAGTTAAGCAACCTCCACAAAGAGATCGGTCACCAGTGGAACCCCTAGGGCTCTGTTTTAGGCCTACTACTCTTTGGCATCTACTTCTCAAATGTCAAAGCCAATGTCAAAGTTCTCTCGTTAACCAAATTCACAGATGATTGCAAGCTGGGAGCAGCCATTGAATCTCTCCAGGAAAAGAACACCTTTCAGGAAGGTCTAACACAGACAAACTCTTGGTGCCAAAGCCATGGCTTAAAACTCAATATCAAGAAATGTATTATAGTACCTTTTGGGAAGTCAACCATCCTGGGTAACTACATCATCAATAAAAAAAACATACAATTTGGTTGACTAGTTAGGGATCCGGGAACTCATGTAGACAGTAACCTACTTTTCAATCAGCATGAGTCCAAGGTAGTCAGACAATCTTTCTAAGTTACTCAGCTTATAAAAAAGACCATGGCATCTAGTTCCAGAGAGGTCATCATACTGCTATTCTCAGTCCCCATCAGACCCATCATAGAGTATAATGCCCCCTTCAGTATGAACCTGACCAGACACATGCAGCAACTGGATCACCCAAAAAGGTTCCTTACAAAAATAATATGGAGACCAAACACAATGTCCTACCCTGACTACCACAAAACCCTGTCTCTTTATGCAGTATGATGCAGACTTCTGAGAGGTGATCTCTGCCTGGTTTACAAGACATCCCTGTACTCTGTTTTGATGAACCTTTTGCACATCCTGCAAAACAAACAATATCAGAACTACTAGATTAAAAGTCCTAATTTTTGCTTGCAAAATAAATAGGATATGGAGAGACAAATATTTTCTCAGAGAATTCCCATTCTCAGGATCAAGCTCCCCATCCATGAGTAGAGTTCCTCCCTATCCCTATTTAAGTGCACCTTGGACCAATGGATGGGTAATCGGAAATTCACCTCTTGTCTGGCACTTATATCTATGATGGACAGAGGTATTCAGTACATTATCAGCTATATAAATCCAATTTGTGGGTCACATTTGGGTTGCATGGCTAAGTTTATAAGTGGTCATTAGCCTAGTATACACCTATGAACCAATTCACCTAAGTACAAATGAGTAATACTCCCCTTTTGACAACTGTGCTCCAATAATGCATTAAATATCCAAGTAAATTCATCATCTTCAACCATAGCTTTATTGTCTCACTGTCACAGATTTCTGCTACTCCATGGCATTAATAAGTACTTTAGCTTAAGAAAAGACATCAGAGGTCGAAGGCATATTCAAACTGAGCCTATTATCTGCTACTGTGCATGCAAAGCTAGGCAGTAATATTTCTCAGGCTTAGAACCCCTTTAGCCTTTGAATGTTTCATTCAGGGCCAACGTCTTCACTTGGAGATGCTTGCCTTTTCGGTTTATTGCTTCTTTACTTGAACTACATTATTTGTAGCACTCTGTAACACTTAACAGTTGCAATATAATTTTTAACATGTTGTAAAGATCTATAGCCAGGGCTTTGCATAACTGCATGCCAACTCAGTAAGTCCTAGCAAACTGGGGGGAGGCAGTTGGAACTATGTCACTGACACATCAGAAAAGTAAACCTGTAACTTTTCATCAAAGTAGGTTTAGAGGTTGTGACAGCTCTACTGTGATAACGTTTTGTTTAGCCCCACCCCCACAATGCTGATCTTATGAGTCTAAACTAAACCCAAGGTCAACACTGGGAGAGATGATGAAGAAAGTGTCCAATTAAGTGTTCTCTCACATGAGTAGACAGGTCTGTTAACAGACCCTGGCTGATGGGAAAAGTAAACTGCAAATTTATATTTATTGACAACTGAAGGGAGAGGTAATGCCATTTGTATTGTGCAATATTTAAACGTATAACATTTATATCATTTCAGGAAATGTGTTTTATAAAAAGCTTCTCTCTCAGCTACCTGAGTGCTTCAAAAAATGACTTTCTGTCACTGTGGAATAAAGCAAATCCATATGGACGGATATGCTTAAGCAACTAGAGCACAATAGAAGGATGGTCTGTAAGTGGATTTAAATAACTGTATGAGTTATAACATAGAATGCAAATAATTTAATTGGAATACCTTCTTTTAGAATACTATTTGTTCAAATACAGTGACCCAGTTTTCTTTCTGTACTATTACATTTATTGTTTGTGTGCTGTGTTCTTTGCTTACTTAACCAACTGAGGGGGCTGTCAAACGCTAAGAAAGTTGGACAGTGTGAACTCTCCATATTCCCTCCTGTTTCCCTCTTCTCCCATCCCTTTCACACACTGTTTAAAAATTTAATTTTAATAAATGAAATTTTCAAAAAGACATTTCTGGATTGGCTTACAGACTAAAAGTGGTGTGTAAAAATATTAGAGTGATCGAGGCTTATAGAGATAGTCAGCATGCAAAGCACAGTCCAGAAAAATTATCCTCTGTTTAAGATGCCAAAATCATATGAGTGAGACTGAGACTATGTTCAATGTGATTCTGTAAAGCTACTCTTCATTGTTTCCTAATAAATTGAAGATGTTCTCTGTTATATCCCTGAGCTTGGAGAAAATAAACTTTAAAAAATATAATAAAATTATCAGTCCAATGAAATAAACATGACCAGCCTGTTCTGAGAGAGACAGATGTTCTCTGTTATATCCCTGAGCTTGGAGAAAATAAACTTTAAAAAATAAAATAAAATTATCAGTCCAATGAAATAAACATGACCAGCCTGTTCTGAGAGAGACAGAGAAATTAGATAGATAGATAGATAGATAGATAGATAGATAGACAGACAGACAGACAGACAGACAGATAGATAGATAGATAGATAGATAGATAGATAGATAGATAGATAGATAGATAGATAGATAGATAGATAGATAGATAGATAGATAGATAGATAGATAGATAGATAGATAGATAGATAGAATGTGTTAGTATGGCATCATTTATTACATTTACATATTATATGGATATTGATAACTGAATAGTGACAGGTCTGCATTGAGAGGACTGAAGGAAATTATCTTCAATGTGAGACTGGTTGACAAGTTAAGCTGTTTATTGACATAAAGTAAAATGTATGCATGTTTATTGTAAGATTTAGTACTGAATTAAATAACTTAAGGTATGCTTTACATTGCACAATATATATTTATATACTATATTAGTAATAAATATCATCAGCAAATAAAGATAGTTTTCTTGGTTAGATTTACTGGGATAACTGATTCAATGACATTAGGTAAAGTCCAGATTGCAATTACAAAGATCAGTGGTGTTAATGGGGAATCTTTTCTAGTTTTGTATTAAGCTGTATGTTATTAGGCACAGTTCTACCATAAATTGTAGAATTGGTATAGCATTAAAGAAAGCAGTTAAAATATTTTCTGTACTTCCAACAAACATTTGTACTTCAAATTACTATTTATCTTCATCAGAGTATATTAACCTTAGTAAAGTTTTACTTATGGTAACATTGTCCTAGTAGTTGGTCACTATCTCTTCTTTGACAATAACTTTTATATTATCTTGTATTTTCATTTTTATTAAAATCCACTTGGTCCTGATTTCTTAATTGTGGCATGTAAAGTTACAATATTTAACAAATTATGGATAAAAATGGTGAACTCAATATTTAATGTGAGAATCGCCTACTTTCTTGATACAGGGTGTAAGCCAGACCATGGACTGATTTTAGTTTATTTCAAGAATGCAATAAATATCCACTTAATTGGGTAGCATGAATATTCTATACAAGTAACACAAAGACACACACACACATTCTACGTGTGTGTGTGTGTGTGTGTGTGTGTGTGTGTGTGTGTGTGTGTGTGTGTGTGTGTATATATATATATATATATATATATATATATATATATATATATATATATATATATATATATATATATATATATATATGGGTCTACTTTTGTTTATCGAAAGCTCGTTCTTTCAAAAACAAAAGTACAATCCCAATTATCCGAAAGTGCACTTAAACAAAAGGGCACTTTCATGAATACCAGTTCGCCGAACCAATAAAATAAAAAAGAAACACTGCAGCACCAAAGCACACTACAGTGGGGATAGGGAAATATACCTCTTTCCCACTGTAGTGCATTCTTGGAGTTAGCATATATTAAGTAGCGGGGGTGTGTGGGGCATAGCCCCCCACAAGGAGGGTGCAGGGGGGGCTTGCCCCACTGCAAAACTGCCTTTGCAGTGTTTTATTTATTTTTTTTATTTTACCGGTTTGGTAAACCGGTATTAGCGGAAGTGCTCTTTTGCTTAAGTGCACTTTTGTATAATTGGAATTGTACTTTTCTTTTCTGAACGAATGAGATTTTAATAAACAAAAGTAGACCTATATATATATATATATATATATATATATATATATATATATACATATATATATAGACACACACACACACACACACACACACACATATATATATATATATATATATATATATATATATATATATATATATATATATATATATATATATATTATATATTATAGATAGATGTAGAAGACAGATGTAGATAGATACAGATATATATAGTGATAATATGATAAACTACTAGGCTTCATCATTGTCAAAGAAATCAAAGCAATGGATAACAATGTTGCTTGCATATTATGCTTAATCAGTGTGATTTGGCATACCAAGTAAAAGGCAATAATATGTATAACAAAATTATACAAATTCTGAACACAAAGTTGAACTGACATGCTATACGTAAAGAGTTTAGCTAGTTACTCCATCTAAAGGTTTTGCTTATGCTAAAATTCTTTGAGGTGCAAGTGCTGTTCATTCCTTTATATATAACACTCCATTCAAGACTCGTTTCATTTTTTTAAAGTCTGATCATTTTAACTGGCTTAACTACTAGTCCTGGGATTCAGAAACAGCCCCACTGTGGGTGATAAGAGCTTTGACCAAAAGGGAGTGACTCCAGAATAGCAAGATATGTGATTCAGAGACATGTAAAAGACATTATAAATGGCTAATTTGCATGTCTCTGAATCACTGGTAATTACCAATCAATGCAAATTAGCATGTTTTTGCTGTGAACTCTTCTGGTGGCCCATGTATTTTGTTGGCTCAAGCACCCCCTCATTCTTTCTCACAAATACATGTGCACACATTCAAACACAGAGATGCATACCCCAAGATACATCCTACCTGTTCCTGAGCTGACAGAATGTCCCTGATGTATCCTCTTATTTGTTTTTCTATATCCCTTGTAAATCATGGA
>NC_056734.1:905682852-905702852 GCF_019279795.1 Protopterus annectens
CTAAAATGTTTGGGCTTATCTCTGACTGAATTTCTCACTGCATTATGTATCTTTTTGCTAACTGTCTGTAGTTTAGAATTTATATCCTATGCTCGCTCTCTCTCTCTCTCTCTCTCTATATATATATATATATATATATATATATATATATATATATACATATATATTACCAAGAGACTTAAATACTGTTTTACTCACCAATAATTACTATCTTGAGCATTTCAGAAAATCTGCTGAAGAGACACCTTACATATGCTAATTAAATATGCTGTAAGCAGTATGTTTATAACAGAGCTGACCAATGTGAGATATAAATTTAAGAAAAAGCATTGAAACTATTACTTTAAAGTCAGAAGGGATGTCATGTCTATGTCAGAATTTCTAGAGTACAAGAAGAAAGAGCCATGCTGTTCTTTCAGCCTTGTTATACCTTATACTGCAGAGAGAAATAATTAAAATTTTATTCCATGTTACAGCTGGTATATTTTGAACTGGGATGAGTAACTGGGGGTCCACAAAGCAAACGTTCAAGACTATGTATTCTAAACAAACAAAACAGTCTTTTCTACGATTGATTGATGGCGAACTGGATAAGGCTGCAACTCATCAAGTTTACTTGTCTGAGATGCCACTTTTCATTTTATGTATGTCAATGAAAATCATTCTCGATGTTGCTTCGGTTTGTCTGCTGGCAATGATTCAGCATTTTGAGGTTTTCGCTTTCCTCCACAATTTTGCAACCATGGAGTTATAAAATATAAGCAAGGAGTGTGGGGGATAAAAATGGGATATGCAAGGGTTTCCCCCTGTAAAAATTCTTTATTTTATTAGTTACACTGGTTAAAGCTTTGACTGATTATTTTTTTTAAGCTGAAAGTTCGACCAGGTGGAAGTCAGTGTGAAAGAGACATAAAAATATATCATCCATTAAACAATTTTATGATTAATAAATGCAATCTTGAATATTTGTGTGTTTTTCTGGGATCATTGCTCCCACCATAAATATGTGCCCAAGTGTAATCTGATTTGTGACAATATTAACAACGATATTACGTTTTTTATATCTTACAAGACGTACATGCCTGTGCTTCTTAATGAGATAATTCTTCTGGACTGTTTATAAACATTCATATCACATAAGTAATACAGATATTACAAATACATTTGAAGCTTTTACATCCAGAAGTAAGACTCGTTATTTTGGCTCCATGGTTTATAGATCTTAAATAAAAAATATAAGGGGTAACAGAGAAAGATAATGCTGCTGAGCTTTCAGAATAAATGGCAAATAACTGCAAAGGTGTAGTTAAGAAATTTTCAAAAATGTATATTCAAGTCTAATCCCATGATTGATGATAAAAATTAATGGATGTAATATTTGAAACCATTTTAGACAGCAACCATGGGCCAGATTCAGGAAGCCTCCGTGTAAGAGTTATAACTCTTACACGGAGGCTGCAGTTAAACGGTGTGATGTCAGCATGTCATGCATATGCATGAGGTGCATGAGGCATGCTGAATCACACTGTAACTCTTACACGGTCCATGTAAGAAAGTAGGGGGCATGTCCGTAGGCTAAGCCCTGCATGCGGACACGCCCCCAGAAGTGTAGAATGTCTGAAAGTAAACAGCCACGAGAGAGGCCATGGAAATGGAAATAAACACACTACACAACACATTCCCCCACAGACCATCAGTGTACAAAGTGAACAGATGCTATAAAATGACAATAAAAACAGTTTTATTTTTTTTAAAACCCGTAAATGTGTGCTACTGTGTGCGCTCGTGTGTGCGGGTGTGCAACTAGCGCAATTGCAGTTAGCAGGCAGTGGAGAAGGATATGAGAACTAAATATGCAAAGTAAACCAAGAAGAAATAGCTTAGCGGTAGAGTTGCCGGCTTAAGAGTAGGCAGGCAGGGTTCGAGCCCACACAACAACCTTTTTTTTGTAAATAAGCACTAAAAAGGCCCCTGACAGTATTGTACAAATGTAAAAGTATACCCTTTTGTAAAATGGAATGAAATGGAGCATATATTTTGAAGTAACACAATAATATAAATATTTAGAAATGTACTGATAGCTAAGCTGCAGTGAGACAGAGTGCTTGTAGCTGAGTAGTGTTTAAAAAGCTGCAAATTGCTTGCCCATAGCTAAGCACTGGTTTAACAGGCTCAAACTGTGTGCAACTAGCTGTGCTCAGCTTAACATGTGTGTCACCAGCCAAGTAAGGTTTATCCCAGCGCACACCATTTGCGCGCCGCTTCCACAAGCTAACTGCCAGTGCATCGTTAGCTCTCATAAACGAGCGCAGACCTGGTTTTAAGTGCTTAAAAGTGCTTTTGGCATGTTTGATTGACAGGTCCTCAACTCATTTCTAGACAGTCTTGAAAATTAAAAATCAGTGGTCAGATTCGAACCCAGGATACCATGCACTAGAGTCAAGGTACTAAACCACTAAGCCATGACAGCAGCACTTAGAAATGCAGAAATAGCATACATATAGGATATAATCCAGAATGGAGCATGATAAAGCAGTTTCTGTGAAGTAGATATAATTCCAAAATGGCCAATCATAGAAATGTGTGGGAAAATCGGCATATATAAGCCCCATAGGTGGGAATACACAGCAGGACCGATTGTAGAACAGACCTGCAGGCAGAATGAGTGGAGTAGGGGAGGGACGTTGCTTTCGAGCACAGCGGTGGGGCATTGAGGAGTCCAGATACATGGTCTGGCTCCTAGTTCACCATCATGAGGCCCAACTCATGCAGGGCCAGGTCTCATGGGGAGCGTACAGGGCGGAGGCATGGGACCAGTTGGCTCATGATCTGACCAGTGCTACTGGCATTCCATGCACTGGTGAGCAGGTCCATCACCACCATGCTGACCTGAAGCGGCGTAAGCAAGACCAGTTGACCCAATGGATCCAGGAGGCCTGGGATACGCCCAATGCCCCACTACTGAGTAAGTTACATTTTACTTATGTATGTAAGGAATTCAACTAGCTGATACCATGGAGATGTGTATTCCAATATTACTTGTTTTGTGTTACAGCTGCAGGTGTCCACTCTGCGAACCGAAGGGCGCATGACCGCAGGCTGGCACTGCTGCACCACCATGCAGGTTAGTAACCCCACATAGTACTTGTAAATAAATATTATAGTGTAGCACGTATCAGAACACTGCACTGTATTGATTAAAAGAAATATAATGTGCAAGCAAGAAGTGAAAGTCTGCAGGTATGGCTGCAACAAGTTCAGCAGTATGCAAGTGTAACTGGAAATATAATTGATAGAAATAAATAGTGCTGTAATACAGATGTCCCACCATTAATTAAATATAGTATAACCTGCAGTAGTCTCAAGAGTACAGCTTCAGAATCTGAGGTAATCACATGTGAGATATATCCCTTGTTGAAATGCTGAATCATGACAGAAGTGAGGCTGCTGGAAAGTGTTTGAATCACCACAGGTCTAATATGTGAACAAAGCCTAGAAGTACCAACCTGAACTGTGAAATTGCAGGATGTGTGAGAGTGACAGAAAGGGTCATGTATCAATAAATAAAGTAGTAATAACCCCGAATATATAAGCCTGAGTGTGTCTCCACAGAACTAAATGCATGTGGGAATTACAAATTAACATCCCAAACTGATTTCAGTGTGTCTGAATCTTGAATGTTTAAGCCAAAATCTGTATATGGTGATGACAGTAAACAATTTGCAGATAGAATGAATGATTGTCTGACAAACTAAACAGCCATAGTTGTCCCCTGTCCTGTCATCGAAGTGTAGCAGGATGATGTATCTGATCAAATTCAAAATAACTAGGATAGTGATGTAACTGTAACAGGTCTAGCATGACAGTCAAATAAAAATAATTTTGAAACATCAGCCTCAAGTTAATTGTGTACCTATTACAAATGTATATCAATGTATAACTTATGAATGTGTCATCATTTTCTTTCTTCACCCCACCCTATAATTGCAAATTAAAACACTCACTAAATATTGGTATGTGAACATTTCATTAACCATGGACATTTGTCCTGTTCACAAATATATGCATGTCTGTTTGTGCATGTGCCCTGTTCATACCTGCAAACCTGATGGCCTGTTGCCATTAATCAACCCTGCATGTTGTTTGATTGTGTATTTCCGTTCAAATAATGCATGTGATATTGATATGCCCGTTGTTCAATGGTGTTAATATCTGGGTGTTTATTTAATGGGAATACCAATGCAAGCTGTTACAACTAATTGGAATGGAATAATATGCCACTAACCTAAACTAACATAACATACCCACAAACATAGAACGCTTGGGAAGGCAGGTCCCAGTGGACCCACCTCTCCCACCTCAGCTGGCGACTGCACCTGGCACTAGTGCCCAGGCTGGACCCTCCTCCGGTGGCCCTGTGCCACCTTCGGGTGGAAGCGCTGCAGGGGATGGAGCCCGTCCCCCCTCTGCAAGCGTGGCCAGAGGAGTAGTCCACTCACCCTCCAAGCTGTCCGGTCTGTAGTGCGAAGGGAGATCCAAGACTCCGTTCTTGGGCCCCTACGCCAGCTCGAGGCTCGGGTGGCACAGCTTACGGCCATGGCCGTTGTCCCGCCTGCACAGCCCCCAGCACAGCCCCGTCCTAGGCTGTGA
Organism: Protopterus annectens; assembly: GCF_019279795.1. Classification (NCBI taxonomy): domain Eukaryota; kingdom Metazoa; phylum Chordata; order Ceratodontiformes; family Protopteridae; genus Protopterus; species Protopterus annectens. The sequence continues at coordinate 905,687,503 of NC_056734.1, forward strand.
AGGAACAGTGGCAACTGCCTATGGGTGTGGATATCAGTTCCACTGTTGCCATCTGTGGGCTCATGCGCCTTGGATATCCCAACCTCCGTCCCCGTCAATTGTCATACACCACCCCTGTATGCGTCTTGTCTGTCTTGTCTGTTAACCTACCCAGCCTACCTCCCCAGCTATACCGACTTCCTTCACCTGACATACCACTCTCACCTGAAAAAAAAAAAAAAGGGCACTCTGTACCCACAAAAAAATTATGCCCCATACATAGCTGTCCATGTCGCACACATGTCCGCTGGACATTGAAACTGTTAATTACAATTGGCTTTACAACAAATATTAATGTTGTCCTGACACCTCTCTCAGGGGTGGAAGGTTTCAAATGTCCCACCAAAATACATAGAAATACACAGCTGTTGCTGCTAAAGACATGGGCATCTATGGGCCTTACCCACATCCTTCCTGCAAATCCCACGCTTGTTTCCCTACTGCCTTACCCTCTTTGTGACCCCTTTTTCACCACTTTCCTGTCACCCCTTTTTCTTTTCTTTCAAAGAAAATAGCGCGGGTGAGTGCGTGTGTTAGCGGAGCTCACCGCCAGTGCGCATGCGTGAGCTCCGCGCAAACGAGTGCAGACCTGGTTTTAAGTGCTTAAAAGTGCCTTTATGGCACTTTGATTGACAGGTCCTGTACTCATTTTGAAAACCTGGAAAGAAAAATAAATTCCCACTGCCAGTCTCGAACCCAGGACCTTGGTAACATTAGTCTGTATGACCTACCACTAAGCTATGACTGCCATACAAGAACATAGTGCTAAAATAAATATAACATGTAATAGTAGGAATTAATATAAAGGCAATATAGGAGGTGTACCACCCAAAGCATTTCAGGTAGAGTTTTAATGGCCGAATTACTGGATTCCCACACTAGTTCAGTGTTAACAGAAACAGCCCTGCTAATTGTTAGCTTGTACATAATAATGTAAGGTAATGTACATATATGAAGGTATGTATATGTACACATACATACATATAAATATATGTTAATACATATGAAATATAGTCGTAGGTGTCAGTATCCATACACACTCACTACAGGAAACAGTGAAGATAAATGCAGCAGCCAGAATCTGCAACACAGCCTGACTCCTGTGCGACCTACTAACCCCTTTACTGCTGAAAGGTGCCTCCAGCACTTTGATTGATAGACCCTGTACTCAATTTGAAAGCAAAATACAAGCATACTAGTAGGCCCTACCACAAGACCATTGTAACACTAGTCTGTATGACCCACCAGCAAGACATGACTCTCATACAGGAATATAGTGCTAAATAAGTGGAACATGTAATAGTAGGAATGAAGATAAAGGCAATATAGTATGTGTACTACCCAAAGCATGTCAGGCAGACTTTCACTGTCCCAATTACTGGATTCCCATACTAGTGTAGTGTTAACAGAAACAGCCCTGCAAATTGTTAGCTTGTACCCAATATTGTCAGCTAATGTACATATATGAAAGTATGTATATGTACACATATGTATATGTAGCAATACATATGAAATATAGTCGGAGGCGTCAGTATGCATACACACCCACTACAGGGAACAGGTGGGAGAAATGCAGCAACCTGAATTCACAACACAGAATGAAGCATGAGAGATGTACTAACCTTCACACTCACAGAACATTTTCCAACAGCATACCAGCATGGTTCACACCCTTACAATCTGAAAGGGCAACGACTATCTCACATGGCCTTTTATAGCACTGTCCTGAAATCACAGTGAGACATGCAATCAGTACACAACTGGCTGTATGCAATTAGCCAATGCTGCCTTACAATTGGTGCAGAGGCCATCACATGGACCTATGCAGATACCTACAAAAGCATTCAGTACCCACACTATACACATGCAATACAGTCATTGCACAAACCTAATGAGAAAGAGAGAGAGAGACAGAGAGAGAAATAAAAAAAATATACAGACAGCCAGCAGCAAAACCAGCAGCAGCAGCAGCAAACAGCAAGCAGCAAGCAGCACCACTGACACAGCAACAGCTGCCACAAACACAGGTAATGCAAAGTAGCAGGTTAATACTGTGTTTACTGTGACACCTCCAAAAGTATCATAGTTCACTATCTATAGGTATGTCCATGAGATAGGTTGTGTGTACATAGTCCTGAAATATATACATATGTAATATTGCTGTACATGTTGCCCATACTTAAAACTTCCATAGCTTAGAACACAAGGCCAGTTGTGCATATGATGCAGTAGTTACCAGGGTCAGTAGAGGTTACTCCTCATTGGTGTGGGACCACTGTGTATGTATGGCACTGTTCAGGTACATATCCTGTAGTATGGCCAGGGATTAATATCAGACTGTCATGTGGTGCTATGTCCTCCAGGGGTGAATGTAGCACACATCCAGGGATACCATTTTGTAACAGTGATGCTATGTGTTCTGCAGTGTTGAGGGTGGCCCTCACCTGGACATGTGAGAGGATAGGGAGGTTACAGTCATCTGTGATAACTAATACCGCATGTGTAGGAGAATGGGGTGGGGGGGTACCTGCACCTAAACTGTCTGCAACAATGTTGCCAATATCTGTGCATTTGGTGAATGTGAAGCATCTTAACATTGATGACCACAGATGCCTTGCCTTCATGTGAATCTGCCCTGTGCTGCAGTAGCCTCCTGCTATTGTTATACAATGTGCCTGTATCTGTAGTCCACTGGGCAGGATAAATAAGCGGTGTGCATATGTTCTGGGTTAGATATGTGTGTGCACAGTACATGCAGTATGTGGGATGTCTGTGGTAAGCATATGCAAAGGGGCCAGCAGTGTGTGTTGTGGCTTCCACTGGCCCAATGGGCTGCATGGATAGCATCACAGTCATAACTAGTGAATAACTGTATAATTACATGCATACATAGCAAGGTAGTGTACTGTGCTTGTGGTGTTGTTGGGATATGTATATCCAGGCTGAGTAATGTGTGTCCACATCACAGGGTTGGATGGCAACACACATCCAGTATGTAGGGATGAACACCCAGAGTGTTCCAGACATGTCGCCTGTGCAGAAATATCTGGCCATTACCTGTGCATCCCCCACAACACACACACATGCAACATATGGCAGAAGTACTATAGCAGTACACAAAGGTTCATAGGTTCATACTAGGCTATTTGCCCTAGGGCATTGATAAGCCTAGTAGAATGTGCTTGTCTTTCACCACCCAATTACAAGTTATGCTGCTATGCCCTTGTCCGACGTTAGTATACTGTGCCTCTGTCTAACAGTGACATAGAAGTGATACCTGGGGTACAACTATGATCTCCATCCACTCATCCAGATTCCTATGGAAGAGAGTCAATGAGGGACTCTGCCTAACCTGTAGTGTGAGTTCATTACAAAGTGAAGGGAGCCTCTTGGTTAGGAATATGCCCCTCCAGCATGTCCTATTTATGTCAGTGCTGAGGTTCAGGTTTCCTGACCATGTGGCTGTATGGGACTCTGGTATCCTGAGGTGCAGCATGTTCATTACTGCTGGGTAGGACATGGCTGTATATGGCACGCACAGATTGCCTCTGAACAGGCAGTATGCCACTGAGTCCAGCTGGATTTCCTTTAACTGGGCAGCATATGACATCTGTTTGAGCCATTTCATCCTCTTGATGAGGTACTGTTGTCCTGTACCAGTTGCTGTAGGTGTCTGGTTAGGTACATCCCAAAAGGTGCATTGTACGCAATTATAGGCCTGATGATGGATGAGTAAAGAGGCACAATGACCTCCCCTGCCATACATGTGAATCCCTCATGATTAGCTGGGCTGTATAACATGTCTTTCAATCCACGTTGGCCATGTGGTTGACAAATGACAGACTGCTATCATGTTTGTTCCCCAGGTCCCCAATTACATCTTCTGTACTCAATGGCCTAACACCTATGTGGTACTTTGCCACCAATGTGGAGGTGTGGGAATCTGCATTGAATATTGATACTCCCCCTCCTTTGTTCAAGTGTTGGGGCCGACAAGAATGGTAACAGCTATAACTTGGTAGTGCTGGTGTGCTCCTGGGAAACCTGAAACAGGTTTATGTTACTGCACAGATATCGATGTCCATAATGCTAAGTAGGGTTTTGAGTGCGTGTATCCTGAGGTCTAGACTTCTGGTGTTGAGTAGCATCACTCTTACTTAATCATCCTTTGTGATACAAATGGATGTGGGTTTGCCTTATGACCCTTGCCTAATACAGGCACTATGGGTGTAGCAAGAGCCTCCACCAAAATCCAATAGGCCAGGGGTGACAGGTGCAAGCTGTCCCTAGCAAAGCATACCACCCCAAGATGACAGGCATTGGCACACCTGTGAATGACACCAGTATGTCAGTCAATTGTTGGAAGGGATCATCGTGCCTTGATATTGTGGCATCGTTCTTGGTGAGGGTAAGATGCTACTCAAGGTCAGGGTCAAACTGTCTTGGACTACATGCTCAGAGAGCTCCGTACTATCTCATGTCATGTAGTCCAGGGAGGTATGTGTCAGGTCATTCACACCAGCATGGACATTGACTGAGTCATACCTGTACTTGCCTTGGAGTTACTTGAGTGTTTGTGTTATGTGGCGGGTCGTAGTGCCCGACAGGCTGCACACTGTGACCCTCACCTCGTTAAGCCTGGTGAACGTGATATCAGTGTGCCTGATGATAGAGGCACCTAGTACAGGTGTATGAGGTGTGTTGTTTACTGTTAATGGCTGTGAGTGTTCAGCACATTGGCTTTGTGTGATATGTGTTGCACGTGTTTGTTTCCGTGGTAGTGGTTGCTTGAGTGTCTGCTTAGGAGGTCTCTGCTGCACAGGCAGACCTGTAGTCTGAGCCTACGAGTATGTTCATGTGTGATCATGTGTTAGTTCTGCTGTCGTGGTAGGTCTATGTGAGACTGGAAGTGTAGTGAGTGTGGTTTCCTTCTCCACCTGACTGGTTATGGCAGTATTGAGTAGAGAGAGCCTAGCCTCCAGTTTGGTATATGGTTGCATCACTCACATGAGTTTGAATTTGTTGTTAGGAGGAGGGGGTTGTCTGTGTACATGCAGCTGTTCTAACATTGTCTCTGGATTACCACACTCACCAGCTGGACTGGGGAGGAGACTGACAACTGATTTTTGGACATGCTAGAATACTATTGTGAATTCCGTAATAATTGAAAACAAGGTCCAGTGGGGAGTGAGGGTGTACTGATATTACCTACTACTGCTGACTGATATAATAGCTTCAGTGAGCAAGTGCCAGGTAACCTAAGTGCAATGTGTCACAATTAAGTAAATGCAACAATGACAAGCAGTCACTTGCTGTCATGTGTAACATGGAAATACGTACAGTAAGCAATGCAGATATCTGTAGTGAGTCACAGAAGTGTTGAGAAGCTGTGTATTATGTGGAAGTAGCGTACCAGTGAAATAACAAGCTAACAAATAACAAGCATATAAACAAAGCTAGATTCAGGAGGCCTGGATGTAGTGTTTGCAATAGCAAACAAGGTGTACCAATGTCAGTAAGATACAGCTCAAATATGCAGGCACTATAAACCTGAAACCAGATGTCCCCAGCTATGAATGGCAGAGTACAGCCTATTGTCACACAAGAGTGCAGACCACAAACCTTGTTAATGTTAAATAACTGGCCTGAAGGCCAACTGCCTATACCAGAACTAATACACTTGGACACTGGGCTCTCAATCAGCAGTTCCCAACTTCAAAGGATGAAAGATATGTGTCCTGCCACCACAGTGCTTGCCACAAACCTCCCTAATGTAAAACAACTGGTCTGAAGGCCAAGTGCTTAGTCCAAATGACTTAGAATGATAGCTACACTTTAATCAAGTTACAACCAAGCAGTAATAAGTACAATTTAATATTCCCTGTATAGAATGTGTACCATGTATTGCTGAGATACTATGCTGATAACCTGTTTGTGTACCTTTCCAGGGGAACATGGCTCCAAAAGGAACCCCGCATATTCTGCTGCAGAGGATGAAGTGATCCACCAGAGCCTGGTGCGTGACTATGCCATCCTGTTCTCACGCACCACCCAGAATCAGCAGGAGAGGTCTGCACTGTGGCAAAATCTGGTTAGCAGGATAAATGATGTTGGCATGCATGATAGGACATATGAGCAGGTGAGACATCACTGCAGTGATTTGATTAGAAATGTCCGTCAGCGTGCTGCAGATATCCGCAGGCAACAGGTTGCCACAGGTGGGGGGGGTGGCCACACATCCCCCCTCACCAGACAGGAGGGGCTACTGCTAAGTGTTGTGGATCCAGCCCCAGAACAACAACAACAACAGTCATGCATCATGATGGAGGTTGGATCCACACAGCAGCAAGACACAGAGCGTGCAGGTAAGATGCCATATTTATTTATTGTTATTACTTTTACATTTGTTGACTGAGATAGTCTAGCTGGATATATGTCCATTTTCAGCAGAGGCCTGGGGAGAAAAGCTCCACACATAACATAATAAAGGCAGACAGACAAGTTGTTAATACAGACATCCAACATAATAGAAATATACACCAGCTTGTTAATTAAATCAACATACATTTAAGGAACTCAAACAGTTTAAAGTCATACACAATGTACTGTCGGTTTCAAAGCAATTCTACCTAAAACATAACGGTTATGCAATAAGGCAAAAGCCATATAGATAATAGTTAAAGCTCAGAAGGGTAGAGAAGTAGAAGGAGTATGAAAGATAAAATAATATGGAAGAGGCAGGAGTCAAGAAGAGAAGAGAGGAAAAGAAGGAAGACAGTCAAGAGGAGGTGGGAGGGATGGGAGAAGTAGGTCAGAGCATAGAAGGACATCAAGGGGAAAGAAACAGGGTAGAAGCTAGTTTTTATGCACAATGAGGGGTTAAAGGTAAAGAGAGGGTGGGGAGAGGGACGTTAGCCTGGAGTACTACAAGAAAAAAGCCAGTGGTTTTGGAAGTACAGTTTGAGTTGTTGTTTGAAGAGAGGTAAGGGTGAGATTAGAGTTAACTCCTTGTATGTACATATGTCTGTTCTGTACACTGTTACTTCATGCACGCATAAGGTGTGCATGTGGTATGTATCTGTCATCATGATATGTAATTGTGCATGTGTGATACAGACATTATGAGCAGCTGATGTGTATAAGGGAACTAGTGTACTACTGTACTGTATCATGTGCAAAACAAATGGCACACTTGTGCCCACTGACATTACTCTCTTCATACTTCCAGGTCCCTCCCATCTAGCAACGAGGCAGGCCATACATGCTGGTGAGTGTGTTTAACATTACCTGAAAAACAATTTATAATACTAGTAAGAGTAGTGTAACTCTGTAGTATACATGCTGGTGAGTGTGTTTAATAATACCTGCAATGCCCAGTTTAACAATATTAAGAGTAGTGTTACACAGTACTGATGTGTGTGTTTAATGTGGGGTGTGCATGTGTGCGAGTGTGCCTGTGCCCATGTGTGCATGTGTGTTTGTGTCCATGAGTGCATGTGTCCATTTCTGAATGTGTGCATTAGTATTGAAGTGCATCTCTGTCAAATATGTGTTGAGACTGTAATCTGTGTTCCCTGTTTTCCTCCCGTAGGTTCTGGTGCTGCTCTGGTGACCTGCAGCAGGGAACCTGAATCTTGTGCCCCAGGTACTGATGATGATGAAATGTCTGTAATGTGCAGGAAGGTGTGTCTGGGTCCGCCATTGGTCAGCCAATTGACAGTACACAGCTGTCAACCCCGTCAATGCACACAGTCATCCTGCCGTTACATCCTTTGTCACCATTGTCCCTAGGTGATGGACAGTATGCAGTGGGCATAGATCAGGGTAATGTGGTACCTGTGGTACATGCATCCCCACAAGGCAGCCATGAGCAGGGTCCTCCAATGGTACCATGCAGACAGACGCCCATGGGTTCTCGTGGGGGCATCCGTGGCCGTACTGCCTCTGGCCGACGTGCCCAAGGAGGTATGTCAACCTCCACTATGTTTTGGACTGTTATGCAGGCACAGGCATGTATGGAAAGGTACACCAGACAGGGTCTGAGGGAGCTGAGAGCATGTCGCACAGCCATGACAGACGGCATGCGTGACATTGCGAATGCTATCCGTAACCTCACAGATGTCGTTGACAGATGTTGTGGGGACATACAACAGCTGCTCCACAACCACATGTCCATGGGCCAGGGCGATGGTGTGCATTTGCGACGTCGACGTGGCCGTATGCCAGCAACAGCACCAGCTGGCAGTGGCCGCGGACAACAACAGGCCCACTCACGCACCTCAAGTGCCAGCACCAGCCCCAGCAATGCTGGGTCTGTGCTGTCATCAGGACGCCCCAGGAGACCATGTGCACGTGGCTCTGGACAGTCCCAACAGGGAACTGTGTCCAGTCAACACACCCCTGCTTCCAATGACAGTACCCAGTCTGGGTTAGTACCGGATACAGCCCGTAGCACCCCTGCCAGGCACAGGTACCGTGTCCGTGCCCACAGACACTAATCTGGATGACCTGACAGGTGCAGTCTGTGGCTGTCCACAAAACCCTGTACATGGCAGCCATTATGTGGGACTGTGTGTGTGCTTACACACATGCAGAAATCTAACACCTAGGGCAAACACATACACACACACACTGCACCAACACTGGTCCACCCTGTACTGCTGCCCCTCACAAACACACATACACACACATGTCAATTGGTGTTACCAGTGGCTGGCTTGGGCATACCTAACCCACACCCTGTGCATATGATGACACTGTGCCACCTCCTGCATACTACAACATTGGTGCAGGAAAAGGTAAACACGTTGCTGATGCACAGGGTGACTACATAGATGTGTATAAGTAGTAACATGTTGGTAACTGTTCACTGTTCCACTATGATTGTGTGTATATCCCAGCAGTCCTGCTGCAGTAACTGTATGAATGTCCTCAGTTGTTATCTGCACCCATACTACTTACCAAAGTGTACCAGCTGCACACCATCACATGCTAACATTGACTATGGGAATGCGCATCATGTGCTGTTATGTAGATTCAGCTATATGTATCTGTTCTGTCACACATGCATTTATACACACCCTGCTACCCCCACACATGCACACGCTCACCTGCCATTCCCATTATTTATTACCCTACATGAGTAGCTGTCGATACATGACAGGTACACATTTGAGAAGTGCACTATGTTGTTTACTACCGATTTCCACCTCTCTACCTGTACTCACAGGGTGCAGGCAAGCTCATCAGTTCAACGGTGTAATGTGCATCAGGTACTGTGGTACCCTGATTGCCACATCAAACATGTTTCCCATATGGAAATGCACACACAGACACATCCCACATCCACACACTTGCCACATCCAGGCTTCAAAACACTATCTAGGTATATTCTGGTACATGTGCGTGTTACAGTAGCATGTAACACTATACTGAGTACTGGCAGTTGTCTGTTGTCATGTTGTTTGTATAGAGTAAAAGAATTGTTCGTTTATCCTACTTTGTTTTGTGGACAATACTTGAAGAAGTGTTACCTTACATGTGTTATTGGTACCAACACCTTCTCTTTTGTAGTTTTGTTTGTATAGGGTGCTGTCATTATGTAGCATAGCACATATCATGACCATTTGGGTACATGTAGTTGGTGCGTACTGCAAGGCTCCACCAGATGTGTCCAGACACCGGAACCGTGACTTGAGCAGCCCAAACACACGCTCTATGACATTACGTGTTTGTGCGTGTGCTTCATTATGGCGTTCCTGTTCAGGTTTGTGTGCATTTCTGATGGGTGTCATCAGCCACGGCTCAAGTGCATAACCTGCATCCCCCACTAGGTGTCCATGTGGGAAGTCCCCACTGGCTAATGATTGGTACAGCTGCGTCAGATGCCAGATGTGGGAATCGTGGTAGCTCCCAGGGCAGCCAGCACACACATTCATTATTATGCCCTGGGCATCACACACGACCTGGCAGTTGATGGAGGGGTATCCCTTGCGGTTAATATAGGCTCTACCCCACTCACCAGCTGGTGCTTTGATGCGTATGTGCGTGCAGTCTATTGCACCCAGCACCTCAGGGTATCCCGCTATTTGCTGGAAGAGACGCATATTGCTGGCCACAACCTCATGGTCATTAGGGACATATATATGATCATTGACATGTGCTGACATGGCATCCAGGAACTGGTGCAGTACCCTGGAGGCTGATGCCTATGATTTTCCCTTCATATCACCAGTTGGTCTCTGGAAGGTACCTGTTGCTAGTATTCTTAGGCCAACACATACCTTGGTTTCCACTGGGATGGGTTCCCCTCTGTTGGTTCTGTGTGTGAGACGTGGCCTGCACAGCTCAACAATTTGCTGCAGAAGGTCTCTGTCCACTCTGTAGTGCTCTACTATCCCCAGCTCATGTAACCCATGGTAGGTGACCCTGGGCCTGTATACTCTTCTCCTTCTCCTCACTCTGGGTTGTCTGTCAGCATCTTCATTGTCACCACCCTCAGCAATTCGCCTATGCCTGATTATAACAGCTATGGCAGCCCCTAGCATTTCTGCTCTGAGTTCAGCTTTTTTCAGTTTTCAATTCTGATAGCTTACTTTCTTGCAGTATCTCTTGTGAGAAACACCCTGCACTACTCTTTGCAGTGTTTTAAGTGCTGGGTTGGGCTTCTAGTCTGCCTGTGTAATTGCCTGCTTCCAATTGTTTCCACCAATTAACTCCAGCAGTATCCTCTGGCAGTTTCCCTGTATTTTGGTTGTTTCCTGTTTCCTCTCTGTTTCCTCAAGGGGAGCAATGTGCACACCAGCTTAAGCACGCTCACAGTCACTTAAACGCGCGCACACATCCTTACACGGTGTTACACACGCGCACGCATCCTTACACGGTGTGAACTTGGCTGATTCATGTTAAAACGCGCGCACACTTTCTTCCACACGTGCATGCCCACGCAAACCATTGTAAACGGTTTGCAACACGCTCCCACATGTTAAACCTGCCTTACGTGCGCATGCACGTATATCAAGAAACTTTGAGTGTAGGGATAGCGCATACCCTCAATTTCTTGACTTTCCTAGTGTTCTATTGGGACACACCTCCCTCCCTGATGTCTGTCTGTCATCTGTCACCTTACATTGCCCTCCAATCTGGTACATTTGTTTCTATCCTTCCCCCCGTGATGTCACCTACCTCTTACTCTGTTCCTCCCCCTTCTCTAACTCTTACACTACTCAGAAAGTGCTCATTACCTATGTGGCAGTGCGATTCAGTATTGTAACCCTCATTTACATAGGATTGCCTAGTAATGCTTAGTTACATGTCTTACACGGAGCTTCCCCCCCTTGACAACCACTAAACGGAGGCCATATTGTTTTTGGTCTGCAAGTCACTCCATTGACATTCCATGTAATACATAAATCCCACAATTGTGGGCTTATAAGCTTCTGTTTTCAGTTTTAGGTAGCGCACCCCATTTGCGCGGGTGTGCGCTGCAGTTACACATCATAATCCCACGAAAACAAAAAAGTTATATAACATATTTTTGCAACACTTTTTCATGCCAATGGCCACATATTTAGCCATTGGCATGCTTAATGAAACATATGCACCCTTTATTTGGAGCTGACATAGCTCCGTTTTTGATTTTGCAGAAATGTACTCAGTTGTCAGCTGAGTACATTTCTGCAGCTAACACGTCCATTACACGGACTGGTTTCAGCTTCGTGGATCGCTCAAATACCTCATTTGCATATCTTTGAGCTGCAAATGAGGTATTGAGCATTTCCACGCCCAGTCCATGTAAGAGACGTGTTAGCTGTCTCTTACACGGAGGTTTGGGCTGTACCTGAATCGGGAGGCTTACACGGAGGCTTACACTACTCTTGAACTCCGTGTAAGCCTTTCTGAATCTGGCCCCATGTGTATGCTATGACAAAAATGATTGAAAAATTCAACCTTCTATTTTTCCGCCGAGGCAAAACCCTGTCACATAAAAATTCTCATCTCCACCATGCAGGAGTCCTCATCCCATCTACACTTTTGCTAAATATAATCTTCTCTAAGCCTACAAGATGTCAGATAGAAAAAGTGCATACTTTTTTGAAGGTGGTGGAAGCATGTCTATGAAATGTCTGTTGAGCTCATAAACAAATATTGATTAAACCATGTACTATTATACAATTGTGAGTAATCACATTTGTTATATGAATTTGATTGGCTGCATAGATTTTTTTGGATCATGTTGGTGTAAACCTTGGCTCTAGATGATTGTCACTGCTGAAGTGACAACCCAACCCCATGTGGAAAAATGAGAAAAGGGGGTTGTGGACGGATGACTTTATTTTTACTTTATTATTTATTTTTTTACTAAACTGTTTCTTATTCATCATTTGCTTATGACAGATTGAAAATAGTACATCTGAAATATTCACTATGTTTTGCTTTAAATTAATTCAGTAAAATGCATTTGTATCTTAATTTCTACACCAATTATGTGTTTCTTCTTTTATAAATAATTTTTACAGGGATTTTGTCTGAAACCTAAAGTTTGAATTTTTATAGTACTTTAACTTTAAATTACCAGATCTTATTATGCTGAAGAATAAATGTAGAGTATCTTACATTATTACAATCAAATAATGCAATGGCTATCCTGGAAAAAGTCTTAATATTGTGTTAAAATATTATGTACACTGAGAATAGTGTATAAGAGAGACACGTTTATACATGAGGCATATTCTTTTTATTCATTTATTGTGTACACAAAATCAATCTTCTTTGATTTTATATAATTATGTGAAATGTTGGTGTATATATAAGGTGTAGCAAATGTATATTTCAACAACTCTTTATAAACTTTAGTTTCAGGATGTCTTTCAATGCCACATCTAAGAATAGCTTTTATATAGAATGTACTATACTAAAAGAGACAATAAAACGTTAGGTTAGATTGTAGTCTGTAAGGACAGATGAATAACTAATTGATCAAAGGGAAATATTTATACAACTTACACTGATCCAAAGATTCGGATGATTCTTTATTACACAAGACAGAACAACCCATTATATATAAATATTATAATTTTGTCTCTGTGGTTTAGTAGCTATCATATTTCCATACTGGGATATGTTTCAGTATTTGTTCTTATCAGTTCTATGAAAAACATATCACTTATTTCCGAATGGTAGATGAGGAGGGAATGTCTTTTCTCTCTTAACTACTATTAATATTAAACTGTAGTTATAAACTCCCAGGATAATTATAGGTTATGATTAATAAATATGTAAGATGTGCAGAAATTAAGTAATGTATCCTAGGGCCTTGTTAGATGAAGACAAATGTTCTTTACTAAAGATAGCTTATTGGCTGTTTCACTCATATGACATAAATGAACTTATCAAAAGTGCTCTAATTAGCTTTCTGTCTGGACACTCTAGCTCATCCTCTTAGAATGAAAATGAACAGGGAATAGTAAAAGGAGGCCAGACTGAAGAAAAAGAGGAAAGGGCAATGAGTTAACATTAGCAGCAGATAGTAAAAGGGCAAAAACATCTGATGATTATGCAGCAAATGTAGGCTTTTTTCATTGCTGAAGATCTGCGACTGGGTAGAAACTAACTAGGATCATATGCTACTGTGTGCCTGAAAACAGGTCCACTGGATATGGATGCAATGCAAGACAAAGCAGGGATGGGAATGCAGTCATCAATAAGATCTCTTTAGAGGAAATATACCTGTCAGTAGCCAGCCAGCCATTTCAAACCAATCAAAAGCTGCATATGCCAGTAACACCACAAGGTGAAAAGCCATTGATATTACTAGTAACTTAGTACTTGCCATTTTTAGCGCATTCTTTGCAGGTTAAACAGCTTGTGCATTGCTTGGTGTTGCAAAATAGTTAAGCAGTGTGAAGGAGACAAAAGGCAAGCCAGAAAAAGCAAAAAGTGCAGGAATCTATTCAGAGAGCAGAGCAGGAGAAAGCCAAAGAAAGCCACAGGCTCAAACAACACAGATTTTTTTAAGAGATAAAGATTATAGTGGTTTTAAAGAAGTCTAGGAGCAAAGCTCCTTTTACAGCATAACTTACATGGTAGCGTTGTCACCTCAAAGTAAGACGTTGTCCCGTTCGACTCTCAGCTAGAGCGTCTTCTGTGTGAAGACATGTGTGAATGGGCATACCTTCGTTGAAGGTTGTGCGTCAGGGCTGGCAACTTGGCACATAAAAATCTACTGCCAATCATTAGCGGACCGGAGTTCCGCTGTGGCGACCCCTAACCGGGAAAAGCCGAAAGACAAAACAACACTATAAAAGAACCTGTAGTTGCCTGAGTCCAAATCCCATGGGGTTGGAATAAAAACATTCTTGTATCTTAAGCTACTTTGTGTCGGAGAACAGAACCCCTGGAGGTAGGTATGGTTCTAAACAAAGCAGGGATGGGAAAGCAGCCAGTAGGAACTCAACATTGAAGGAAGTTACTAGCAGCAGCCAGCTCTTTAGAAACAATCAAAAGCTCTTGAGATCAAGGACATCAAAAGCATACAGAACAGAAAGGCTACACATAGTCCTGCATTTTCCCAGTTAAGTTTATTTATTTATCTTTTTTTTGGCTTTAACCAAGCAAAAAGAAGGGTATAAGGCAAAGTTAGCAAAACAAGCAAACAGAAGAGCATAAACTAGCCCGTAATCACACACTAGTGACCTCCATTGTTAATGTAGTCAGAATCAAGGAGGTGGGTGATAAAAGCTCATATCAAATAGAGGATCAATGAGATGTAACAACATTGAAATGGCTACTAGTATACATTCATAGCTTCTTAGGTATTTAACAGGCTAGGTACAGATACGGTGACAGCAAACTGTTATCATGGTAACAGTGATAGGCCAATATGATAGGGCTAAGGGAAAAGGAATTTACATATGAGTGAAATGGGAAGCTAGAGTCTAAAAGGGGGGGGGGGCAAGAAAAGCAAAATAAATGTATGCAGTAGGTAATGAATATCAAGGAAGGAGACAGGCCACAAACAAGTGCATACAAGTTGCTCAGAGAAAGTTAAAATTTTATGCCACACTGAAAAACAGTCTAGATGCTCAGTGCAGTATTGGCAGGAGAAGAGGACAGCCAGCCATTTCACATGCACCCTCTGTAGATGTACACTCAAAAGAGAATTGATAAAAAGGTATGAGGAACAAGGGAAGCACAGAGGACACAGGAGTGAGTCTGTGCACTCCCAAAAGAGAGAAACAAGAAAAAAAACACTTTAATATATAATGTATTAAAAGTATTATAGTAATATGGCTTGAAGCAAATAATGTGTG
>NC_056734.1:905705352-905918344 GCF_019279795.1 Protopterus annectens
TTATAGGCTTAATTCCTATTTCTGCATCCTTTCTCAAAGGGTATTGTCTTTTCTGTGGTCTAAAAGCTGATTTTAGGGTAATTGTAACTGGTCCTGCTGTTCGAATAAGTCCTACATCTGACTTGCCTGTTGACCAGAGAGTTGTTGGAATTTCACATAAGGTCTTTTCTTCTTCTTCTAATAAAAATGCTAATCAGCTGTCCTCACTAGATTGCAAGTGTACAGCTGGATGTGTCTGTGTCAACCAATTCAGTTTTTGTTTTTGTATCCCTTGTTCTGACAGTTCTAAATCAGTCTGTTTCTCCCATCTTGTTACTTTTTCTCCTAAGTCTGCCCATTTAACACTTTTATTCTTTGTCAAGCTGACATGTGGCAACAGATTTGATCTATACAATGCAAAGAATTCTTGAGGTAATGAACAGCTAACTACACTGTTCCCCTCTGTATCCCAGTACAAAGTATACAAAACCAATCTAGTTGCACGATTTCTAAACAGTTCTTGCTCATACTCTCTATCAGGTCCTGGTGTTGTACAGTAGTATAGAGTACAGTGTAACAAATGCTGTCGATCAGTGTCAAGGGAGGGGGCTTTACTGATGGCTACGTTCATCAGTTCCTTGGTTACTGTCCCTGGATCAGTCGTGACTAGGTCCTGGCTGTACCAGTAAAAAGTTTCACCCTCCGATTGCACTACAAAGGTATCCATTTGTCTCTGTGCCTCCATACCTTGTACAGTTGGAACTACTGCTATGCCAAATATCTGCATAAGGTCCCTGCCCAATAGGTTTACTGGACACTTTGCAGAAACAACTATTTTACTTCTCTGGGTCATACCTGAAACAGGGTCAGTTATTGCTATATCATGGGAGAGTGGCTCCCTGTATAGCTGTCCGTTTGCTGCTTTTACTAATATATAATCAGGTGATTTGGAATGTTCTGGTAACTTGGAGGCATGTATTAAAGTCCGTGATGCTTCTGAGTCACACAGGAATTTGACTTCCCTTCCCTCCACCAGAAGTGTCACTTCTGGTTTTGTATCTGCTAGGTAGAGCTCCTGGCTCAACAATGCTAAATCTAAAATTTCATTTCCATTTTTGTCTAAGTCAATTTATACTTCCTCTACTCCTTCTACTACATTGGCATTTGTCTTTTCTATTCTAGCTGTTACTGGTGATTCCTGACTTTCATATGATGTATCCTCACTATCATATAGTCTGTCCTCATCCCCTTTATCTTCCATCGTTGCTTTCTTATTTTGTTTACAGTCCCTAGCTAGATGCCCTTTCTTTCTGCACTTGAAGCATTCACCTCTCTTTTTCCTCTCTTCAAAATCTTCTGATCGTTTGTCAGACTGTTTGTTTCCCTGGGCATTCTTCTTGCCCTTTTTACCTGACTGTAATACAAATACTTCAGCTCCGTCTTCAGCAGTGAAGACTTGCGCCTTCTTTTTCTTTTTACTATTAAAATGTCTCTCAGCATGTCTAGCGTATTCGAGTAAGGCTTGTAGCCTCCCTGTTCGATGATCTATCATATGCTTCGTAATGAAGCTACTAATAGGTGCAATACAACCTTTCAAAAATGCATTTTTTAATTGTTGTTCATACGGGGAATCAGTTGTTTGGTTCTCAGGAACCGACATACCACTATGATTATTAAAGCATTCTAATAATCTAGCATAATATCCATCTATTGTCTCATTTTCCTGTTGTATGCATTGATTAATGCAAGTCCAGTCTGCTCTAGGTTTCCATTTCTCAGAGATTCAGTCTGTCAGACCTTTCACTCTGTTGTCTAACTCTGCGTCACTATGTGGGAGTGGCCTAAGTTCTGCATTATGAGGATTCCAGGTGCCACAAATCATGTGCCAATCTGGACCTATAATTTGTCTTACTACTTTTTCTACTTCTTCCCCATTCAAGTGGTAACTTAACCTCATGCCTTGTAAATCTTCTAAAAATTTCATAAAATTAACTTTCGGATGGGGGATTCCCTCAGTAGCCTTCCGGATATCTTCTGGTGTCCATGGTCTATATACTAAGAGTGTTGGATCCTGCCCTTCCTGTCCTGCCTGAGGATTTGGAACTTCTATAAGTGGGCATATTTCTTCCTCACTCTCATCCTGTAGATTTCTCTCTATCTGGTATGATTCTGTGTCCCTATGTGTTTTACGTGTTCGAGACCTAGTCTCAATAGGATCTCTAACAAATGGTTGTGGTCTTACTGAAACTTCAGGATAACGCGGAGGCGGACCAGCCTGTCCACTCGCTTCATATCCTGAACAGGGTAAGGGAGGGAGCAAGGGAGGAGGAGGAGGAGGAGCTGTAGCTATTACCAAGTTATTATCCTCTTTGTCTAAAAATAATGTTTTTGAATTTTTAAGCTTCTGTTCTCTACGATTTGCTTCCTCAATCCACCTGTGTGCTTGAGGTATGCCTAGTTGGCGTTGCTTTTTTGCCTGACCTCCTGCATCAGATTTAAGCTGTTTAAGGAGTTTAACTAGTGTAAGTTTATCTAGTTTACCATCAAATTCATATTTGTTAACCCATTTCGTATAATACCTAACATTATCAGCACGCTGTAATTGCATGTATTTTGCGTCTTCGGTTAGGGGTGGATCTCGCGAGGTTTTAGTGCACTGATTACCCATGTCAAAGAAAATGTTACGTAACCCTTTTTTTTTTATCACTTGATGTCAAATTCTTAGTTCCTGTTTACAGTTTATCTAGAATAACTGTCTACCTTATTCTGTTACCCTGATCTATGACAAAATATACAGTACTTCCTTTTGTCCCTGATCTGCAAAACAAATCTTGACAACAATATACTATAACCTAGTCCCTGATCTAAAACAGAAAAAAGGCAAATTCTTCCTACCTGAGCCTCCTGGTCTTGAAAATGTTCAAATTCCGCTCTTCGGCCACAGATCAGAAAGTGGCCAGCCACATTACACACGACAATTCAGTCGGAGGTCTTTTCACTCAAGAAGAACCATTTTGGTAACTTCTCCTGCGCAGTATTCGACTACCGATACACTCTGATCTGCAGCTTACCAAGGGAATTCCGTCTCGAAAGGACCAAACTGTTAAATAAAAAATCAGAATTCAATACACAGGAGGTTCAGATGCAAAAGTTTACTAGTGTACACCAGGAGGCAAAAACTATACAAGTACAGAATTTTGTCTGACATGATGCAGGAAGTACAGAATATTTTATAGTGTTTGCATTCAAGTTATGGCCACCTTACTGACGTGGTTAGTCACAAGGCATCTACATCACTTTTACTAACAGAATTCTATTCATCTAATAATGCTGATGCAATACATTTAAATAAACATTTCCTTTGGATACAATACGGCCTTGCAATCCAGCTGGCCAGTCATAATGTCTTTCTGTAAAGTTACTTCTTAAAGGTCTCATATCAGTTCGAATACAATAGCAGATTCAGCCTTTAAATTCACCTCTTTGTTCACTGTTTCACTTTCCCACCAGCTGTGTTTTTATCTTACAGGGACAAGTTACTACATCAGGAAAGGAAGATTTAATTATTTACAAGGACAAGTTATCTTATCAGGAAGAAGTGGAAGATTTACACATTTAATTTCCTGACCCAGCAGATAATCACTTATGAAAAGCATAACATTAAGCTTGCTGAGCTGGCAGCTGCCAGGGTCAGAGGTCAAAGCACACTGCAGTTTCAGAAGCTACTTGCATTTACACATGAATTTATCCCTTCTGTTATATGATTAATAGAATAAAATGCATTATAAGCTACCTTGCTTTTAAACTAGCATTTCACATATATTTAAATACATATTTTTCTAACAGTACTTAACTGAGAAACCCACACCACTTCAAACAATGGAAGGATAGCTGGAGTCTCCCAAGAGAACAGTGCTTTAATTTTTTTTTTGTCTTCCTTGGGACATCATTACACCAGTTTGACCCCAAATGACTATAAAACAGAACATATGAATGGCTATGGAAAGCTCATATGAATACTCTATCATGGTTGAGGCAGCCATTCCCAAAGGTGCTTGAGTTGTACATTTTGAACATTTTGTCTGCATTCCATCCAAATCACTGGGAATACTGTCACACAATGTATGTGGGGTGCTGCCATCGATGAAATACCTTTGTAGAGGTAATGATAGGCATTTAAGGCTGATAAACAACCATGCTAACTGCTTAGAACACAAACTCTGGGAAAACTTTGGCACTCCCCCAGATTAAACTAAGGTTTCACTATCATTCACAGCATAATTACACACATCTGTTTTCATTGATTTTAATACACATGTGGGTAGTTTCTATGCACCACCTGGCAGCTTGTGCGTTGGACCAATGCTAGTTCAAAAAGGTATACATCCCATATTAGTCCAAAGGGGTAAGTATTTCAGAGTTATCAAGAAGATAAATATGAAATCCGAAGTCCTTTTGTGGCTGTACATCTGTCTCTGTTTACAAAGCTTTTTCAACAGCACAGTGTTCTCATTTTGTTCTCATTTGCTGCCCATTATGTATGGTAATGCACCACAGTTTGGACATGGAAGGTTGAGGACTATGGTTCCCCAAGTTAGTTCAAACAGACTAAAACTCTGTTTTCAGTGGTGTTCCAGAAAGAAAAGCTCTACAGTAACAAAGACAAGTGTCAGGTTAACATAGGAAAAACATTACAATGACACAATCATATTCTAATATGTACAATATTTATATATGCACAGATTGTTTATAGTAGCAGTTAAGGGATAGTGGGTGAAAGCATGATTCAGTGAAGATTGTATAAGGTATGGATAAGAGGTAATGCTGCACAGTGACATGCCAGGCTGGAGCAGAGATATGGTTTATGAGAGTTTAAATTTGTGGTTATCTAAAGTACTTTGAACTGAGAGCAAAAGGGATTTAGTGTTTATCTACTTAAGAAGAATATACAGCACTGTCTTAACAGGGATGTGTAGTTATGTGATAGTTTAGCAGGCTAACTTCTGCTATGCTATTTTCATTTCTTTACCCGTAATTCAGAATACTGTCCAAAAGAGAGGTTGCAGGTTCCTTAATATGATGCATTACACGTAATCTGATGCTGCTATTCAGACAACTGTGCAGTTGCTGGCATCATTCTTGCAAAATTTCTAGTCCAAGCCCCAAAACTTCTTTTACTCTTAGGTTCATAGATTAGTACTAGGCTAACTGCCCTTGTGAGCCATTTTAAGCCAAGCCAATTATCTCCTGTGTGATTCAAACCTTGTACCTTGTGTTTGTAAGACAAACACCTTAACCATTAGGCCACCCTCCCAATCCTTGCTTTGTCCCCATTGTGTTTTCAGGCCATCCCATCTATTTACTTTGGAATCCAGATGTCTGCAAAATCCCTTCAGTGTCACTCTCTGTTATTTCCCACAGTGCAGCCCTATTTCTGTAGAGAGTCAGTCAGGTTCATCTTTTTTCAGTGGCCTTCACACATTATGATCTCAGTAGGTATCCTTGCATATGTATTCTTTTCTACCCATTTACACTATATACTATATAGTTTATATTCCATTTTAATGTAAATTGCTCAGTGCTACCTTCACTGAGCAGAGTTACATAGCAAATTTAAGTCTTTGAGAAATAATTCAGAATGGTTAAGTAAGGAACTTTCAATTCCTTACAGAAAAGAAAAGAGTATAAACAATGTTTTAGTTAGGGGGAACATTTAGTACTCCCTCTATGAATATAGTACAAATATCAACATTATATGGTACAACCACTGGTAAATATAAAGCTTGTAAGCATGTGGGCAAAGGATTTTCTAAGATTAATGATATATTTTTTTAGGGTATGTGGTTATTTTAGTTGCAACACAGAGGGCATTGTATATGCCCTTAGATGCCCTTGCAACAAATTTTATGTGGGAGAAAGCAAGAGGTCTTTTAAAACTAGATTGTTAGAACATGTGAGAGATATTGTTAATAAGAAAGAAGAAAGTTCGATAGCTGTACATTTTAATAAATTTCATCATGAGAATAGCAGTGGGTTGCAAGGTGCTGTTTTGGAAAAAGGATTTGTTTCTCAGTTTGATAAAACACTTATAAAAAAGCAATTGTTATTTAAAGGATTGATTTATATTTTAAAATGTGAGACTTTATCCCCTACGGGGTTAAATGGGGAGTGTAATTGGAGGCTGTTTATCTAAGTATGTAATTAAGTGTTAATTGTTTCTTCTACTTAAGGCAAGTGTTTTTTTTTGTAAAGTTTTACTCCTTGAAGGCTTTGGCCAAGACGTCAGAGGATATTAAATGTGTGTGGACTACTGGCTGCTTGTTTTTCTAGCTTTTATCCTTCAGTTTCTTTAGTTACATAGCAAATTTGCTGACTAACAAATTCAGCTCAAACTTCAACCCCCCCCCCATTTCCCCCTCCAGCATACCTCCATAAAATGGTTACATATTACATTATCGAAGTTTCAGTACTTCGAATACCATATGGTCGACACCATATGATTGAAGTACTAAAACTTTGAAAATGTAATAAAAAAAAAAACAAAAGAAAGAAAGAAAGAAAAGTAACTGCTGTGAGCAGGGGGGCAAGCTCCCCTGCACCCCTACACCCCCCTACTTAAATATACTAACTCCGAGATGGCACTTTAACTGAGTTAAGTGCAGGAAAGTGAAGGTTTCCCTTTCCTATGCTGTAGGGCAATCTCGGAGTTGGTATATTTAAGTGGCAGGGGTGTGCAGGAGGCTACACCCTTTACTTTACCTTTTTTTTTTTAAACAATTTTTTGGAGAATTCGAAAATGTGATTGTTTGATCATTAAAGGTTGACCTTTAGCGATTCGAACAATTGCATTTCAAATGTTCCAATAGGAACCCCCATAAAATACCTACTAGAATAACTCCACAGCTATTAACAGGGAGTGAGACCTAGCGGCATTCACTAAGGCCAGAAACACAGCCTCACTGTGCCTCAGCAATATCCCAAGATGCCTCCAAAATAGATTGAAACATGACCTGTTTGGACCACTTGAGTCACTTTTCATCGATATCCTCAAAACAGGGTTTGTACCATAAGAATACTGGACTGCAATTGTTATCACACTTCACAAGAATGAACCATCAACCAGCCCCAGAAATTACAACCTATTTTTCCTGAGTAGTGTATCATGCAATGCCATGGAATCAATTATCATATAAATGATTAACAAAGATATAGACAACCTTCAGACACATGATCCAATTCAGTTTGGCTTTGTCATGGGAAGGACATGACTACTAATCCTGGTGAACTTCTTTAGGGAAGGTCAGCAAGGCAATGGATGAAAGGGAAGGTAAACATTGCCTGCCTGGACCTCGATAAGGCATTCAATGCAATATCCCACTTGAATATAGTTGAAAAAAACTTACCAAACAGGACATAAACTCCTGCATAACTCGCTGGATTGCCAGCTGGCTCACAGACAGGACCCAGGAAGTCAGAATTGGAGATACCACCTTCAGTAAGAGACCAGTCATCAGCGGGATACCTCAGGGCTACATACAGGGAGAAGTCCTATTTGGCATCTACTTTTTGGAGGTAAAGGCTAATGTCAAGGGCCTTTGGCTGGTCAGATTTGCAGATGACTGCAAATTGTGAGCTATCATAAATATCCCCAAGACACAAACATCTTAAAATAGGGTCTCACACAGACAAATGACTAGTGCCAAGGTCACAAATTAAAACTCAAAGCCAAGAAATGCATTATAGTACCATTTAGGAAAATTATACTTTTTATTTATTTTATAAAAAATATAAATTAAAAAAAACTCAAAGCCAAGAAATGCATTATAGTACCATTTAGGAAAATTATACCCATAATTATTCTATCAATATGACACCCTTAAAAGTTGACCCAGTAGTCAGGGATCTTGGAACATATGTAGACAGTAATCTGTCCTTTGACCAACATGTGAGCAAGGTAATAAGAAAATGATTCTGTGTCGCCCAACTTATAAGTAGGGGCATGGCATCCAGGTCCATGGAAGTTATAGTGTCACTTTATTCAGCCCTTATAAGACCCATCATGGAGTACAATACCCCCCTTTGCATGCATCTGACCAGATGTACACAACAGCTGGAATGCCCACAAAGTTCCTTCCCAGGAGAATCCCTTGTGTGGGTCTACTTTACAACATTAACATGCCAAAACACTGACTTTTATATTACAGAGACAAAAAGACTGACTTTTCATTATGCTGAAAACTCAGTTAACCAACTTCCACTGTACTAGCTGTCTATGAATTATGTGTTTTTCCTTTAAATTTTTGTACTGGGTACTGAAGATAGTGAAAAGCATGGTGGGCGTTGGGAAGGAAGCTCCTGGAGTTATATGAAATATTTATACAACTATAACATCTCAAAAGCATAAGGAAATGTTGGTAGCGGATGGATACGTCTACCATTTAGACAGATACAAAAGCACCCGTAAGCACTGGGGTTGCAAATACAAATCAATGCAGAAATTTAAAGAAAGGGCTGTTACAACTATTGTTCTGGAAGGTGAACAATTGCAGAAATCATTTGCTCACAACCACACTGGTAACCCCAGAGAAGTTGAAAAATATGTAGTGTGTCATGATTTAAAACAAAGGGCTAAGTTAAGCAAGGACATTCCTTGTTTGTTGGTACATGATGCTTTAGCATCTACATCTTTAGATTCTGTACATGCCTTGCCTAATAGAAAGGCTCTATTGCAGAAAATTGGATGTATCCAAAGGAAAGTAGGTGTGAGAGATGGTAATGAAGTGTTAACTTTAAGTACTATAAACTTTGATGATTACCCTTTAAAAAGTGGGGTATTTCTCAATAAAACTATGTGATCCAGCAGCAGATACTGCAGCAGTAGTGTTTACCACAATAAATAATTTGTACGAACTCAGTAGAGCCAGTATATGGCTCATGGATGGCACAATTTCTACTAAAGTAGTATGTTGCTGTCAGTTATATGGTGTGCATGGTCTAGTGAAGTACAGGAGTTAAAGCAAGGCTGTTCCACTGATGTTTGTCTGATGTCTAAAACGTCCCTTAAATCATACAACTACATGTGGCAAGGCTGTCCCACTGATGTTTGTCTGATGTCTAAAACGTCCCTTAAATCATACAACTACATGTGGCATGAAATATTTCATTTATTGTCAGAGCATGAATTTGAAATGGTAGTAAAATATGTCTTATCAGACTTTGAAGTTGCTGCTGTTAAAAGCATTAAATTAAACATTTCTGGTTTTATTTCGAAGGGTTGCTTGTTTCATTTTGGACAGAACCTATGGTTCAAAGTTCAAACTTTAGGGTTATCGGCACTTTACACTCCTAATTTAAGGTTTCAGTTTTCAGTTAAAATTTTGACTGTGCTTGCATTTGTTAGAGAAAGTGAAGTAATTTCTACCTTTCAATTAAAAAGAGACAGTTTTCCAGTTAAAGGGAAAGATTTATTAAAGCATTTTTCTGACTGGTATATTTACGTAAAACGTAGGAAATGTAATGTGTGATTTCCTCCTTTATTTCTAATTTCCTTTTGTAATGTGTATGAATTAAATGAGCTGTTTCTTTCCAGGACTCAAAATAGCATGGAGGCGTGGCACAGATTTTGAAGTGTATTCTGGGGAGTAGAGGTACCGATCTTTCTGTACTGCTTTCAGTGTCGGCAAGAGAACAAAATAGGGTAGATGAATTCTGTGTGCTTATGGCTACAGGGTTCGCTCCTTCTCCGAAAACACGTAAGTTGCTGATGCGACACTGTCAGTTTCAAACTGTTTTGGAAAATAAGGCAGCATACAGTCTGTTAGAATTTGCGCCAGCTATCAAAAAAGTGTTAAAAATTTGAGTGAAGTTATACAACTTTCTGATATGGAACTTTCTTTGTTTAATCAATGTTTACTTTGAAAGATGACATGTTTGGATACGTTATACGTATCACTAATGCAGTGAATTATTGTTGAATGACACGTTTTCAATGTAGGAATTCATATTAAGATACAATACTTTTGCTGAGGATGTCTTCTTTTGAAAAGAACCACACTGGTATTAGAAAATATTAGCACTGGAGTGCGGTCATGTATTACAGCCAAACAAATCTACAGAAAAGGTGGTTCACTTGTACTATATGTGTCAATATTTAGAATTCAGCTATTTAGGTTTTGGATAAAAGGGAGTCAGTTAATTGAGTTTTCAGCATTATAAAGAGTTGGTCTTTTCGTCTTGGTGATATGAAAGTCAGTGTTTTGACACTTTGATGTTGTAAAGTAGATCCATTTGTCTGTCCGTCTCTTTGCATAATGAACAACTTTTCAAGATGGCCCTATCTTTCATGCACCTCTGTTTTGTGGAGAACTGGTTACTGCCTGATGGTAAGTGCATTCTGTGTCAATTTTGTTTGTGTGTGTGTGTGTGTGTGTGTGTGTGTGTGTGTGTGTGTGTGTGTGTGCACATGCGCGCGTGTATATGTGTGTTTAGCATATGCAGTGTAAAGGGGAATGGTGTAGCAAGCAGGACTAACACCTGCTTACTGCTGCACACACAGTTTTAATGTACATACATATTTGATTCATAATGAAAAATACCAAAACGTATTAACGTAAGTAAAGTGAATATCTTCTGTATGTTGTATTTGTAAAAACTGTATAGCTTTTATTCACTTTGTACAATGAAAAATGACTACTGTGTTACTTTATGTATGTATTTTGTAATGTTTTTTGTACTTATATCTGTAATAACTGATAGATAGATAGATAGATAGATAGATAGATAGATAGATAGATAGATAGATAGATGGATGGATACTTTGCTTGTGGGATGGTGAAGTTAGTCCAATGGGCTTGGTGAAGCAGCTGAAAAGGGTGTCCCAAGATGAGATCTGCCAATAGGTTTGGTATCTCTTAAGTACTGTAACACATTAGTGAATAGGTTGGCAAAGCACCACTATTCTACAATACACTGCATGGGTGTGTGTCTGTGTCTGTAACTGCAAGTCACAGTCTAATGAAAAGCAGATTTGCAGTGATGGACTGACATAACATTGCTGGGAAGGCAATGAACAGCATGTTTTATACCACAGGGTTATCAGACATTGGTAGTAATTATTAACCAAACAGCTTTGCCCACAGTAGTCATACATCCTAGTTTTGTAATAAAACTGGCCAATGCAGTGTGTGTGTGTGTGTGTGTGTGTGTGTGTGTGTGTGTGTGTGTGTGTGTGTGTGTGTGTGTGTGTGTGTGTGTGTGTATGTGTGTGTGTTTGGTGTAATAGAGAACTGTAGCTCAAAGTCAGACTGACACCTACTTGCTGTCCTGCCGAGCTGGGGGACACTTGTTTAGATGCAATGGGCTGGCTACAGCAGCTAAGGTGGGTGTCTTGTGTTGACATCCATTAACAGCTTTGGGCAACTATAGCTGTGTTTTGCAAAGAGGATAGGTTCATAGGTTCATAGGTTCATAGGTATAGGTTCATAGATTGTAAACTCCTATGGTTCTCAAGTAGATTGCATGGGTATAGTTGTATATGGGTGGGTAGCTGTGTTTGTGGGTAGTGGAGGTGTGACTTTGTAAGTCTGGTGAGAAATTTAGGGATAAACTATATCCCTAAATGTGAGCAAGCACTTTTTCATTCCTTATGCCTCTTTACTCTCCCTTCTTCACTTTCTTCTATTAAATGTTCCCCAACTTTCTCTCTAAATGTACCATAAGCATGTTTTTCCTCACTTCATATTGCAATTCCAGTTTGTGTTAGACTAAGTTACCTTTAATTTCTCTACAAACTGTTTAAAATTTCTCTAAATATCAAATGTTTGTCATATAACTTCTATCACTTCTTAACCAATATTTTTATATATGTCTAATTTATTATAATTATTTAAACTGCAGATGCTTTTGTTTTATTTTTGAAGATTGTAAAATCATTGTTCTTAAAATATTTTGTAATAATTTGGAGCTTTTCACCTGGGGACTCTGCTGAAAATGGGCTTTTACTCAATCGGACGTTCATGGTAATCCAATGTCAATACATAGGAAAATAAGTAAAGGTTCATATGGTGTAATGTAGAGTAAATAATACAAATGTGCTTTGCTTGACCCCTAGCAATTTCAGCATTACTTTATGGATGCATGCTCCTTGTCCTGTGCTTGTCAGCCTTGCTTGGAGGATAGCATAGCATCACTGCTGTGTGTTTGCTGATATACCTACTACTGCTGTTTCAACTGGTGTGTTATTACGCATGCACGTTTATAGCTGATTTGGGGGTCTTGTAATGAAGATTTGTGTCATAATTTTGGCCTGAACTCCAACAATTTATGATGCTTTATGAAAAAAGATGGTGGATTATAAAAATGATGAACTTCATTACAATTACATACTTCAACCTCAGAAAATACATATTAATCCATGAGCTATTCTTTATTTCATCAGTTTTCTCAATACAGTGTACTGACATTTAAAAAGTGTCCCTGACTTGGCCCCTCTGTCCCTAATTGTGGTGATAAGAAGATGAGTGCTGTGCTCACAGGAAGTATATAACAAAGCTGAACAAAATAAAGGATAGTAACAAAGCAGAAAGTCAAATCAGAAGCTTGTGAGATCACTGTTAAAAAGAAACAGAGAAACATTTCAGTGTTATGAAAGTTGTCTATGAAATAATGTAGTTTAGGGCATGTTATAAAAGAGCTACTATGCAGAGGTAACCATGTATGCATTTCAAACTGTATGTTTGACTAGACACTTTTCATGAATGAATATGCTTGTTTGATTTCTTGACAAATTAATTAATTTATTTATTCATTGTCATTTGTTAACCGGGTTGGTCCAGCTGAGCCAGGGGTCCATTTTCAGTGAAGACCCGAGGAGAAACGCTCAAAATACAAGTAACAAATTTTACAAAATTTTACAAATACATTTTTCAAATTAGAGATACATTTACAATGGAATACTATCAAGAAGTTATACATCACAAGTAAGAAACATTAATTTATACAGCTGTGTTCTAGTTGCAGAAATATATTCATATGGAAAAATATTTACAAGTAACAGCCATAAACTCCATCAGTAAAACTATTTACATGAACAACATGTAGGTATACAGTAGTACAATCATTAGAAAGAAAATAGAAAAAAAGAAAGTATGCTTAGAGTAAGTGTGTAGAAATAGAAAGAAAGCGGTAGGATTTCAGGTTGGAGTTTGACAAGGACAGGACCAGCTCTTTTGTAGGTATTGTCTAAGCTCAAGTTTGAATTGTGCTTTATGGGAAATATATCTTATGCTAAGGGGAAGAGCAGTCCAAGTATGACAGACAGAGAATTTATATAGGGACTTTCCAATATTCTTTGCAGGTTTGTAGATGTCCAGGAGATGTTTGTCAGATGTATGAAGCTGATGCTGGGGGCTATAGAGTGATACAATGTTAGAAATGGAGGGACAGGATGTGGGGTTATAGAGAATAGAGTGTGTAATATGTAGTTGTGGAAGAAGGAGTTGTTTCTGGAATTCAGGCTATTGGAAAGATGTAACAGCTATGCAGTGGTGGGTTTTATAGAGTAGATTGGAAGCAAATCTAGCTATTTTGTTGTAAGTTTTTCCTAAATTGGAGAGTAGAGATGACTGAAGGTTAGTAAGGACTGGAGCTGCATACAGAGGACAGGGTAAAAGAAGAGATATGGCTAGGGAGGGTTTGGAGGAGGGGTGAGAGTAGTTTGTGATTAAGATACAGAAGACCAAGTTTTTGGTGTTCTTTTTTTATACAATAGTTGATATGTATGTCAAATTTAAGTTTATCATTGATAGTAACACCAAGTAATTTAGTATAGGGTTCAGGACTGATGATAGTTTTAAGTGAGGTAATAGAGAAGGAGGATTTAAGGTCAGACAGTGTTTTAGGAAGGAAAAGTAGCAGTTTTGCTTTTTTTTATTAAATATTAGTTGATTATCAGTGAGCCAGGTTTTGATGGAGGTGAAGTTGTCTTGAGTAAGAGCAAGGAATTCTGGGATGCTGTGGGTGGTGGTAATGAGGGCTGAGTCAGTGGCATATTGTAGGAGTGCAGAAAGGTTAGAAGCAGCGTGTAATGTGTTGGTGAAGATATTGAACAATAGTGGACCCAATATACAGCCTTGGGGAATGCCTGTGTTGACAGGTAGACAGATTGCCAGTGTATAGATTGTTGTCTATCAGATAAGTAACTAGGGAACCAGTTTATAGAGGGGGTAGAGAGATGGAGATCAGAAAGTTTGGATAACATTTTGGGACTGTGTCGAAGGCTTTGGAATGTTCAAGGAATAGACAGGAAACTACATGGTTGTTGTGACAGGCTTCTGCAACAGTTTGGGTGAATGAGAGTAGTGTGGTAGATGTGTTGTGATGGGGTCTAAATCCATGCTGGGTGGGAGTTAAAAGATTGTTATCCAGCAAGTGTTTAAGTAATTGGGTGTGGACACATTTTTCGAGAATTTTGGAAAGGGGAAAGAGTATAGCAATTGGGTGATAGTTGGATGGATCAGTGGAGTTTCCTCCTTTATGGAGAGGGATAGTGAAAAAGGCTTTCCATATGTCAGGGATACGGGCTTCGGTAATGGAACGATTAATAAGAATAGAGACAGGTAGGAAATGGATTTGGCAGTGATTTTAAGGAAATGGGGAGGTAATTTATCGACAGAGGGTGAACAGGGTTTGAGTTTATTCAGTTGGGTTTTGATGAATGTAGTGGGAACAGTTTGAAAGGAGAAAGTATTGGAGAAAGAGATGCTGAGAGGTAAGGGCAGAGCAGAGGCTGTAGGACTTTATTGAGTTAATTGTTGAATTGTTTGTGGCAGTATGGAGAGGGAAGGGGTTGGGGTTGAAGGGTTACTGGGGTGGAGGATTGTATTAATGGTAGACCAAAATATTTTGGGGGGGGGGTTGTATGGGCTACATTGGTTGGAGTTAAGGAAAGTTTTTTTGTCTTTAATTACTAGTTTTTTACACAAGTTTCTAAGTTCTTTGTAACACTGTAGTAGGGAAGGGGTTTTATTCTTGATCCAAGTTTTCCAGGCTGTATCCTTCTGATGCATAATAGAACATGTTTGTTTAGTGAACCAAGGGGCACAGTTTGATTTTACCCTGATTTTTCTGGATGGAGCCATGGAGTTGAGTACATTTAGAAATGTCTTGTTGAAGGTAGTTACAACATCATTAAGGGGGAGGTTATGAAGGAAGGGCCAACTGATGTTGGATAGTGTAGAGTTGAACTTATGAGGGCGATGTCTATGAATATAGGTAGGGGAATGGTCACTTAGAGAGTTAGCAAGAATGCCAGGGCTATGATAGAGACCAGGATCGGAAGTAAGGATCCAATATATTAAAGAATTAGTAGTAGAGTTTTCATTGGTCCTGGTAGGTGACGCTATATGTTGGTGAAAGCCAAACAGATTGAGGCTATGATCAGGTGGTGAGGAGGAGAGTGAAGCCCAATCAATGTTGCTGTCACCAAGTATAATTGTTTCACAGAGAACATGTTGGGTGAGGCAGGAGAGAAAGTTTTCGAGAATAGGAATGTTGCCACATGGGGGGATTTAGATGGATGCAATGGCACATTTTTTGTGAGGATTGAGATGACAGTTTGCAATAAGGATTTCAGCAGGAGCAAAGCTGGGTATGGAAGTTGAGATTGGACAGAGAGTAAGTTGGTCAGACTAAAGGCTGGCTACTTCTCCACCTCTCTTGTTTGGTCTGTCAGCATGAAACATGTTGTAGCCTGGGGGTATGATTTCAGAGTTGGAGATGTGAGGTTTCTGAGAGGATTAGGATATGAAGGGAGTTCAACTAGATCCAAGAGTACAAAGCTATGATTTTGTTAACAATACTTTGGATATTCAGAGAGAAAATAGAGAGTTAGGTGAGGGAGAGTGAGATTGGGGTAGTATCTGAGGGGGAGAGGCAGGGAGTGATAGGTTGTGAGAGGTAGGGGATGTAGGTCCTGGGTTGGTGTGGATGTCACCATCCAAGAGTAGAGTATCAAATACCCCAAGCAAAGAGGACAATATGTTTAGAATACAGGGAGTTCTATGTGTTACAGAGTTGGAAGGAGAAGCATTTGTGTATGTTTTTATTGTAAAGAGGTTGGAGAGAGAAATAGGAAATAGGTATGGGAAGATGAGGTATGTGGGACTGTTGAAAAGTGAGTGGTAGTTGTGAGAGAGGGTAGGTGTTGGCGTTTGTCAATGCAGTGGAGTATGGTATGATGTTGACAGCAATAGTAGGAGGACGGGAGGGATAGTAA
The DNA here is from genome assembly GCF_019279795.1 of Protopterus annectens. NCBI lineage: Eukaryota > Metazoa > Chordata > Ceratodontiformes > Protopteridae > Protopterus > Protopterus annectens. The sequence goes on from NC_056734.1 coordinate 905,721,605, forward strand.
GGTAGAGTGGTGACATATTGAAGGCATTATTTGATGACAGTTGTGTAGCAGTGAGGATAATTATATTTGAGTTGAGAGAAAAGCAGAGTGGTAATGGGTTAGCACAGTAAGGAAAGTAGTTGAAAGGTGAAAGACAGAGATGGGATAAGGCAGAGGGGAAAGGGGATAATATAGTAATGAGAGTAGTTTAAAGGAGGAGATGGAAGTAGAGCAGGAGGGGGAAAGTAGGTAGAGGTGGAAGGCAATGATAGGTTGGAGGGGAGGGGCTGCTGATGGGGAATTGGCTAACTGAAGGAGGGTGAGGAGTGTAGAGAGTATAAATCTAAGGAAACTGGGGGTGGGTTGAAATGTGGGTAGTGTAGGGGAGCTGAGTGAGCCCGAGCGTAGCAAGTAAGAGCAGAGCGGGTTGACCCAGGTGTGAGACACACAAAGTAAAAACAACATATCGGGTAAGTCATTGAACAGTAAGGCTGGAGAGTCACAATGCTGAGTAAAAGGGAAAAAGGCACTGAGGCTAGGGCAGGAGAAAGTATGCAGACAGTGTAATGTTCTTGCACAAAGAATAGCTGTATGTTAAGGTAGTCACTACCTTAACTTAGAGGGCAAGAGCAGCATTTAATCTGTTGGACTATGTTAGCCAAAATAAAACATGGAAACCGCTAATGCCTACATTCAGTCGAGCAGAGTATGCTCCAACAGAAGCAGCTGCGGGAGCAAAAACAGTTGGAGCGCTAGTTATTCTTAGTCAGTACTGCCATCTGGTGGCAGACATGGACATTTAAAGTGAGTAGAGAAAAATATGTAAAGTAAAAAATGTTGGCAAGGGAATAAAGAAGAAAAAACAGGTTGGGGCGGTCACTCGGAGTGCGTGCAGGCCTTTCAGATACAAACTCTATTACACTAAAAAAAAGTAATTGGCAGCACAGTAGGCAAAAAACACCTACTTTATTTCACATAAATGGTGTGCACATCCAGTTCTGCATTTTTTTTAACTTAGTATCATACATTTTGTAGCATGATTTTCTGTGAAAATTCTACTCAGAACTCAGGGTTAAAGAAAGATATAAGGGAACATTTTCAGTGGTTGATTTGTTTGAGGGCTATTGTCATGCTTAGTTGAATAATTAGCTGAACCTAGCAAAGATGAAAATGTGAGACTCTTGCTCATTAAAGGAGTTAAAATGGGAGGAGTAACCTTGCCAGGACATGAAACTCAGAAAAAAAACTGTTTTGTCTCAGCAATTTGTTGACCCTTTTGAAAGCTACTTTCATAGAGTGTGTAACAGATAATTGGGGGGGGGGTATTTGTAAGACTAACTGTAGCCCATTCAATGACACTTGTTCTGAGGACTGTCATTGTAAGTATTTTTTTTTTCAGGTCTTCTATTCAAAGTGACTTAATCTTGCAGACTGTGTGCTCATAGTGCATGGGACACATTCATCTTTCCAAGGAAACAAAGTCTTATGAGAATGTCTGCTCTTTGAGAACATTCAAGGCTTGAAAAGATAAAACTAGTAATATGTTCTTAATTTGTAGCTAGCAGGATTGGAAAGTGTCAGACTTTATGAAAATATAAAAAATATATTTTTTTTACTTTGCACATAGTGGTCCTTTAATTGAATAAACTATATGAAACTTCAACAAGGTGTCTTTATTCCACCCACAGGGAGGATCAGAGAGAGAGTCTCATAGATCTGCTAGCTAACGTGATTTTATTTGGACTAATCCTTTATACTCTGTTTCTTGTTAGTCCTGTCAGCCTGTGGATCCCAGGTGGGATATCAGACCTGAGTCAGACTTTCTGGATTACTTCTGTTTTCACCTTATCAAAGTATATGACAGTAAACAGTCATATCATGCATGGCTCAGTGCAGATACCTCTTTTGGTTGTCATTTACTTTTCTGATCTCCAGACCATGAATCAAGACCTCTGGTTAACCAAGTTTACTGAAAGCTGTAAACTGGTTGTCATTGTCATGACCTCCTCTGACATCCAAGACCATCAGAAAGAACTTACATTTATAAATACTTAGTGTACTAAAACAGGCTCTGGATGCATGCTAAACAGTGAAATATTGCCACATTTGTTAAACAACCTCTCCTCCCAGCAAACAACATAGACAATAACCCATTACAAAATGAGAACATTGTTAAAGATCTTGGAACTTGGGAAAATAGTTTTCTAACATTTGATCATCATAATTGCTGAAGAAATATCATCCAAATCAAAAGATGTCATTGCCCCTTTATATTCAGCACTCATTGGATTAATTATTAAAGATGTTGCTCCCCTTGGGATGTATTAAACTACTAACAAAACCATAGTTATTTCTAATTAAGATCACTGACTTAGAAATCCTAAGCTACAAGAAAAGACTGGAAGCATGGTCACATTATTCAGTATCTCATAGACCTTGCCTTCCATGCTAGCAATGAAACAATGGTCCTGTATTTATTGTATCGCCACAAATGATGCAGTTTCACAAATATAAGAAGTAGAGATTTAAGTGTTCATCAGCAAATAAATAAAACACGTTTGAGAAATAAGTCCATTACACAGTGGTTTCCTACCTATGCTTTAGCAAATTGAGCACTGTGATACATTATCTTTCTTCCTTTCCTTCATATGGGAACAGGGTGATTGGATGGGTTGGGTATTAGCAACATGTTATATTCAGACTAAAAGAAAAAAAGAAAACAAATACGCAACTCTAGTTGGCATTGCAATATCACGTTTAAAAAATGAAAACAGGAAGGTATTTGTTAAACACCATTAGTTACACACTGAAAGGCGTACGTCACAGATGGAAAGCTGCTTTTACAGACAGAGAGGCAAAAGAAGTGCTCCCACCTGCAGTAGCTTATTCTATAAATTTGAGAAGTAGAGAGGTATCTGGCAGCCCTGCAAGATGAGCCCATGAGTGCTGAAACAGATTTTTAGTGACAGCCTCTTTGTGGATGACAGCAGCACAGAAAATGGCTTCTAGAAGAGAAGAAGCCTTTAGTCAAATAAATCACTAATACAATCTTAGAAATATTACCTCAAAGAAAATGTCCAACTGGGCATTCCTAGACTTGAAGAAAGCATATGACAAGTCCTACAATCGTCTGAAGTCCCCAGAACATTGGTAGAATTAATCCAGGCTATTTAAAAGAACCCAATGACTCAAGTATGAAAAGTGCTTGGGCTCAATGAGAGGTTTCTAGTGGGAGTGAGTTTTCTGGGCAACCCCTGGAAATGGATTACGGTGAATAGTGTTCTAACACTGTTAGCAAATGGAAATAAATAAATAAATAAATAAATAAAATCAGTTTGTACAATATCAAAAACTAAACACCTTCTCTCAAAGTCTAGTATGTTACAATAAATAATGGCTATATTGCACTACTACTTATACTACTATAATAATACCCTTGGCAGGCTCTTCTCTTTCTTTTGGAGCAAGCACATTGTTTCCTCTGTAAAGCATCCTCACTAACCAATGCAGTGCCTGAACATTTGTTGCATATAATAATCTGGTCTTTTCCATCACCAAGAAAACTAATTATATTAACTATATGGTGTATGTATATCCCACTTATGACATCTTATTTCATTCCTAAGCACCCTCAATGTAACTTACTAGTTACATGTTATTATATAAAGCAACCTCTCAGTGCAGTAGATTATTGAAGGATATATCATCATGCTATATGCAGTTACATTGTAAAGGCAATTGTATCAGATGAAGCACACATTAACATCCATAATTAAAAATCAACTATTGGCACTGGAACTGAAGGAGTCAGCCAGGGAAGGGAAGAAGTGAAGGGGTATATCCCACGCACCTCTCTCAGCAGTAGTGCAGGGTATGCACACTCTCAGGGAACACACACCAGAACTAACATTTTGAAGGAAACTTAGAAACTCACTGCTTTTGCCTTGTGGGGATGAGGCAGGGATGCTTAGAGGGAGCAGCCCTTGCAGAAGAGAGGAGATGGCCTCTTCTGTCATCCTATTGCATGTCTTACCCCTACAGAAAGAATAAAAAACAACTTCTAACAAAAAAAAAAAACTTAAAACAGCACTAGCAAGGACTAAATGACACAAACATTTAATAAAAGTGCTTTCATAAAGTACAATGACTATACTTCCTCATACAAAAAAAAAGGAAGTATAGTCAATGTACTTTATGAAAGCGCTAATTTTATTACATTTTTGTCACGCATAGTCCTTGCCAGCGCTTTTTTGAGTTTACTCCTACATCTTGCCCAATGACTGTGTGTCATTAGGGATGGAGAAACTAAAAAAGAAAACCTCAGTCTCTTATGACTGTCCATATGATAACTTTTCCCAACTGACCCTCATCCCATTTATGGAGAGCCAGTGGGTGTACTGTCTGTAGAGGGGTATGATGACTGACAGATTTATTTATTTAACATTTGTTGGCAGGGAAAGTCTGACTAGGACAAAGCCTATTTTCAGGGGAGGCCTGGGGAGAAACCCTCCAGATGCATGTCATTGGAATGTGGTAGGAAACTGGAGTACCCTGAGGAAACCCATGCAAATGCAGGGAGGATATGCAGACTCCACACAGAAGGCACCCCAGCCAAGAATCAAACTGGAGAACCTCTTGCTGGGAGGTAACAATATTAACTACTGCACCAATGCACCACCCTGTGGAGGCAAACAGTTTGAAAGAAAATATTATACATAGATAAGAGCAGTCACACTTCCACTTAGTACATACATTGGTCAAGGCTGTGTTACGTTTGTTAATTATCTCCCTGGCAGTTATTGTAAAGAAATGCAGACTTGAGACAATGTTGTCTAGTGCAATTATAGTATTGGCATTATACTGCTTTAGCTTGACTGACAGTTTTACAAACTGTGAGATAAATTTAGCAGTTAATTGCAGTATTGCAAATGGTATGGACATAACTACAGACTTCTGAACTATAATTTACAATCAAATTATTGTCATTAGTAAGGGCAGTTTTCTGCAGTTTAGAGTTCTTCTGTTAAAATCTGGGAAAATAGTTTTGCATTACAAAAAACCCTACAGCTAGACTTCTCAGAAGAATAAAATGGTTATATAACAATAGCCTAAATCTAAATAAAGTTATAATTGCATCCATGTTCTTTATTTTTTTAGAACGTGTATATATATATATATATATATATATATATATATATATAAATAAAAATATATATATATATATATATATATATATATATATATATATATATATATATATCAAAGCAACCCAGTATTAAAAATCAGAACGCTCTCAAAATAAGGCAACTTGGTAGTATCACCTCTGTAAGTACATTTCATTTACTATCTTTCTTAGATATGCAAAACTCAGCATACAAAACATAAGTTCTGTGAAAAACTAAGCAGACTTCTCCCAATTCCTCTGTCTCCTGAAACTAGGAAGATAACAGAACTGAAAGTCTTAATCCCTGAAATTGAATGCTTTGCCTCAAAATGGCTTCACCTCTGAAATCAAGTCATATATTATAAACCAGTTTACATAATTTTCCAGTTTTTATCCTGTGTGTAACACTGCACCTTCCTTAGAAAGCATACAGGTTGCTACTTACTGCACATTCTACACTGCTGCTTAATTTCCTTCACCTTTAAACTAATTGTTATGAAATACTGCTTCTCTCTTGTCAAACTACTGAAAATCAGGACCTCATCCTACTTGTTAAGGAATGGTTCCCAAGGTGCCCTATCAGAGTTTTGTTTGACTAATCACATCATTGGTTTGCAGGCATATAGTTTGCTACTGGGGTGCTGATCATGAAGATAATTTGTAGCCTATCTGTCCACTCTAATGCCCTTTACTTACTATCCTTTTCCATGAGGAATTTTGGCTGAGACCAGGGATGTACTTATCCAGACATTTTTCCAGGTTGCATTTAAAGAGGGTATGATAGCTACTTTACTTAGCATGAGGAGAAGTCTTTTCCACTGGGCAGGAATTGTTTGACTGAGGTCTCAATCATGCCTTCATGTTTGGTTTGTGATGCAGTGAAGTTGCATTCTCTAGTACAGGTGTTCATGGTGATTTTGTGAACATGGTAGCTCAGGACAGAGTCAACTGAGATCTTGTAATCCAGGCTAATGTCACCCTTAAGTCTGTACAGAATGATAGAGTTATAAGGTGGTCTGCATAGGTGATGGATCCCTGGCTGCTGATTTTCTTACTGGGAAAACACTGGAGTCTGTCAAGTTGAATCACATACCAAAGGAAGTGTTACATTCAATTATAGGTCTAATAGCAGAGTAGAGAGGTATGATAACATCCTTAGACCCAAAGAAAATCTACTTAGTAATCAGCCTGGCTAAGCAGAAGGTTTTCCTGACAACTATAGTTACATGGTGGTCAAAGGTGACTTCATTGTCAACAAATGTGCTCAGGTACTAACTGAGTCGGTTTTACCATTAATTTGGAAGATCTAAGGGTGGTCCTGTTTGACAAAAGATATGATACAATGCTTTTTGACATTTAGCATGACTTTGTGGTTGTATAACCATTTGTTTGTGCATGTTAGTCCTTCCTGAAGAATATGGGAGTCCCTAGGGGAGGTGATCACATTAGCTTTATTGTTATTAGCAAAGGTGTTTGATTTCAGCTTTGATACCAGAGAAGTAAATACCATACAGGAATGGCCCCAGTAGAAAGTCATGGGGGACACCATTGGTAAAGAGCCTTTTTGATGCGAGTTTTGCCCCATCTTAATCTGCTGGATTTTGTCATAAGCAGGTTTGTCAGCCAACAGATAACATGCATAAGGGTATACATTTAATACATGAACTTTATCTATGATGCTTGAGTGAGGAATAGTGTTAAACGCTTTGGCTAGATCCAAGTAAGCCATACCTGTTTTCCCTGATTCAGGGCTTCACTGACTTTTTCAAAGAAGTTTACTAGGTTAAGGAGATAGAATATACACTTCGCAAACCCAAATTGATTTGGACCAAGGATTTTAACCTGCCGACATATATGATTACATGGTCTATAATGATGTCTTGCTTTGTCATACAGATAAGGCTTGTGAGGCTTATGGGTCTGTAATTACCAGGATCTGTGGATGGGCCTCCTTTGTTAAGAGGATAACCACCACAGTTCTCCAAGCCTTAGGCACAAAGCTGATTAAGAAAGTGAAGTTGAACAGAGTGTGGAGTTGATCAGTAAAACATGCTTCATATTATAGATTAAATGCCCTGGCATATTTTCAGACCCCCTAGTATTTTTCACCTTGAAGAAAGCCTTTAGTGCTTGTTCTGGGGTGATATTTGAGGGATGCTGACAAATGTCAAGCATGTGCAAGCTAGTTGAAGATCAGGGTGAAATGTTTGAAGTAAATCAGTATGATAATAAGTCACAAAAATAAAAAAGGGATAAAACAGCCACCCAACTAAATAAAAACATCTTATTTGACTAACATCACTATAGAAAGTGCTTTTGTCCCCATCTGGGACTACTTCAGACTCTGTAACATAGTTAAAAACAGTTCATGCAGTCGATCTGTAATGAGTGGTGTACCCCAGTGATCAGTCTTGGGGCCTTTGTTGTTTAGGATATACTTTTCTGAGGTGCAGGCCAAAACCAGTGGACTATGGCTGAGCAAGTTGGCAGATGAATGCAAGCTGGGTGCTGTCATCAGTTCCCCTAGTGATGTGGACATCCTGCAAGAGGGATTCACCCAAACATATGAATGGTGCAAGAAACATGGCCTCAAACTGAATGCCAAAAAATGCATCATCATCCCCTTTGGGGAGAGTGACATCCCCTCAAATTATCACATTAATAACAAGGTCCTAAGCATGCAATCAGTCGTGAGGGACATGGGCACCTAGGTTGATAGCAAACTGACTTTTGACCACCATATTGCCTCCATTGTACAGAAAACTTTCTACATGGCCCACCTCATTACTAAGGGTATCTCATCCAAGGGACAAAGTGGTCATAACATCCCTGTATTCTTCCCTTATAAAACCCATTATTGAGTATAATGCCCCTTTCAGCATGTACCTCACAAAGCACATGCAGCAGCTGGAGACACCAGAGAGGTTCCTCAACAGGACAATCTAGGGCCTCAAGCATTTACCCTACACAGGTAGGCTAAAGGCCCTGTCCCTCTACTTAGTCTTCTACAGACTCCTCCGAGATGACCTCTGTCTGGCATACAAACCAATCTCAGACCCCACCTTGATGGGACTGCTGCATATCCACAAGTCAAGCTTCACTTGAGTAACCCGCATGTGCGACCTCAGCTTGGTCTGTGACATCAACAGGACTTGCTTGCAGGACAGATTTGTGTCCCAGAGACTTCCCCTTCTGTGGAATAGACTCCCACACCACATCAAGCAGAGTATCTCATCAACGCTTTTTAAGCGCAACCTGGATAACTAGATGGGGAACAGAAAATACACCCCTTGGATTCCACCTGTGTCTCTGCTGGACAGGGATATCAGGTGCTGACTTGTCGGAACAAGGGGTAAAATCTTGGCTAGGCTTGTAAGGTCCTCAGGCCCAATAGCCTATTAACTTCCTGTGATCCTATGATTGATAAAGTCCCATTAAACTCATGTGTCCTGTCATCTAACCATTTGCAATTAAAGTTGTAAACATCTTCTATATGAAAAATAAATAAATAGCATTTTCCATGTCACTGAGTCCTTGTTCATAACAGTCAAACTTGCCATACATACTGCCTCCATTATAACAGGGTTTTTTTTCTAATGCTTTCTTGCTATAAGGTGAAGTAACCCTTTCATAACTACTCATTTAAAATATTTTTTCACACACACTTCATAGCATGCTTAAGTATAGTACTGGTCTCATCTGTGACTCTAATAACATTTATACAAATGCTCATGTATTCATTTGTATAGTTGTCATGAAGTTCTTCCTGTATAAAATGCACTAGATATTATACAGCAACCAGGATAAATTACATTTTTTGAGACACAAGAAGAAATGCTAGGTTTTAATGTTTGTTATATAAAACTGTTTTACAAGTATTTGTCATTGAATTGTTACATTGATTGCATAAACCACATTTCTTCATATCACCACTTTGTATGAGATTCATAACCCTTCAATGCAGTAAATTAGTATTGGCTTTACTCTATTAAAGATACAATTGGGGTCTTTATCAACTGTCTTGGCTTTTACTAGTAAACTGCTGATGATTCTCCAGTTGTTACTCATAATTATTTCAATATCAGGTGCATCAACTGAAATAACTAACTTTATGGCTTAGAACTTATTTCTACAGTCTCCTATTTTCCATATAGCTCTATCATGCATACCTCCTAAAATGCTCATCCAATATTTACCCCCTCTTTTACTGATTATCTGACATTTGCTTCTCTTTTGATGCTTTTGGATACCCCCTTTGTCGTAACTTCTCTTTCAAATAATATGTTTCATAAAAAATAAATCTTCATCTTGTGCTAATCTGCTGGTCATAATTATTTCCTGTTTAACTAGTGGTGCATGCAGGTTTAATGTACATAACTATTACTGTTCTCTGATTTAATGGATGTGCTTATGCATAGCCTGCCATTGTCTTTTTTAATGTTTAAATAAATAGTATATGTTAAATGGAAATCTGCAGCAAAATTGTTAAATTGATTAACTTGATTCAGATTTTTCAGAAATGTGTGCAATCCATCTCCTGTGCCTGTTCATATAAAAAAATATCATCAATAAAACATTCAAAAGCTTAACATTTACCACAAATAAAACTTGTAAATATCTTTTTCTTATTACATTGTGATAAATAAATTGCCAAAACCCTTTACCATTGCATCGCCCTGTTTTTCATTAAACATTTTACCTTTAACCATTACAAAATTATATGATTAATTATACTTAAAATCTACATTATCATTCTATATTGTGAAATTTGTAAGTTAGCTCCTGTGTAAAGATAATGTGATTTTTTTTCCTAAGCCTAACTCTTTCAGAATAACCAAATGCAATAATTTAACATCTATAGTGTCTAAAACATCATATCCTTTAATAATAACAATGTTAATATTATTTAAAAAAAAATCCAAGGAATCTTTGATATAGAAGAGAGTTAATGTCACCACGTAGTTAGTCCTGGGGATTCAACAAACTCTGTGTAGGCTTTGCAAGAAGCCAATATGGAATTTATATTTGTGTGTGGTGAGCAGCAGCACTAATTACATACTCATGCCGTGCACTGCATATAATCGTTTCTTGGCTAGCAACAATGTTCCCAGACAGGAAGTTGTGCAAAGCAGCACAGGCAACAGTAGGTGTGTAAACCTGTTTACTTGCAGGCAAACTAGGTCTGCAGGATTGCGCAAAATGCCACAGTGATTACCAGGGTTAATAATACAGCACTGTATATAGTCCAAACACATTACATGAAAGTATGCAGCACAGAGTATTGTGGAAACTATACTGAACAAAAGTTGTGTAAATGATCAGTAAAGATACATGGACTGCATTATAAAAAACAGTCAGGGGAAGTGTATGTATTGAATAGGGATACACAGATGATTTGTAGGAATGAACACAGAGAAAGAGGACAGTTAAACATGGTAATGTACAACAGATGAAGGCATGTCAGTGAGGACAGTTGTAGCATGAACACTAATCATATCTCAACATGATACAGTATGGACTGCAGAGTGAATGTATATGTGATTCCATGATATAAACAAAAATTGTCTTAGCTTCTGGTATCAGTCCAGGGGGGATTCAGTATCATTCGGCATGGGATGAGATGGTCAACTGGCCATGCTGACTGGCCTGGGATGATCTGCACCTGTGTCCTCTAGGCTATCAGATACTGGCAAATGTGCTTGCCTACCCATAATGCCTTTTTAGGCAATGTCAAAGCAACAAAGGTTCTGATGCAAACAAATCCACTGGAGGCAAACTCCAGATTTTGCTGCTTAATGCTAGGATTCTAAACATGAAGTTGCACCAGAGAAAATTGCCCACCTGCAAACTGACAGATTTGGCACAAACATCACACCCCTGGTGCCACAGGCCATACCCGAAAGCATACCTGACAACAGTCCTCTCCCTAGTATCTCTAGAGAACAAGTCATATCTGCACTCTTCAAAGCTATAAGCATGGTGGTAGCAGATAACATCACATGTTGCTTATCTACAGCAGGATCTAAAGGACCAACTTGGCATCCTCTTTAACTATAACCTGAGTACATGCTTTGTTCCAGCAGAGTGGAAAACAAAAACAGTAATACTCTTGCACAAAGAGGGGCCATCAACTGACCCCAAAAACTATAGACCCATAACTCTAAGCAATCTCATCTGCAAGGCCATGAAATGAATCATCATGGACCTTATCAATAAGGACATGTGACCTTCCAACTTTAGAACCAATAAAATCTGGCTTTGTTAATGGTAGATCATGCTTATTAAACCTGGTAGATTTCTTCAAAAAAGTCACCAAAGACCTGGATGAAGGTAAGATAGTGCATACTACATATCTTGACCTAGCCAAGGCTATTGACACAATCTCCAACTCAGGAATCACAGAGAACTTCTCTCAGCTGGGGATTAATCCTTACATCACTATATTGGTAGCCAATTGGTTCACTGACAGAACACATACTATCAAAGTTGATGACTCAACCTCTACCAGTAGAGCCGTCACCAGTGGCATACCACAAGGATCTGTGCTGAGCCCTTTACTGTTCAGAATCTATTACTTGGAAGCCCAGGTGAAAGTAGGCGGTCTTTGGTCTAACCAATCTCATCTGCTAAGCCATGAAAAGAATCATCATGGGCCTTAAACTCTACTAGTAGAGCTGTCACCAGTGGCATACCACAAGATCTGTGCTGAGCCATTTACTGTTCATAATCTATTACTTGGAAGCCCAGGTAAAAGTAAATGGACTTTGGTTTACCAAGTTTGCTGATGACTGCAAATTGGGTGTTATCACTGAATTCCCCAAGGATGTTAACATATTATAGGAAAGACTATCACAGACAAATGACTGGTGTCAAAGCCACAGCCTAAAACTAAATAGAAAAAGTGCCATTATTATTATTATTGCCTTTGGGAAAGTGGAATTCCCTGATAATTACAGTATTGACAACACCCCTCCCAATCTCAAACCCAGTAGTGCAAACCATGGGAACACAGGTAGATAGCAATCTGAACTTCAACCACCAAGTTTCCATAGTGGTAAGGAAAGCCTTCTATGTCATGCACCTCATAAATAAGGGCATCGCATCCAGGTCTGAGGATGTTATAGTACCAGTGTACTCGACCCACATCAGACCACTAATAGAATACAATGTTCCTTTTGCATTTTCCTCACCAGACACCTGTAGCTGGATAGACCACAGGGTTTTTCAGCAAGAAAATACAGGGCTCTGAAACCATGCCATAATGTATGTGGAAGACTGAAAGCCCTGTCACTTTATTTTGTACTGTATAGGCTGCTGAGGTGAGTGGTGCCTGGCCTAGAGGGCAGTCTCTGACCCTGCCCTGATGGAAGTGCTGCACATCCACAATTCTAATGGCACAAGAGTAACTCGCTCTACAGATTTTAACCTAGCATGTTACATTAACAAAACATGCTTGAGAGACAGATATATCTCCCAGAGCATGCCACTCCTCTGGAATACACTTCCAGATCATGTGAATCAGAGCTCTTCACTGAACCTGTTCAAGCACAGTCTAAACAAATGGATGGAAGACCACAAATTCACCCTGAGGGTAGCACCCATGTCCCTCATAGACAGGGGTAGTAAGTGTTGACAACAGACCTGCTCTGCAAATTACATGTACCTAGAAAGGGCAATTTGGGCTACTTGGGGTGAACATGGCTAGGTCTGTAAGGGCTGTAGGGCTACTAGCCTAGTAACCTCCTATAAAACTATGAACCTATGTCAACAGTTCAAAGGGGGCATATTACTATAGCTGTTATAGAAGGAGCATGTAATGCAATGGCAGCACTGGTCATCAAAACATTAGCTAACATCACAGATTGTAGTACCCTCTTGTAGCCATACTGTGCACCCTCACCTCAATATAGGACATGTCAATGACAGCAATGATGACATGTCAACTGTTCATAGGGTCATAGGACATTATTATATAAATCCTAGACATTATTATACCATGTAAAATAAATCCCTATATCTATATTATGGAATATAGCAAGATTATTGTGCATATGTGTATATTTGTTGGACTATGTTACATACTGCCACTGCTCATATGGAACATGTGCACCACACCATGACAGAATTAACAATCACATGTGTAGTGGTTTGTAAATGGCTTGCAAAGACTCATGGAAGGACTCTGTTCCATGATGTGTGTATGCATATTTGACAGGAGGAATCCTCCACTCCTCTGCAGGAAGGATGTCATATGGCCAGAGGAAAAAGGATGATGCATGGGGCTATGTGAAAGATACCCCAAGTGATAGTGAAATGAAGAGCTACTCCAAAGATCATACAATGAATATAATGTACAACCAGCAACACAAACACAAAGCAGTAGACTGGGCCTGATTTGAACATTACACCTATCTAGGTATATAATTTGAATGCCATGCAATGTTACAGTAGCATCACCACACATGTCTGACTGCAACACTGTCACATTGCTCATTATGGAGAATGATGGCATCATTGTATGCTGAGGAGAACATTGGGAAGTGCATGACATGGATATGGAGTAATATCCCTGCATAAATTTGTCTCAAAAGTGATAGTAGCATGTATAGACATGCAAGTTGCCTGCTGTCAGATTAGAACACCTATATGTGTAGGTAAAGTAGCTTGCAAACACAGTAGGTTATGTTACTGTCACACCACAGGGTTGTCTTGAGTACTGTCAGAGTACATGTTATACAGGATGACATCATCATTGTATGCTACAAAAAGATGTTCTGAGGAGGGTTTGGCATAGCTGTGGACTCACATATTGTTCAAAAATAGTTACAATAGTGTTGATTGCAAACACAGTTTACTGCAGCGAGAATACAACCCCTACATAACCACATAACTATTTACAGAGCACAGTATTTAATGCAAGCACCACAGCACATGTTTGGCTTTTATAGTGTTGAAAAACACTTTACAACTGATGACATCTGCAGAGTCTGGTGAAAAGAAGATGGTAACAGCAGTATCCCACATGCTGGTGTAACATGGTTTCTATAATGTCAAGCAAGTGCACAAGCACACACAAACACAAACACCAGTTGATTGCTCTGAGAAAAGAACCCCTACCAATCTAAGTACACAGACTAGAGTCCTCAGTATTTAATGCAAGTGCGGCAGCACAAGTCTGACTTGGAGAGTGTCAGACAACACTTCATAAGTGATGGCATCAGCAGTGTCTTTTGAGGAGAAGATGGTAATATCAGTGTCCCACATGCTGGTGTAAAATGCTCTCTCTAATGTCAAGCAAGTACACAAACACACCCCCCCATTTACTGCATTGAAAGCAGAACCCCTATCTATCTAAGTACCCAGACTAGATACCTTAATACTTAGTGCAAGCACCACAGCACAAATTTGACTTTTACAAGGCTGCAGGACAATTTATAGTGGATGAATGAAATGGATGTGTACGCATATATAACTGTCACAATATTGGTACTCTGTGGGATTGTAGTGGTGACTGCAGGATGCACAGTTATGGTCTTCTAACTAGACAGACATACACACACACACGCATGCGAACATGCACACACACACACACACACACACACACACACACACACACACACACACACACACACACACACACACACACACACACACACACACACACACACACAAACATTGTACACCAGTTAACTGCAGTGAGGTTAGATGGGTACAGATAGCACACAGCTACAGTGTAAATATGTGTTCTTTCCTTAAAATATATCTTCCATTTGTTTGTGTTTTTACATGTACTTTCATGGGATGAAGACTAAATGGACAGTAAACATAAGTAATGAATGCTATTGTGCACTTTCCATAGCTCACCACCGAGCAGCTGGTTTGCCTGATCAATGGCAAAGTGTTTGCAGATGTGAGATAAACAGTTTTACTGGTTTGCTTTCCACCATGCAAATACATTAAGCAGACACGCATAGCAGTCAGCAGGGTGTATAGTACTGAGCAGGGGAGGCTCGTGCTACAGGACTACAGGACTGCAACCCCCCCCCGCCTAGAAATGAAGAAGAAAAGGGAAATAAAACAGAAAAATAAAATGAATGAGTCAGGAAGTCCAAGTATGCTATCTGTGCTTGGTGTTTTGGGTACTCTCTTAGAACTCCAGACTTCTTTGTCAGGCAGTCTGGATAAGGGAGAACAGCATCCCTGCCATGCAGCCCAGAAGTCTATGCGGTGATGATGACCATGGAACAGAATGACACTGGACTGCATCAGCAGCAGGCTGGGGCTTTCAGCCTACTCTCATGGGAAATCAGCAGGCTGAGAAACTTACCAGGAGGACCAGAAATCCAGCCATTAGCTTGCACGGGCTGGAGGAGACTGAGAGTGGATTTACTGATGGGAACGGAGACTGCTTTCAGGTCAAAGAAATGTGTGGATGGGAATGGAGACTGCTTTCAGGTCAAAGAACATGTGTGTGTATACAATGCCCCAGAGAACACATGGTTGTGGGTAGAGAATTGAACCCTGTACCATGCATGCAAGTGGCAAGAACATGAATTCCCTTCCCACCACCATTTGTAAAAAAAAGTTTGCAGATTTTTGCCTCATATTTTTCTGTTCCTCATAAAATCTGTGGTTTCTGTAGGTTTGTTTTTCATTGCACAGTCAGTAGTGCAGTGGTAGCATTGTTGCCTAGCAGCTACAGGTTCTCTGGTTTGATTGTTGGCTTGGGTGCTTTGTGTGTGGAGTCTGCATTTCCTCCCATCTTACAAAGACATGTTTCTGCAGTATTTCTCCCTGGGCCTCTACTGAAAATTGGCTTTTGTTCCAAGTCAGAAGTTTCCGGTTAAATGTTAAATAAATAAAAATAACAGGCATTTGAATTTCAGAGTTCATATTCTTCAGAAAGTACATGGTAACACAAAATCTTTTATTCGATCAATTTTCTAAGTTTACAACATGGGTATCTGAAATTTGTCCCTATTTTTGGGACTGTATCCCTCCATTATTGGCTTTGTCCAGGTTTTTTGTGCTAAGGTTGAGAGCTATGGTGAGAACTGAATTCGCTGAATATGTTTGGGGGCTGTATTCCCCCATTATTGACTTTATTCAGGTGTTTTGTGCTAAGAGGTTGACAGCTATGGTGAGAATTGAATTCACTAAATGGTAGCCATTTAAGTTTGTCTTCCTTACTTTCACAAAACAGCTGATTTGGCATAGTGGTATGTTGCTCTGGCTGTTTTGTACAGGGTCCTGGGTTTAAGACTTGGGAGTGAAATGTCTGGTAGTAACACTGCATTTTATTCTAGCAACTTTCCAAAATTATACAAGCAATGTTTAAAATGTGTCCCTGGATTTTGGGCTCCCCCCAACAAATACATTTTGGCTTTTTCCAGATTTCTTGTACTGCAAAGTTCAGAGATACAGCTGAGTGTCGAGTAGATTTTACAAGGAGCTGAGAGCTGCAGGGGGGAACAAAAGTTTAATGCTGCTTATGCTGACTCAGCTTGCATTGTTAATAGCACAACAGGTAATGTACTTGCTTTTGATGAAGAAGGCTGTAGGTTCTACTCCCACAAGAGGTAGATGCATTACTCATACTGTATTATGTTGTAAAGGGGGTGGATGCTACAGTCCTTTTTGGTGAAGATACCTAGTAACTATGAACCTGTTATCAGTTTGCCATCCATTCCCTATTGGGATATTACTAGCTTATCAGTTTTTAATGCAACATAGGCACTTTATTCTTCAAGGGCAACAGGCACTTTATTTGTAGATGAAACAATGACATATAAAGTTGTATGCTAGCAGCAAACTCTTCATTAGTTACAGATTTCTTTAATGTGGAATTTAGATGACTTTTACATCTTCAGAGATTGTGCATATTTACTGATACTGGTGGACTGTAGAAGTCTGAGTAGACTTTTATGATGGAAATGTTCTGAATTGGGCAGCTTTGTCATTATTGGTGCATGCATTTTGTTTCATTGTTTACTGGAAAAATGTTCAAAACAATAAATTTAAAATGCCCTCTAACAACTGTATTATAATGTACAAGGAATATAATTTAATAAAATCAGGAAGGTGTATCAAAGAACATGTGTATGTTTCGTGTTCAAGGGACCTATGATTTGAAAACAGCCAAAGTTAATCTTTATCTGCCACTGGCAAAATGCATGTTCTTTGAATGTGGGTTTCAATGCTCTTTCAATGAATGTGAGTTTCAAGGGCAGAGAAGTTTTAATGCTAAGTGTATTTTCATTGTGAGACTGCATTGCTTTGTTTAGCAGATATATATTAGTGTTTGTGATGTAAAATGCAAAATAAAACTTTCAAGTGAAATCCAAATCATCGCTGAAGTAAAGCAGTATGCACGTTACAGTTTGTTTGTCTTTTCAGCTTTTCCCAGTTAGGGGTCACCACAGCGGAACTCTGGTCCGCTAATGATTGGCAGCAGATTTTTTATGGTGCCGAGTTGCCAGCCCGACACCCAACCATCAGTGAAGGCACCCCCATTCTCTTTTGGAGGCCACTCAACCACGGGGAGGACATGCAGACTCCACACAGAAGGTACTCCAGCCATGAATCGAACAGGAGAACCTCTTGCTGTGAGGCAACATCACTACCACTGTACCACTGCGGCTTCAGTATGCACATTACAGTGTTTATGGTAAATGCGGCAAAATAACCAAGGAATGGGACATTGGAATAGCTGCAATGGGAGGCTCTATTCGACCATGATTTTGTAAGGGGGGAAGGGCAGCAAACTCAAGGACAACCCCTGCTAAACTATACCTCTCAACTGACCAGATTTGTGTTTCTTATTTTTGGTTTGTTTCTCATAAAATTTGTGGTTTTCTGGCAAATCATTTAGGAATGAAATCACTAAATAATGACAGACATTGAGTTTCAGACGTCATAACCTTCAGAAAGAAATGCATGCTAAAGCAACACCTGTTATTCTATCAACTGTCTTGAGTTTATGCAAGAGCTATTTTTAGTACTGTTTGCATGTTCCCCCAATATATTTGGCCTTGTGCAGATTTCCTGCATTAAGAGGTTGAGAGGTACATGCAAATAAATCGCTTTATAGAATTAGGAATATCCAAACCTCTCAACTGTCCCCAGTTTTGGTTCAAAATGTTGCTCTCCCCCAAATAATCCCTCTGCAAAATGGCAATTTTGGAAGAAAACGTGGAGGATTTACAATTATAAATAACTTAATGACCAGAGTTATAGATTACTTTTATTTCAGAAATGCATGTAGATGCTCTTATTTTGTCAGCTGCTCAAGTTAAGAGTACTAATATTAAAAATGTGTCCCTTCTTTGACAAGTTCTCAGCTGTATTGTGTAACAATTTTATATTTTTACATCACATTTTTGGTCCGTTTTTCATAAAATTGTGCTTTTCTGGCAAATTAGTGGCAAATCATTAAAGACTGAAATTAGAAAATAATGGCAGACATTTGAGTTTCAGATTTCAAACCTTCAAAAATTCATACTAATGCAAGACCTACTACTAGTCTATTATCTTTCTAAGTTTATAAGAGCAATATTTAAAAATTGTTCTTATTTTTGGGCCTGTGTCCCACTTCTGTGTATGGCTTTGTCCAGATTTCTTGCTCTGAGGTTGAGAGGTATGAGCCATCACCGTCAGCCAGAGACATTTCAAATTGTGACATACTTGTTGCACCCCACTCCCCACTGTAGTGGCTTTGGATGTGTCCGAGCAAGGCAAAGAGCCTTGTGAGCCTTGTAAGGAACAATGTAAGTTTTAAGAGTATTCCCCCATCCAAGGCAGACCACATGTATGACCGTGGCTTTTCATCTGTCCTTGATTTTGCAGAATGTTCTGGTTTTCTGTCATATTTTTATACTGTTGATTTATGCTTCTTAGAAAATGCATACTGTTGCAGTGCCATGTTGCTCTGTGTTTAAATAGCATTGCTTTAATGACCATCAGGTTAGCTTGTCAGAGATAAAGATGCAAGTAAGCTTTAATAAGCATACTGTTAAAGAATTACCAACATTGAAAGTCTTTTTGTTGTTGCCATGCAGAGAATATTTACATAACTTGATAATGTATAAGCCTAAGGTATTGAAATGCATATGACAGTATTTGTAATAAAGGACATTATTACAGTATTTTCAGAAGCTCATTACATTTGTTGGAGACTTGTAGTCATCTTTGCAGGCTTTATCCATAAACTAAACATAATGTCAGTCTATCATGTGTGGTCCATAACTTGTGCAGTAATCCTTTAAGCAATTTATCTTGAGCTTGTTTCTTGTTTGCTGTTCATTTTTTACTTTGATCATGTCTTCCCTATGAAACAAGTAGATAGTTGTCAGGCAGCAGGTGTTTTTTGGATAAGAAACATATTTACAAGTGGAGGTATCACAGAGATTGCTACGTTCAGCATGTTACTTGGTAATTTTGTAAAGCTGAATATAAATTAAAATTAGAACTGCTTTTGACTGGCATTCCAGTAATGTATTTAAAAAGTAATTTATTTTTTCATGCCTCACAACCTTTGTGTTTCCATTTAGATATTAAGTAAGTTGTCATGTAGCCAATGCATTGAAATATTTTTTCTTCTATACTTCATTTTGTCTTGATTGAACTTTTGTAATGACGGTTTGGCACTCAGGGCGGCATATTTAATTAAAGTTCCAGTTGTGGTTTTCAGCATAGCTCCACCCCTTTTAGTCGGTCACACCCCTTCCCATTGGCCCCACCCATTCAGCTGTCTCCTGCAGCCTCCCTTTAATTTGAAGTCACCAGCCGCCACTGGTACTGAGTGTAAAGAAAACACCTGCTGCCTAGCTGATTATGTGGCAGAAGAAGTAAATACATTGACAGCTATCTTTTGGAGACCAAATGATGTAAGGTTTGAATCCAGGTATATCTAATAGTTTTAAATATGTATGTATAATGCAAAGAAATAATTCCTTATTGTACATTAACTGTGTATTACCTTAGTGCAGCATGTTTAAACAACATTGCATGGAGGTAACCACACCAATGAACAGCTATTCACTGCTGCTTCACATTGGTGCACAATGCCAAACTCCAGGCAAACACATGCCAAAAACTGAAGGGCTCCATTCCTTTTTTATACTTAAGAGTGTTGTGTGTGATTCAATTTATTGACCAGATTACAGGTGTTAAAATGGGGGTAGATAGGAAAGTGAGTGTACAACCCTTAATAAAATTGGGAATGTGTAATAATTTTTTTCCATTTGAATTTTAGTATATAGTAAAATGGAACAACAGTAATAATAATTGGAATTTGCTGTATTAGAACCCAGGATCATCGGCAATACTGCCATACACTTACACCTCTTGTCACAGGAATAGGTGTAAGCAGTTGGTAGTTTCATATTCATTCTTAACTTCTGAGTGGTTGCCACTGCCAAACTCCACATAGCATGTTTATTTTGCAGCAAACCATAAAGGATACAATGCATCTGTATAGAAATTGTCTACTGCCTGCTTACTCTCTTCATGTGTTCTAGATCTGCGGGTGTTGGGAAGGTTGCTAATTGCTGCGCAGTATAATAGAAAGCAAAAGATACAAATATGTATCTTTTTTGAATTTGAGAATGTTTGTTTCCTGTCTGCAGGTGTTCTGTCTACTTTTTGTGTGGGGCAGCACTCCAGATTTATGTGGTGGTGAGCAATGTGCAAATGAGAGAAGCAAAGCTAAACCTGGATTATCCTTGTGAGCAGTGATTCTTAGGTTTGATCCTTAAAAGACAAATGGGGACTTGAACTGTGATCTACTGATAGTATGTATGCTATGGATCACTGTATTTAGCAGATGTGCTACATACTTGTGATTCACATGTTTAGTTTATGTATTGGTCATCACAGAAGTATAATACATGACATTTTTTTGCATTTCTCTGTTTCCCCTGTTTGCAGTATGCCAGACATAGCCCAAACACTGGGATAAACATATACATATATATATATATATATATATATATATATATATAGATATCAAACAACATTACAAAATAAATGTTGGCACACATGAAAGTTTTTATATGACTCTGGATTTGAACTCTCACACCAATGAACCTACAAAACAGGGTGTCTTATCCGCTTTGCAGTAGGAATAAAAATCATTGTGTATACAAAGAAGTCCAACATCATCCACATTATTAACAAGATATATGACTTGTTTGTATGTGTCAGTTTCAGATGTAGTGCAAGGACTGATCACACAACCATTTATGACTATTTGCAGAAATGCAGCTCTGTCTTATTTTTGTACTGTATTCGTTCTTCTCTTATCTGATCAGTAATCTGAAACATGCAGTCTGCAAGACATTTTTGTATCATTGTCCTTAAAATATGTCAGAATATTAAATGTCAAAAATATACAATTTTCAACAAATGTAGGGAAGGTTGGATATTACTGATCAGAAACTGTGAAATGTGTGCAGCTTATTATCATTTAAAACCTTGATACATTTATTTCTAAACTGTGTAAATCTAATCTAGCTGACACACTCACTGGAGGCAAGGCAGTCTGAATTGCTGCTGTGTTTTCCTTCTCCCTACAGTAATCATTCACAGTTGCAATCCATTAACAACAAACACTGAGGGAGTGCCTGCGCTATGTTTCCATCTTTTACATGGAGACAAGAATTTGGGATCCAGCAATTTTAAAGAGTTCACACCTCATTTGGATTTTCACCATGTTCACAGGTCTGAATCTACACTTCAAAAAGGTAACCATGTAGCTAGGGAACCTGAAGGTGAACATACTTGTTAATATGGATAACACAGAAGAAGATTGCTATTACTTTCAATTTACCTGCACAGAATACTAGTAATTCTGATAAGGTATGATCGCATTTCTCAGTTATATACTGGGTTTGCTCATATGTAATTAGGTAACTAGGAAAATATTGTCATATCTCTACCTATATCTATATCTATATATGTATATCTATATATATATATATATATATATATATATATATATATATATATATATATATATATATATATATATATATATATATATGTATATACATACATTTACTTCCAAAACTTGAAATACTGAAATTGTCAGATTTCAGTATCTCGAGACAAAAATATAAGTTAAAAGCATGACCCATGTAAATTATCCCAGGGCAAGTAAACACTTGCCCAAATCTCTAACAAAATACCACACCATCATAAACCCACCTAGATAAAGGCTATACCCCCACACCCCCTTAACTATATATACCAACTCCAGGATTACACTACAGTGTGGAAAAGGGCATATCTTCCCAGGATGGGTAAGTGTTTACATGCCCTGGGATAAATTCAATGGTTCGGGATTTTCAATTCTGATATTGTCATCACAAGATACAGAAATTCAGCAATTTCAGTATTTTGAGGTTTGAAAGTGAAACTATATATATATATATATATATATATATATATATATATATATATACATAAGTATACATTCACTTGATTGGCCGGTGGATGGTCGATCAGAATACGGTTGAAAGCCGTGCAGCAAAACCTCAAAAATGCGAACATAATTGTTGCGAATCACAAAACATCTCCCCCTTTTTGACCCATGGTAGCACTTGTTTAGGTGGTAGAGTGATCGGAAATGTTGCATTCGGCGATGAGAAATTCGGTAATAACACACAAGCCAGTGCATTTCTTTGTGCCGGTCCCAAGCCTGGATAAATGGGGAGTGTTGCATCAGGAAGGGCATCCGGCATAAAACCTCTGCCAAAAATTACTGATGTGGGGAAGTTTTCATAATTACATACTGGATTGGTCGAGGCCCGGGTTAACAACGACCACCACCAGTACTGTTAGCCAACAGGGTGCTGGCGGAAATTGGGCTACTGTTGGCTGAAGAAGAAGAGGAGGGGGAAGGCATGCCCGAAGGCAGGAAGAGAGGAGGAAGGTTAGGAGTGTAGTACTGAGGGTAGGAACTTTGAATGTTGGCAGTATGACTGGTATAGGGAGAAAGCTAGCTGATGTGATGGAGAGAAGGAAGGTTGATATATTGTGCGTGCAAGAGACCAGATGGAAGGGAAGTAAGGCCAAGTGTAGAGGAGGTGGGTTCAAATTGTTCTATCATGGTGTGGATGGCAGAAGAAATGGGGTAGGGGTTATCCTAACGGAACAGTATGCCAAGAGTGTTTTGGAGATGAAGAGAGTGTCTGATAGAGTGATGTTTATGAAGCTTGAAATTGATGGTGTAATGATGAACGTTGTTAGTGCATATGCTCCACAAGTTTGGTGTGCAATGGATGAGAAAGAAAAATTTTGGAGTGAGTTGGATGAAGTAGTGGTGAGTGTCCCCAAGGGTGAGAGACTAGGGATTGGAGCGGACTTCAATAAGCATATTGGTGAAGTGAAAAGAGGGGCTGAGGAAGTGATGGGTAGGTATGGTGTTAAGGAGAGGAATGCAGAAGGTCAGATGATTGTGGATTTTGCGAAAAGGATGGACATAGCTGTGGTGAATACATATTTTAAGAAGAGGGAGGAGCATAGGGTGACATACAAGAGTGGAGGAAGATGCACACAGGTGGATTATATCCTATGTAGGAGGGCCAGTCTGAAGGAGACTGGAGACTGTAAAGTGGTGACTGGAGAAAGTGTAGTTAAGCAGCATAGAATGGTGGTTTGCAGGATGATGTTGGTGATCAAGAAGCGGAGGAGGAGTGTGAAAGCAGTGCCAAGGATTAAATGGTGGAAGTTAAAAAAGGGTGATTGTGAGGTGGAGTTCAGGGAAAAGTTAAGACAGGCACTGGGAGGCAATGAAGAGTTACCGAATAGCTGGGTAACTACAGCAGAGCTAGTAAGGGAGACTGCTAGGAAGGTGCTTGGTGTGACATCTGGACAGAGGAAGGAGGACAAGGAGACATGGTGGTCGAATGAGGAAGTACAGGAGAGTATACAGAGGAAGAGGCTGGCGAAGAAGAAGTGGGATTGTCAAAGAGCTGAAAAAAGTAGACATGAGTATAAGGAGATGAGGCGCATGGCAAAGAGAGAGGTGGCGAAGGCTAAGGATAAGGCATATAGAGAGTTGTATAGAGATTGGACACTAAAGTGGGAGAAAAGGACTTGTACTGATTGGCTAGACAGAGGGACAGAGCTGGGAAATATGTGCAGCAGATAAGGGTGATAAAGGACAGTGAGGGAAACGTACTCACAAGTGAGGAGAGTGTGTTGAGTAGATGGAAAGGGTACTTTGAAGGGCTGATGAATGAAGGGAGTGAGAGAGAGAGAAGGTTAGATGATGTGGGGAAAGTGAATCAGGAAGTGAAGCAGATTAGCAAGGAGGAAGTAAGGACAGCTATGAAGAGGATGAAGAATGGAAAGGCTGTTGGCCCAGATGACATACCAGTGGAAGCATGGAGGTGCTTAGGAGAAATGGCAGTGGAATTTTTAACCAGATTATTTATTGAAATTTTGGAAAGTCAGAGGATGCCTGAGGAGTGGAGAAAATGTGTTTTGGTACCTATCTTTAAGAATAAGGGTGATGTGCAGAACTGCAGTAATTACAGAGGGATAAAATTGATCAGTCACAGCTTGAAGTTATGGGAAAGAGTAGTGGAAGCTAGGTTAAGAAGGGAGGTGATGATTAGTGATCAGCAGTATGGTTTCATGCCAGGAAAGAGCACTACAGATGCAATATTTGCTCTGAGAGTGTTGTTGGAGAAATACAGAGAAGGTCAGAAGGAGTTGCATTGTGTCTTTGTGGACTTAGAGAAAGCTTATGACAGGGTGCCTAGAGAGGAGTTGTGGTATTCTATGAGGAAGTCGGGAGTGTCAGAGAAGTATGTAAGAGTGGTACAGGATATGTACAAGGGTAGTGTGACATTGTTGAGGACTGCGGTGGGAGTGACAGATATGTTTAAGGTGGAGGTGGGATTACATCAAGGATCAGCTCTGAGCCCTTTCTTATTTGCAGTGGTGATGGACAGGTTGACAGATGAAATTAGACAGGAGGCCCCGTGGACTATCATGTTTGCAGATGACATTGTGATATGTAGTGAGTAGGGACCAGGTTGAGGAGACCCTGGAGAGATGGAGATATGCTTTAGAGAGGAGAGGAATGAAGGTCAGCAGGGATAAAACAGAATATGTGTGTGTAAATGAGAGGGAGGGTAGAGGAATGGTGAGGATGTAGGGAGTAGAGTTGGTAAAGGTGGATGAGTTTAAGTACTTGGGCTCAACAGTTCAGAGTAATAGTGAGTGTGGAAGAGAGGTGAAGAAGAGAGTACAGGCAGGGTGGAAAGGGTGGAGAAGAGTGTCAAGAGTGATTTGTGACAGACGGGTACCAGTAAGAGTGAAAGGGAAGGTCTATAAGAGGGTAGTGAGACCAGCTATGTTATATGGGTTGGAGATGGTAGCATTGTCAAAAAGGCAGGAGTCAGAGCTGGATGTGGCAGAGTTAAAGATGTTAAGATTTGCACTGGGTGTGACTAGGATGGACAGGATTAGGAATCAGTATATTAGAGGGTCAGCCCAGGTTGGACAGTTTGGAGACAAAGCAAGAGAGGCGAGATTGCGTTGGTTTGGACATGTGCTGAGGAGGGATGCTGGGTATATTGGGAAAAGGATGCTAAGGATGGAGCTGCCAGGTAAGAGGAAAAGAGGAAGGCCTAAGATGAGGTTTATGGATGTGGTGAGAGAGGACATGTAGGCGGGTGGTGTGAAAGAGCACGATGCAGAGGAAAGGAAGAAATGGAAACAGATGATCTGCTGTGGCGACCCCTAATGGGAACAGCCGAAAGAAGATGATGATAATGATATATATATATATATATATATATATATATATATATATATATATATATATATATATATATACACATAGGATCTATGTTAAATGTTCGAACATCCAAAATGTCGAACATTACATGGTCAAGACTAAATGGTCGGCATTTGGATGTTTGAACAAAAAAATAAGTAAATAAATAAAGAAAACACAAAAAAAACACTTTAACAGTGTAGGCAGGGGGGCAAGCCCCCCACAACCCCCCTACTTAAATATACCAACTCCGAGACTGCACTTCAGTGCAGAAAAGAGAAATTCTCCCTATCTGCACTGTATGGTGCCATTGAAAGTCTATCTTCGAGCACTCAAAGTTTCGAACGTTTGGTCTCGACCATGTAATGTTCGAAATTTTGAGCGTTCGAAGATTTGACTGGTACCCTATATATATATATATATATATATATATATATATATATATATTTTTTTTTTTTTTCAGCAATAAGAAAAGGAATGTAGCACTTTGGAAAGTAAGTGCAAGTCCCAAAGTATACCAGTGCAGTCACCATGGCTGTAGTCATAAAATTATTTTATTAAAGAATATAAAAAAATATAATAAGAATGAGCGCTTTCACATGGCTTCCACCCTTCTTCAGATTCAAAAATGTTTGAAAAAGCAAGAAGTATTTATATAACTCCTGTCCAATCAAATTTGTCTATTGCAATTATCAACCAATAAAAACATGTTAACATTCTAACTAATAAAAGTGCTAGAATGGACTGCTTAGCCAATTAAAATAGTCATTTACCCTGTAGTATTATACATATAGATAAAATACTCCAACTAAAAACGTATCATTATTACTTAGAAAAATGTGTCCAATATATATAGAATGAATACATAGTTATATTTTCCTATAATAACCTCTAAATCACAAAACAATGAATAAAACTAATCATTAAAAGTAACAGGTGTGAAGAATATTCATAGACCAATCATCAGGCTAATACAGGTTGTTAGCATTGTCCGGCATCAAGGTTACTGTATGTATGTGTGTAGGATGAAGGTTTTAGCCCCTTAGGTAGAGTGTGCTATGTGTTGCCTCTTAGGCAATGTGAAGGCATACTAAGCACCTATGCCTGCCTATACCTACAGTGGCTGCTGGTTCCCCTGTGACTCCTCAACTATGTGTGGCTGTGGTGACCTTGCCAGTGGTGGTGAGATTTGAGGCCTTTCCACTTGTTGATTCTGCAGAAGCTGTTTTCTCAAGATGACATTGCGAAGCATGGAAGACTGTGAAGATTTCAGCACATGTAGTTGGATAGTACTGCAGGGTTCCCCAGATGCATCAAGGCACTGGAACTGTGACTTCAGCAGCTGAAACACATGATCTATTATATTTCTTGTTTGAGCATGTGCCTCATTATAGCATTCTTCAGTTGGTGTGTGTGCATTTCTGATGGGCATCATCAGACACAGTTCCACTGCATAACCTGCATCCCCTACTAAATGACTGTGTGGGATATCCCCCTTAATAAATGTCATACAGTTCAGAGTTGTGCCAGATATGTGAGTCATGGTAACTGCATGGATTGCCAGTACACACATTTAGGATGTTTCGGTTAGTGTTACACACAACTTTGCAGTTAATGGAGTGGAAACCCTTTCTATTTATGTATACCCTTCACTATTCCCCAGGTGGTGCTTTGATCTCTATATGAGTACAGTCTATGGCACTCAGTACTTCAGGATAGTGTGCTACAGGGTAGAACTGCATATTTTTGGCCCTGTCCTCAGGTGTATGGGAAGAATATGTCTAGTCACTGGCATGTAGGAGTATAGCATTCAAGAATTCATGGAGGATCCTCGATGCTGATGTGTATGACACCCCCAGCATGTCCCTTGTTGGTCTGTGAAAGTTTCCTGTATCTAAAACTCTAGGTGCTACACATACCTTTGTGTCTACTGGTATTGTTTCCCCTCTGTTTGCCCTTGGTCTGAGTTTAGGACGACAGAGGTTGCAGAGTTCCTGTAGTGTGTTTTTATCCACCCTGTAGCGCTCTACAGTTTCCATCTCATGCATATCATGAAGAGTTAGGTGGTGTCTAAAAACCCTTCTCCTTCTTGGCCGTGGTTTGTTAGCAGCAGCAACACAGACTTCAGTCAGTTAAAGCAACAGCAACCCCCTAACAATTTCTGTGTACAGAAGTTTCTATGGCTGTATTCCAATAGGTTTTAGAATTCACAGGGAAAACCAGCACTGAGTTTCCACATTTACTTTATAGTTTGTTGAATAGCATGCAATTCTGCTGCTTATGCTGTAATTTGCATACCATGGTGTTTACTCCCCAGGATTCAGTAAAGTTGGGTGCAGGAATAACTTATTCCTGCACGGAAGTGACTGTTTAGGAGCAGCATGGCATCGAGCCATGCATAGTAATGAAGACGCACTGCCTCACCACCTAAATGGACAAGGAGCATGAACGAATGCAGGGGGCGTGTCTGAGAGTAGAGCTCTCACAATATACATGCCCCCGCAGTCAAAAACTGCCATTTGGCAATTACAATGAGCGAGACTGCTCATAGGGTATTTAGCCAGTGAAGTCAGACATCACTACATTTGTACATACATGATAGACTAGGAACGTTCCATGCATGCATAATCATATCTGAAAATAGGGCTGGCATAGGGATTTCAGGCATCCCTTAAGTCCTGAGGGGAAAGTCCATAAAAAAACAAAGACCACAGTCAGAAAATGTACATAAAAACAAATCCCGTTACCCTAGCAACACCCCAACTTTATAAGAGCAATATTTAAAATATAATAATATAAACACCTTTTTTATTTTTTTTTATTTTTTATCAAACAGATTAAGTTTAACCATAGGTGTGCAGGTTTGCCCATTTCTTAGCTACACATAATGTAGCTTAAATGGCACAAGAATATAAATATCAAGATACATGCAAATGAAGCAGTACTGCAATAGTGTAGTGGTCAGAGCATTCGCCTTATGAGCAGCCATTCCCGGTTCTATTCTCACTCCAGTAAATTCCATTTTCCATGTCAAATCACTTTATGAACAATATTTTTTGTTGTATAACCTACTAAATAACATATATATATAAGAACTGGAGTACTGCATTAAATGCAGATGTGAGGTGTCATTGTAATAATTTTGTAAAATCCACAGATAAACGCAAGTTCCACATACAGTATATGCACACATGAATCAGGGATACAAATTGAAGGTATAATGTGTAATGAATGACAAATTCATAGAGTGTCCACATCCACCACCTTCCCAAGAACCGTGTTAAATTTCTGTCTAAATTAGTGCAGGGGTAAGCGGAAGTAAGCACTATTAAGCAGTAGTAAGTGTGAGGAAGCATATTTAAGCAGCAGTAAGCGGGTAAGCAATGCGTACATAGGTTAAGCAATATTGAAGCTAACCCTCTGTAAGCATATTTAACCAGAAGTTAGCATTACTTACCATCGCGCAAACCTGTGCAAACCCACTTACAATTGCTTAAACGTGGTTTAATCACTCTGTATCCAACAGCTGCTGTTCTGCCCAGCAACAAAATAAGCAGCCCTTTCAGGTCTTGAACCCTGGACCCTGTACACTACAGTCATAGTAGCTAAGCAGTAAGCCATCACAGCAGTACATAAGATTAAAGTATCACCAAACAGATCCTCACTATAGGAAAATCAAACTTAACATGTGAAAGGAATCTATATACAGTGTTATGTTGTATAACCTTCTACATAACATAAATATGTGAACTGCAGTACTGCATTAAGTCCAGATGTGAGGTGTCATTGTAATAAAGTGTTGAAATCCTCTAATAAACACAAGGGGCCCATACAGTATGCATACACATGAATCATGGATACTAAACACATATATAACATATAATGAATAATAAATCAATGCCAAACAGCAAATAGTATGCAAATTAAAAATTAAGCAATGCTAAGAATTGCACAACCCTGCTTACTAGGTGTAAACAATGTGTAGGCCAGCTAAATCAGTTTTCACATTGGTATATCCCTTTAATCAATGCCAACCTTAGGTAAGCAGGTTTGCCCATAGCTTAGCATTTTCAAAACCGTCCAATCACAGCAAAGTGTAAGAAATTTGCCCTATTTAAACACACAGGCAGTAATACATCTCATAACTGGTTGCAGCTTCCTCCTGTAGACACTATGACTGGTGTGGGAGAAGGAGTACTCTTCCGGGCACAGTGCTGGGGCATCCAGGAGTCCAAAGTCTTGGCAGCACTCCTTGTTAAAGACCATGACCAGAGACTGCTGCAGGGTCAGCACCCAGGGTTCCCAATATAAATCGGAAGCCAGGGACCATCTCACCCATGACCTCATCAATGCCACTGGTATACCTCAAACTGGTAAGTAGGTCAGGCATCACTATGCTGACCTGAAGCAGAAGAAAGAGGGAGCATTTGGATCAGTGGATCCAAGAGGCTAGGCGGACCGGTGATGTCCCAGCCATGTGTAAGTATTAGTCTACTACCTGTTTAATAATTGCCAACTCATGTATATTATGGATAGGTATGGCTAAATATTCCTCTTATGTCTTTGACAACAGCAGATGAGTGGGCTGTGAACTGAGAAGCTCATGCCTGTAGACTGCAGAGGTTGTGTCATGTGGCAGGTTAGTAATACTCTTGCATGTACTGTCATTAGAAATAAATCTAAAAGGAGTAGAAAGTAAATTGCCAGTATAAAACCTGTACTGTGCATGGCATGTACTGAATACACCAGAGAATATGTCAGGAAGAGTCTCATACAGGTTGTATGCAAATAAAAGTTTAACAGCCTGACAATAAAGGTCAAACTGCTGGACTGCTTGTGTTTACTCTTGTATCATATGGTAATGTAGTGTTACAATCTCTTAATAGTACTGTTGTATTAAGCACTGTTACCCAAACTGTGTTACATAAATAAAATGCATAGGAATGTCTGTATATGACTGTTGCAATCACAAGAGGTCATATTGTACAACTGAGAGAAACTTAGACAGAAAACAGTGAAAAGATAGACAACATAATCCAAATCGCACACTCAACTGAGATGCGAAGTGTCGTATTTTTATCACACATAGCCATAGTTCGAATCCTGGGAGTGGTAGTAACCTGTATGCAGAATCATACCCCACAACTGTGCAGATATTGTCAGAAAGTCCAGATAATTGATGTAAGCCTCTGCCTGTCACCCTGTCCCCTTGGCAAATCAGTGGGATGATTCCAGAAGTTTAGGCAGCAGATAATGACATACAACTGATTGTCAGACATCATAATTGTCAGGAATATATCAATAAGAACAAACCTGTCACTCTAGCAACTCACCAAAGTGTTATGAGAGTAATAAGCAAAGTATGTCCCAACTCCACCCCCATGTTGTGAAGCTATGACCAAAGTGTGTACAGTAACAGAGTGAGACGTATGTGCATAATAATAATGTGGAATCTGGTAACGTATGGCAACATTCAGGTAGTGTTAACAAACATTCCCCTACAGGTCTGTCAGATATTAAAACTGCCTAAAAATAAAAGATTGAAATCTTGAACTGGTACTGTTTAGTCTGGTATTGTATGACAGTGTTAGTGTTGCAGTATCTCTGACTAATAAGGTATTACTCATCACTGTCATCCACACAGTGCTACATAATAAAATTGTCTAGGAAACCCTGTATAAGAGTGTTAGTAAAAACAAAATGAAAACTCAGAATACTAGAACTTCCACTGAGTGACCTCTCAAACCTCTTGTATCAGAGGCACATGGGGTATATGCAAATGACCCTTATGAACATCAGGTGTTTCAGCTAAACACTCAGCCAAACAATCTGCTTGTGCTGTGCTGATGAGGTCATAACAAGGCCAAAATATGCATATCCACAGCTAGTGGGGTTTGGCTTTACTGGCCTGAAATTGTCCATTAAAACGATGAAACAAGTCATGGGCATTCAGTATTACCAATTAGCTGAAACACCTGATATTCATAAGGATCATTTGCATATAGCCCATGTGCCTTTGATATAAGCAGTTTGGGACGTCACTCAGTGGAAGTTCTAGCTTTGCTGGAGTTTTCATTTTGTTTTTACTGATTGGTTTTTCAGTGACCTTCTCACTCATTGTTTTAGTTTCTGTATAAGAGTGTTGGAATTACAAGGTCAGATTGTAAAACAACGGGGGACAAATAGAAAGAATTCAGAGAAAAGATACACAGCAAATATCTATATAGCACAACCAACTGTGATGTACACTGTGTTATTTTAGCACACACAGCCATGGTTCGAATCCTGGGAGTGGTAGTAATCTGTATGCAGAATCATACCCCTCGACTGTACAGATCTGTCTGGAATTCCCAGAGAATTGCCCCATATCTGCTGGCTGTTACCCTGTCCCACTGGCATATCAGCGTGCTACTCCCTGACATGTAGGCAGCATTTAATGTCATGTAACTGACTGTCAGGCCTGTAAATATTTGGAAAATGTCTATGAAAACAAACCTGTCATTGCACAACTCACCAAAGGTTTATGAGGGCAATAGTCAAAATATGTCCCAGTTTCACCAGCATGTTGTCAATACATGCCCAGAGTATGTGCAATAAAAGATGGAGAGATATGTGCATAACATCAACCTGGAATCTGGGAATATGAGTAGAAACAGTCAGGTAGTGTTAACAAACAATACCTCCAAAGGTATACCAGGTAAGAGGTGTATACTGCAGGTAAAACTCAGTTCATGTATATAGTTGTCTACATCCATACCACTGTCCAAACTAAGGCCATAAGGCAATGTAATAATACCTGTAAGATACAGATCACAGCTTCAGCTAGGAAAGTGATGAGAACTACAGGGATATACAAGTTGTTAATTGACATCTTTCTTCCCCCCCACCATATCTACAACAATAAACTAAATACACAACTCAATTGGTATGTGCACTATTAAATCTACTGTTGGGACATATGTCCTATTGTTTGAGAAATATTGAAATTTCTTCTATGCATGTGCCATGTTGAAATACTCCCACATTGGTGACATGCTGCCATCAATGCTCCTGCATGCTGTTGTAATGGCCACTGTGGTTCCATATATGCATGTGTTCTGTTTACTATGCAACTGTTCCATATCTGGTGTTTCAGGTTAATGTGACTATCTATGCATGTTGTTATAATTATCCTGGAATGTGTTGACTATTACTAACCCACAAATGTTGTAAAATTGAAACACCATAGCATGTTTGGGAAGGCCGGTCCCAGCGGACCCACCTCTCCCACCTCATCTGGCCATGGCACTGGGCTCCCACCCTAGAACCTCCTCGTCCGCTGGTCCTGCACCACCTTTGGGTGAAACCGCCTCAGGGGATGGGGCTCACCCACCCTGGGAGTGGGTACGGACAGGATACAGTCACCCATCGTCAAGTCTGGGGTCTGGTGCATAGCCAGCTTGAGGGCCGTGTGGCACAACTAGAGGGTCAGTTTGCCCCTCCTATTCAGCCCCCAGCACAGCCACCTTCGGGGCTGTGAAGGTGCTGTGGTGACTGCCCATGGATGGGGACCTCAGTCCCACTGTATCCACTAGGGGTCTCATGGGCTTCTGACTTCCAAACACCTCTCCCCATCCAAGGTGTTTACCCCCCCACATGTGTCATATACCACCCCTGTATGCTATCTTGTCTGTCTTGTCTGTTACCCTACCCAACCTACCTCCCCAAATATACCTTCAATCCCTCCCCAACATCCCACTCTCACCTTAAAAAGAAAAAAAAAAGGGAAATCTGTTCCTCCCAAAAAAATCTCGCCCCATACATAGCTGTCCATTTTACACACGTGTCCACAGGACACATGTAATCTGGTCTAACTGGCTTCACAACATATTATTGTTGTCTTCACCCCTCTCTTAGGGGTATGAGTGTCCAAATCTACCTCCAAATCAGTATACATGCACAGTTGTTGCTGTAGACGAAATGGGCAGCTATGCACCTTCCCTACACCCGTCCTGCAGATCCCTAAGCTATTTTCCCTACTGTCTTTCCCTCTTTGTGCCCCTTTTTCACCACTTTCCTATCAACTCTTTTTCATTTCTTTTAAAGAAATTAGTGGGGGAGTAAGTGGGAGTAAGCACTTTTAAGCAGCAGTAAGCGGGTTTAAGCTCGTTTGCATGGGGTAAGCAATGTCTACACAGGATAAGCAATTTAGAGGCTTACTGAGTATAAGAAACCATAACCGGAAGTTAGCAGTGGCAACCTTCATGCAAACCCACTTACAACTTCTTAAAAGTGCCTTAATCACTCTGTATCCAGTGGTCCTTGTTCTGCGCAGCAACAAGATAAACACACTTTATAAGTCTTGAACACAGGACACTGCACACCATAACCAAAGGGATTTACCACTAAGTCATGTCACATATATAAAACCCTGATGTTTTCACAAACATATCATCCAACACAGTCATTCAACAGTAAAGGAAATGTATTTATATATGCAGATGTGTGTGTGTGTGTGTGTGTGTGTGTGTGTGTGTGTGTGTGTGTGTGTGTGTGTGTGTGTATACATTTATATATATATATATATATATATATATATATATATATACATACACATATATATATATATATATATATATATATATATATATATATATATATATATATATATATATATATATATATATATATATATATATATATATATATATATATATATATATATATTTATTTATTTATTTTTTATTTTACATTTGTTGACCGGGCTAGTCTAACTGGATACATGTCCATTTTCAGTAGAGGCCCAGGGAGATAAGCTCCAACATTAAGGTAATGTATCAGGACTACAAATAAAAATAAAAGTAAATTGTAAATAGTACATTATTACAAAGAATTAATGCAAGCTCCAATATAAGGTAATATAACAGGATTGCAAATAAAAGTAAAATTGTGAGCAGTAAAATATTACAAAGAATAAATGCAGTTCACAGCTAAAAGGTGTCTATTAATGAACTAAGGTAACTCAATAGCAAACAGATAAAAAAATACAACAATAATGGTACAAGAAAAAAATAAGATTAAAGAAGGATTGGGTTAGCAAAGAAGTAACAAACAACATTAAAGAAAGAGAGGTTAGCAAAGAAATAAACACGATTAGAGAAGGAAAATGTAGGGTGTCGAGTCAGTAGTATTAAGTGCAGTATATACAAGAGGAATAATGATTAGCAATATTTGGACAAGAAAAAAAGAGTGGAAGGGGTGAAAGGTACCATCTGGTTGTTATGTTAGACAAGGTTTGCTTGAAATGTCCTAGGTAGCATAAGTATTAACAAAGACATAGAAGAATATCAGGAAGTGTGAAGTGTCAACGTTAGCTTAGGAGTTAACATTGATGTAGAACAATATCAGTAGGTGGAGAGTGATTATAGAAAAAAGAGTAAGTTTAATGAAGTTAGAAGGAAATAGAAAAACTACATTATTGACTATGAAAGAATAAGATGTGATTGTGTTCTAGTGGGTAGTAGAGTGGGGAAAGGAAATATGACAGCTGGCAGGTGTCAATCTGGATTAGTACATGGGCATAACCAATGTTCTTTAAGGTGTAGTTTTAGCTGCTGTTTGAATAGTGATAAGGATGGAAGTAATTGTAGGTTGCTGGGGAGTTTGTTCCAACACTTACCCACAGAATTTGCAAAGAGGTAGTCTCTGGCTTTATTGAGGGATTTCAGGGTGGATATTTGTAGTTTATTTGCTGAGCGTAGGGTAGTGAGGGGGAGTTATGAGTATGTGTTGGCTGTGTGTGATTTGTTTTTTTACTGTTTGTGCGATCTCAAAGTTAGTATATATAAGTAGTAGGAGTGTGGGGGTTGCAGTGCAGCATTTGCGTTGGGGGAGGGGATGATATGTATGTATATATATATATATATATATATATATATATATATATATATATAGTTTCACTTAATATTGCCAAAATGCTGCAATATCGAATTTCAGCATTTCGACAGTATAAAGCCGAAACCATCAGAACACTGACTCCTCAAAATCACAAAACCACAACATCAAACACACAGCAGACAGCACACAACACACAAACCATAACACCCGTATCACAAAACAATTAAATACAACAAAACACCACACAGACACACTCCTACACTACACAAATGTAAGGGGGCAACCCCCCCTGCAACCCCCACACTCCTCCTACTTATATATACTAACTCCAAGATCGCACAAACAGTAAAAAAACAAATCACACACAGCCAACACACACTCATACTTCCACCTCCCTACCCTAACCCACTCGTACATGTTACAAAAACACTCACGCACACTCACTCACCTTAAACTGCAGACACCATCCCAGCCAAACACATTCATAAGATAACGTAAATGCATAAGTGCAATTTCGACATAGTCCTATTCTCGCTTATGCACTTTCATTATTTTGAAGTTTCCGCTTCATGGACATGAATTGCTGAAATTCGATATTTCAGCAATTTGTGATTATGAAATGAAACCATATATGTGTGTGTGTGTGTGTGTGTGTGTATATATATATATATATATATATATATATATATATATATATATATATATATATATATATATATATATATATATATATATATATATACACATACATATAAAGATATATATATATATAGGTTCATAGGTTCATACTAGGCTATCTGCCCTAGAGCATTTATAAGCCTAGCCAGAGTGTGTTTGGCTTTCGCCACCCATTTTAAATTAATTTTGCTATGCCCTTTTTCGAGGTTAGTATACTGTGCCTCTGTCTAACAGTGACACAGAAGTGATACCCGAGGTAAACCTACGATCTCCCATCCACTCATCAAGATTCCTCTTGAAGAGAGTCAATGAGGGACTCTGCCTAACCTGGACTGGAATTTTATTCCAGAGTGAAGGGAGCCTCTGGGCTATGAATCTGTCCCTCCAGCATGTCCTATTTATTTCAGTGCTGAGGTTCAAGACTCTTGAGCGCGTAGCTCGATGGGATTTGGATTTTCTGAGGTGCAGCATGTCCATTAATTCCGGGTTGGACCTGGCTTAATACGTCAGGCACAGATCGTCTCTGAGCAGGCGGTATGCCACTGAGTAGAGCTGGAGTTTCTTTAACCGGGCAGCATATGGCATCTGTTTGAGCCCTTTGATCCTCTTGGTGAGGTACTTTTGGGGTCTTTCCAGTTGCTGCAGGTGTCTGGTAAGGTACATCCCAAAAGGGGCATTGTACTCAATTATGGGCCTGATGAGGGATGAGTAAAGAGGCACGATGACCTCCCCTGATCTAGATGTGAATCCCTTCATGATTAGGTGGGCTATATAAAATGTTTTTCTAACCACTTTGGCCACGTGGTTGTCAAATGAGAGACTGCTATCAACTTGGGTCCCCAGGTCCATAATTACTTCTTCTGTACTTAATGGATTACCACCTATGTGGTAATTTGTGGGCACTTTGTTTTTGCCAAAGGGGATGACTATACACTTTTTGGCGTTTAGCTTGAGGCCATGGCTCTGGCACCAGTTGTCTGTTTCTATGAGGCCCTTTCGGAGGATGCTTGTGTCGACTGGAGAGTCGATTATGGTGCCCAGTTTGCAGTGATCTGCGAACTTGGTCAGCCACAGTCCTTCTGTGTTGGCCTATACCTCCGAGAAATATATACTGAACAAGAGAGGTCCCAGGACTGAGCCTTGTGGGATGCCACTTGTAGCTGGTTTGGAGTCTGAAATGGCTCCAGCAATTCTAACCATTTGGGTTCTGTCCTTGAGCCAGTTTGCAACCCATCTAGTGACATAGGGGTTTATATTTAAGCTGGTGAGCTTATCTATAATGCCCGAGTGGGGTATTGTATTGAAGGCTTTTGCGAGGTCCAGGTAGGCTGTGTGGACCACCTTCCCTTCGTCAATGGCGTTGGTGACTGTTTCAAAGAAATCGACCAGGTTTAAGAGGCAGGATCTGCCCTTAACAAAGCCGAACTGGGTAGGATCCAGTGTCTGTAGGTCCCCAATATCTTTATTTATGAGGTCCATGATGATCCTTTCCATAGCTTTGCAGACCAAGCTTGTCAGGCTTATGGGGTGATAGTTTCCAGGATCTGTTGAGGCACCACCTTTGTGGAGAGGGACCACTGTTGCTGTATGCCACTCTTTGGGTACATATCCTGTAGTAAGGCTGAGATTGAACAGTAGTTTTATGTTTGGGTTTAGCTCTTCTTGGAGTTCATATAGGATGTAGCCCGGGACACCGTCTGGTCCCATTGATGCTGTGCTTTTTGCTTTGGAGAGAGTGGCTCTTACCTGAGCATCTAAGATGTCAGGGGGCAGCACTCTGCTGGGATAGATATTTGCCCTTTTGGTGGGGGGGGAGAAGTTTGCGCTGAACCTGTCATCTAGGATGTTGGCAATGTCTGTGGGTTTGATGTATTTTTTGTCATTTTGGAGTAATTCTGAGCATATCTGGGAATTCCCACCCAGGTTCATAACATAACTAAAGAAGGCCTTGTGATTATCCTTAGTGTCCTGTGCAATTTTTCTCTCGAAGCTGGCCTTAGACGATTTTATGAGTGCCCGTAGTTTTTTGCTAATTCTGATCAGAGATGCCTTACCTTTTTGTGATTTTGCTCTATCATGTAGTAGCTTCCTCCTTCTATTGTATAGTTTGTTTATGGCTGGGGTCCACCAGACAGGACGTCTGCCTTTGGAGGATTGGGTCTTGGTTTTATTTGGGATTGCATGAGCCATGCATTCCTGAAGGTGTTCATAGAATGCGTTTATAAAGGATTCTGTGGTCTGGGCCGTATATTCCACAGGCTCTGGGGCTTTGAAGGATTCCACCTCGGTTTTGAGGAGTGTGAAATTTGCTTTAGAGAAGTTTTTCACTGTGGTTTTCTGGGCAGGGAATGGGGTCGGGATGTGAATATCCAGTGAGATTAGTTTATGGTCTGATCTTACCAGTGAGGGATACACTTCTGGTCTGGAGCATAGAGTCCCCATGTTGGTGATGATCAGGTCCAGTATGTTTTCCCCTCTTGTGGGACTGGTAACAAGTTGTTCCATAGCATTTGAGTTTATAAATTCTAGGAACCTTTGGGCTAGGGTGTTGGAGCAAGAGTAATGCTCCCAGTCTATGTTTGGGTAGTTGAAGTCGTCCAATATAACGGTGTTTGGAGAGACCTTCATATTTTCCAGTGTTCTCAGGAAGGCCGAGTGGGGTTCCTGGGTTTGGGTGGGTGGTCTGTAGCAGGCTATAAACTGGAAGACAGTTTTGCCCACTGTTAGTTGCACATGGATAGTCTCTGATGTTTCGTTCTGTGCCACCAACCTGGAGGTGTGGGTATCTTTGACGAATATTGATACTCCCCCTCCTTTTGTGGTTTGGTCCAAGTTTTGGGGCAGAAAAGCATGGTATGAGGTATAACCTGGTAGTGCTGGGGTGCTCTCGGGAGCCTTGAACCATGTTTCTGTGACTGCACAGATATTGATGTTCTCCATGCTAAGGAGAGTTTCGAGTGCGTGCATCTTGAGGTTTAGACTTCTGGCGTTGAGTAGCATTACTCTTAGTTTCTTATCCCTTGTGATACCTATGGAGGTGGGTTTGTCTTTTGAACCTTGCCTAAAAAAGACACTATGGGGGAAACAAGAGCCTTTGCCAATATCCGAAAGCCCAGGGGTGACAGGTGCAAGCCGTCCCTAGCGAAGCATCGTGGCTTGTCGAGCATGTCTTCCCAGGCTGACAGGCATTGGATCCCCTTTGAATGACACCAATACTTAAGCCAATTGTTGAAATTGATCATCTTGTCTTCATATTGTGGCATCATTCTTGGTGAGGGCAAGATGCTACTCAAGGTCAGGGTCATACCGGCCTGGGCTACATGCTAAGAGAGCTCCTCTATGTCTCTTTTCATGTAGTCCAGGGAGGTACATCTCAGGTCATTCACACCAGCATGGACAATGACCGAGTCATATTTGTACTTGCCTTGGAGTGACCTGAGTGCTTGTGTTATGTGGCGGATCCTAGCGCCCAACAGGCAGCTCACCTTGACCTTCTCCTTGTTCAGCCTGGTGAGCGGGACATCAGTGTGCCTGACAATAGAGTCACCTATTACAAGTGTATCAGGTGTGTTGTTTACCTTAAGGGCTGTGACTGTTTGGCACACTGGCTTTGTGAGCTATCTGTTGCATGTGTTTTATTTTGGGGTAGCGGTTGCTTGGGTGTCTGCTTTGTAGGTCTCTGCTGCTTAGGCAGATTTTTATTTAGAGCCTCCGAGTATGTTTTTGTGTGTTTATGTCTTTGGTTTGCTGTTGTGGTAGGGCTATGTGAGACTGGAATTGTAGTGAGTGTGGTTTCCTTCTCCTCCTGACTGGTTACGCCAGTACTGAGTTGAGAGAGCTTAGCCTCCAGTTTGGCTATATGGTTGCATCTCTCACATGTGTTGGAATTTGTTGGGAGGAGGAGAGGGTTGTCTGTGTACATGAGGCAGTTGTAACATTGCCTCAAGATTCCCAGATTCACCAGCTGGACCGGAGAGAAGATCGACAACTGACCTTTGGACATGCTAGAATAGTATTTGGAATTCCTTTATAATTGAAAAAAAGGGCCAATGGGGAACAAGGTACTCAAGGGGAGTTTGTGAGGGTGTAGTGCTTTTAATTTTTTAGTGCTGACTTATATAATTGCTTTAGTGAGCAAGTGCCAGGTAACTTAAATGCAATGTGTTACAGGTAACTTAAATGCAAAAATGACAAACAGTAACTTTCTTTCAAGTGAAACAAGGAAATAAGTACAGTAAGCAATGCAGATATCACTAGGGACCAACAGAAGTGCTGAAAAGCCGTGTTTTAGGTGGAATTAGCGTTTCAGGGAAATAACAAGGAAACAAACAACAAGCATACAAACAAAGCTAGTTTTAGCAGGCCTGGATCTAGTCTATGCTACAGCAAACAAGGTGTACCAATTTCAGTAAGAAACAGTTCAAATATGCAGGCACTATAAGCCTTTAACCAGAAATTCCCAGCTCAGAAGGGTAGAGTCCAGCCTCTCCTCCCAAAAGAGTGCAGACCACGAACCTTCTTAATGTAAAATAACTGGCCTGAAGCCCAAGTGCTTAAACCAGAACTAATACACTTTTAGCATAACAGACACTGAGCCCTCAATCAGCAGTTCCCAACTTAGAACGATGTAAACTACCTGTCCTGCCACCACAGTGCAGGCCACAAACCTTCCTAATGTAAAACAACTGGTCTGAAGCCCAAGTATATATTTATATATATATATATATATATATATATATATATATATACATATATATATACATATATATATATATATATATATATATATATATATATATATATATATATATATATATATATATATATATATATATATATATATATATATATATATATATATATATATATATATATATATATATATATATATA
This sequence comes from Protopterus annectens, assembly GCF_019279795.1. NCBI lineage: Eukaryota > Metazoa > Chordata > Ceratodontiformes > Protopteridae > Protopterus > Protopterus annectens. The sequence goes on from NC_056734.1 coordinate 905,762,985, forward strand.
TATATATATATATATATATATATATATATATATATATATATATATATATATATCTACATACATCTATAGATATATATGTATATATATATATATATATATATATATATATATATATATATATTTATAGATAGCAATAAATATATATATATACATATATATATATATATATATATATATATGTAAGCATATATAGATATATATATATATATATATATATATATATATATATATATATATATATATATATATATATAAATATATATGTTGTTTTGTCTTTTGGCTTTTCCCGGTTAGGGGTCACCACAGCAGAACTCCAGTCTGCTAATGATTGGCAGTAGATTTTTACGTGCCGAGTTGCCGGCCCTGACGCACAACCTTCAACGAAGGTACACCCATTCATGCATGTCTCCACACAGAAGACGCTCTAGCTTAGAATCAAACAGGACAACATCTTACTGTGAGACGAAAACACTACCGCAGCACCACCACCGCAAATCTATATGTATGTATGTATATACAGATATATATTTATAGATATAAAAGAGGACATAAATACATATATGACCAAGGGCACCATTAATGGGGGTGAGGGGGCCCAAGCTATATACCTCTTGTAAGTTTTGATATCACCCCCTCCCCCACAGTAAAACAGATCTGCCCTGCAACACAATATGGACTGTTGCAAGTCCCATACCCAGGACCCTACACAACATGGTCACAAGACGTTAACAGTAATCCATCCCACCTATATGATATCAGGATGGTATTGATAACATATCATGCAGTACAATCTGGCTACCATAGGGAATGTACAATGTGGAAGTAATAAACATTCCAAAGATACATATATACACACACACATATATATGTGTATATATATATATATATATATATATATATATATATATATATATATATATGTATATATTTCTATGTAACCACACATACACACACACATAGATATGTATAATAAGATACATATTTAGAGGGTGCACAGCATATTGAACAGCCAGTATTCCTACAGTTGCCACCTTTTCAAATGGACAGTTATGATTCACTCATACAAAAGATAATTGTTGCCTGAAACATATACCCACAGAGAAATAAAGGGATATATTAAGTTTTTGAGTGTTTCTGCCATTTCACACTGAGATAATCGAAGGAAGGACACTGAGCAAACTCAGATGTATAATATATAACATTAAGTATCTTGTTTTTTGCTTATTTTTTTCGAGTTATTTATAGCACTTTGTCTACTACATTCTTTTCTAGCTAGTTTCACTGTGTGTGAGGTATTAACTAGAAATTGCCCACTTTTATTAAGCACCTATTTGAGTTGTTTGTTTCTGATAACGTTTGCAGTTAAAAGCTTTCTCTAGAAGCTCCTTTATCTGTTTAAAACTTTCATTTAAAGGCTGACTGCTGCTTTTCTGCTGTGAGAAACATTTCTGCAGTTTCTTTCTACCTAAGTAGTGTGGATATTTGTAGCATTGTCCATATTCAAGGTTTTGTTTGGGCCTAGTGTTTGTGGAAGCTGTGTGTCTGAGCACATGTTCAATGACATCTTGGTTTAGCCAAAGCCATTAGTCATTTCAGTGAGAGAGGACTGTTTAAGGTCATTGGCTGACTGGGTCACCTGGACTACAGCTTAGACTAAGCACCTCATTGGTTCTTTTGAGCTTTTTTTTAAAGTTGTCTCAGGTTTCAACTTTCTATTACCTAAGAAGTTAAGTTTGTGAGTGTTTTTGCCATTTCACACTGAGCTAATCAAAGGAAGGACATTAAGCAAACTCGGATCTATAATATATAACATTAAGTATCCTGTTTTTTTTTTTGCTTATTTTATGAGTTATTTATAGCACTTTGTACTAAACTGCATACTTTTCTAGCTAGTTTCACTGTGTGTGAGGTATTAACTGGAAACTGTCCACTTTTATTAAGCATCTGTTTGGGTTGTTTGATTCTGATAGCTTGTTTGCAGTTAAAAGCTTTCTCTAGAGGTTCCTTTATCTGTTTAAAACTTTCATTTAAAGGCTCACTGCTACTTTTCTGCTGTGAGAAACATTTCTGCAGTTTGTTTCTCACCCTCGCTCCCTATCTGTATGCTGTTCTTATAGATGGTGGCTTTGCAGTTGCCCACACCTACTGTAAATTTGATCTGGGACTCTGCTCTCAGTCTAGTGTTAGTACCTCATTCTACCTAATACAGGGAAAACATTTGAGAAGGCCAACCCATTTAGTTTCTGCGCCTCCTTTATCTCTTTCCACTTAAAACAAAAATCTAAGCTTGTTTCCTGCCTTTCCTGTGGGTAGTCTAGTCTGGATACAGATTTGCTGTGTCCAGGACTGTTTGTGGGCTTCTGAGCCCCCAAGCCTTTCTGTGTTGGTGGGAAGCCTTCTGATTTAATTTTGTTTCTTAGAACTAGCCAGTTTTTTAGTTTCAGCACTCAAGTCTGTTTCTTTGAGCTCAGCACTTGTTCAGAACTCATTGTAAGCACTAAATAAGCTTCAGATTACTACAGCACTCAACTTTTCTCACTTGTCTAGAGGAAAACAGTTTCTAATACTTAACAAATAAGCAGCTATACAGGCATGTCTAAGGGTCAGCTCTCGGTGTTTTCTCCTGTCTACCTGATGAATCTGGGTATCTTGGGGCAATGCAGCAATTGCCTCATGTACACAGACAAACCTCTTCTCCTACCACCCGGCACTACAACCTTTGAGAGATGCACTTATATAGCCAAAGTGGAAGCAAAGCTGTCTTCACCCAAGACTGGACTAGACAGTCAAGAGGAGAAGGTAAACACTTGCACCACACCACACTCATGACATAGTCCCTCAAAACCTACACCACCAAAACACACACATAGAAACACAAAACACACATTTACCTCCTCTTGACTGTCTAGTCCAGTCTTGGGTGAAGAGAGCTTTGCTTCCAGTTTGGCTATATAAGTGCATCTCTCACAGGTTGTAGTGTTGGGTGGCTCTCAGTAAAAACCTGCCCATGCAACAGGGCCCTCCAAAGCAGAAACACAAGCAACCTCCACCCCCCAACACAACCCAAATGACACATATCCTACAAACTCAGTGTGCCACTCAACCACAGCCCATAAGGCATAACTACGTACCCAACACTTGAGTCATGGGTGACTCTATAGTCAGGCACACTGATGTTCCACTCACCAGGCTAAACAAGGAGAAAGTTACTGTCAGCTGCCTGTCGGGTGCCAGGATCCACCACATAACGCATGTACTCAGGTCACTCCACAACAAGAACAAATATGACTCTGTCATTGTCTATGTTGGTGTGAATGACCTGAAATGTACCTCCCTGGACTACATGAAAAGGGACATTGAGGAGCTGTCCGATCTTGTAGCCCAGGCAGGTATGACCCTAACCCTGAGAAGCATCCTGTCATCACCCAGAATGATACCACAGTACAAGGACAAAATGATTGACTTCAACAATTGGCTAAGCTTCTGGTGTCATTCTAAGGGGATCCAGTATCTGTCTGCCTGGGATGACATAATCGACAAACCACGATGCTTTGCCAGAGATGGCCTGCACCTGTCGCCACTGGGATTCCAGATACTAGCTAAGGCTCTAGCCACCCTTATAGTGCCTTTTTTAGGAAAGGTTTAAATGACAAATTCACCATTGTAACAGGTACAAGCAAGCATAATCTGAGGGTATTGCTACTCAATGCTAAAAGTCTAAACCTCAAAATGCACTCACTCGAGGCACTCCTTAAAATGGAGAACATCGATATTTGTGCAGTGACAGAGACCTGGTTCAAGGCTCCAGAGGGTACCCCTGCATTATCAGGCTATAATTCATACCACACCTTTCGGCCACCTAACCTGGACCAAAACAATAAAGATGGAGACGTGTCCATATTCATTAAGGATATCCATACCTTCAGGCTAGTTGCTCAGCATAATGCATCCGAGATTATCCAAGTGCAACTAACTCTGGGCAAGACCACAATCCAAACTGTAGCTTGCTACAGATCCCCCATCTTGACCCAGGATTCACACTCCTCATTTGTTGATACACTGGAAAATATTAGGGTACAACCTAACACCCTAATAATGGGTGATTTCAACTATCCCACCATTAACTGGGAAAACTACTCATGTACCAACTTTTGTGCTCAACATTTGCCTTGAATCAACTTATCCACACCCCCACCAGGGGCAGCAATATCCTAGACCTGGTTATTACCAACATGTGCACCAGTGCTCCACACCAGAGGTCAATTCCTCGTTGGTCCGATCCGACCACAAGCTAATCACCCTAGACATCCACATCCCTCCCCTAGCCCCAATTAGGGAAACCACTGTAAAATATTTCTCCAAAGCCAACTTCACACTTCTTAAGACAGAAGTGGCAAACTTCACGACACCCATGCTGAGGGAAAATAGAGTTATGACTGCTGAATCCTACACAAATGCACTTTATAAGCACTTACACGAGTGCATGGATCGTTCAATCCCTATCAGAACCAAGATGCTATCCTCCAAAAACAGGAAGCTAATCTGGTGGTCCCCTGCCATAAACAAACTCTACAACAGAAGAAAGAAACTGTTGCAAAAAAGAGTAAAATCCCATGATTGGAGGAACTCCCTGGTCAGCATCAGTAAGAAGTTGAAATCCCTGATAAAATCCTCCAAAGCTAGTTATGAAAACAAAATCACCACTGACTCTAAAGACAACCACAAAGCATTCTATAGCTATGACAAGAGTCTCAATGGCAACACTCAAATCTGCTCTGAGTTACAGCACAGTGGCACTAAATATACAGAACCAACTGATATTGCCAACATCCTGGCAGATAGGGTCAGTGCTAACTTTACCCCCTCTCATCCCCTAAAGGGCCCATCTCTATACCGGAAGAATGCAAAGTTCCTGTAATCACAGCTGCACAGGTAAAAAACACATTCTCCAAAGCCAAGAACACAGCATCCATGGGACCTGACAACATCCCAGGCTGCCTTCTACATGAACTACAACACGAACTGGCACCCCACCTAAGTACCATGTTCAGTCATAGCCTCAACTCAGGCTATGTGCCCACTGAATGATGCGCAGTGACAGTTATCCCACTCCACAAAGGGGGAGCCACCACAGACCCTGGAAACAACTGACCCCATTAGCCTGACGAGCCTGATCTGCAATGCTATGGGATGTATCATCATGGAACTTATAAACAATGACATTGGTAATCTCCAAACTCAGGACCTCACCCAGTTCAGATTTGTAAAAGGCAGATCATGTATCCTAAACCTGATAGATTTCTTTGAAGTGGTCACCAAAGCCGTAGATGAGGGTAAGGTGGTTCACACAGCCTATCTAGATCTCACCAAGGCTTTCAACACCATCCCCCACTCTGGAATTATAGATAAACTCACTAAACTTGGTATAAATCCCTGTCACAAGATGGGTTGCCAAATGTCTCACTGACAGAACCCACACTGTGAAAGTAGCAGACTCCAAATCCAACTTCAGACCAGTGACAAGCGGAGTACCACAGAGTTCAGTCCTGGGTCCTCTCCTGTTTGGTATCTACTTCTCTGAAGTACAGGCTAACACAGAAGGTCTTTGCCTAATGAAGTTCACAGATGACTGCAAACTAGGAGTCATAATCAAAACTCCAAAAGATGTGGACATCCTACAAAAGGGCCTCACTGAGACAGATGCCTGGTGTCAAAGCCATGGCCTCAAGCTCAATGCCAAAAAGTGCATTGTCATCCCTTTTGGTAAAAACTCTGTACCCATGAACTACCACATAGGCTGTAGTCTACTTAACACCGAACGTGTGATAAGAGACCTTGGGACACAGGTGGACAGTAGTCTCTCCTTTGATAATCTCATTGCCACAGTAGTCAGAAAATCCTTCTACATGGCATACCTTATCACAAAAGGTTTGTCATCCAGGAAAAAAGAGGTCATTGTTGCCCTCTACTCATTACTCATTAAACCCATTATAGAGTACAACACCCCTTTTGGTATGTACCTCACAAGACATCTGCAACAACTGGAAAGGCAGCAGAAATACCAAACAAAGAGTATTACTGACCTCAGATGCCGTACGCAGACCATCTCAAAAAACTGCAGCTTTACTCTGTCGCATATCACCTACTCAGAGGCGATCTCTGCCTAACACACAAAGCTATGTCAAACCCAGAGCTTTTGGATATGTTCCACTTAAAGAAATCCCAGTCCCTCTGAGCTACATGCTCTAGAGACCTAAACCTTGTCACCACAATAAACAGAACATGCTGGAGGGATAGATTCCTATCCCAGAGACTTCCCATGCTCTGGAACAAACTATCTATGTATATCAAACAAAGCTCCTCATTAGCACTCTTCAAGAAAAATCTTGATGATTGGATGGAGATAGGAAATTCACCCCAGGGATCACTTCTGTGGCTTTGCTCGACAGTGGCACAGGAAAATAATTTTCTTGGGTGGTGAAAGCCAGGGTACCTTTTGGCTTGGTATATATAGGCTGTAGGGCCAATAGCCTAGTACCTACCTATGAACCTATTACACCGCACACAAGTTTGCTTACATAAGAAATGTTTATTTGTGTACTATTACAGTTGTATATGCCATGTCATATAACTGTTTAGACTTTGAAATACATACAAACATATTAATGCAACTCTCAAGCAGATCATTTTATACAGTAATCCAAAAGCATGACATATGTTGCTGTCCAGGCCAAGGCCGTCAAGTAGTACAACAGTAAATTAAGACTGGGTCAGAGGATAATAATCAATCAACAGTAAGTAATGCAGATATATAGTTCAGCAGCCTCAAATTACACCATGTACTCAACCCCTAGGCAGAAAAGAATTAAGTTGACACAATGAGGATGTATCTGTTACATTACAATGCTTAACTGAAAACATCACAATCACACTGACAAACAGAACAGTCTGTATGACAGTAAGCACTAGGCCACCAATGTTCCCAAGGTGAAATGTATGGAAATGTACAGCCATATACCTTAAGGCAGCTTACTACCGATACTGCTTACATGTTGTAACAGCCTAGTTTATATATGGTGCATACACTTCCCCCATAGGCTGACATATAACACTGTTACATACACTGACCTATGGAATGCAGAAGGGCACACATGTTTTGTGCAGCTGAAGCCCACATATATATGGACCCTACTTCACAATATATGTGGGGGCCACAACAGCAATGGAATGATGGCAGGAATGGTAGCACAACATAATCACAGGCCACTACATAACAACCCCTCACTGCATGTCATATGGACAAAACCTGGTATATAGGTGATGGACAGAGTCCAGAACACAGGGCTATATGTGAAATAGTGTTGTTATACACTGAGAAAGTTGCTGGTGTTACAGGATAGTCTACAACATACCCTTAGTCAGGAATATGAAGTCAGAAACACAAATGGATGTAGCCATGTACTGATAGCATTCAGCACACACAATGCCTGTGATATATCTGACACAAGACCTGTGGGGTGGACAGACAAAACATAACAGGCACACTTCTGGCCATTATGTGGATAGGCCCACAGTTGAGAGCTATGCAGACAGACTGCATTCCATGTTAAAATAGTATGTACACACAAACCCTGTATCACTGGTGCTATACAATGCATATAACAACACTACTCACACTATCTGTAGGTCTGGAACCTTATACAAATATGTAGCTGGCCTGTGTCTGTATGCCCTCTTGTAAGAGGTATTGCTACCTGCTGTCTGTAACACTGCTGCCCACACATAGGTAAGATGTCCTACATACAGGAAAGGTAAAGGGACCATGCCCGCATGATGTAGGGATTTATAGTAGTGGGTTGCCGTGACAGTGGTAATTGGAAGTATGGATGTACTACACAGTATGCTGCATGCAGATAGCAAGTGGTGGACACTGATTGGTGAAAAGGCCATCACCTGATCAGGTGCATCACCTACAAAATCCATACTGCAATATTCAAAGCAACTCAATCCATTAAGTGGAGAGAGACCAAGACAGAGAGAGAGACAGTGAAAGCCAAAAAAAAAAACACATCCATCCAGCCATCCACACAGCAAACTATCCAGAAGAGACATCATTCCCATAACAGGTATGTGAAGTATATATGCATGTAAGTGAATGTAGTACTTGGTCCATAATAATGGGATAGATGATGTGGAATTATTTATATGTGCCAACAGGTGTTGTTGTTGTAATGATGTCCAGCTGAACAACTGCTATGGACAATAGTGTCTGCCCTGTAGGCAGTGGGCCATACTTGTCAACTGTGCAGATCAGCACTGACTGACAAGATGTAAGAAATCATAGTGTTTGTTGTGTAATGCAAGACATGTATATTAGTGTGGCCAATAGCTGCTGGTGGAAGTAATGCAGTTATGATGGACACATGGGATCCAGAGCCCACCCCTTGCAGGACAGCATTGTTAACGTGTAATGTAACATGCAGAAATGTCATAGGTGTGTAATAGGCTTACCTGCAATCTGTCCCTATATATACCCCATAATGTTAGGCTGTGTCCACATGTGGAACCTGTCTGTGTTGTAGCAAGGCAGAACAGTGCAGCTGTGCAGGAAGGAGAGTTAGAGAGTGTGAACCTGATGTCTGAATGCACCCTATATATATATATATATATATATATATATATATATATATATATATATATATATATATGTGTGTGTGTGTGTGTGTGTGTGTGTGTGTGTGTGTGTGTGTGTGTGTGTGTGTGTATATATATATATATATATATATATATATATATATATATATATATATATACATGTATGTCTACAGATATACCGACACCTATATGTATTGACATATATAGGCTGTGTCCACATGAGGAAACTGTCTGTGTTGTAGCAAGGCAGAACAGTGCAGCTGTGCAGGAAGGAGAGTTAGAGAGTGTGAACCTGATGTCTGAATGCACCCCATATATATATATATATATATATATATATATATATATATATATATATATATATATATATATATATATATATATATATATATATATATGTGTGTGTGTGTGTGTGTGTGTGTGTGTGTGTGTATGTCTACATATATACAAACACACACACACACACACACACACACACACACACACACACACACACACACACATATATAAATACATGTCCCCTACTTTTGCATGACAGTGCTGCATGCTATGTGTGAGGGAACATCACACATATCAATACACCCATATATATATATACAGCAGTAAGTGTGTGCAAAATGGATGGTTATGTCAGGTGTGAACCCCATGTTGGGAACACATTGCCCTTCTTTGTGAAAATGGGATTGGAAATTTGGGGAAGGATAGCAGGCATGTTTGTGGAGGTGGGTAGGATTGGAAGATAGAGAATACAGCCTACAGGGGCAGTATATGACACATGTGGTGGGTAAACACCTTGGTTGTGGAGTGTAATCTGCAATGTGGAAGCCCCATGAGCCCCCATATGGAAACAGTGGGAACAAGGCCCCCACCCATGGCCAGCCACAACATCAGCTTCACTTTCCTGATAGTGCCTGGGCTGGCGGCTGAGCAGTAGGAGCATGCGGACCCTGTTAGTGTGTATTGGGGGCTTCAAGGTGCGGGATCACATCCCCCAAGTCTCTGTGGACCTCCCTATGCACCAGACTCTGGACCTGACCTCAGGTGACAGGATCATGTCGGTGTGTGCTCCCAGGGGTGGGAGGACACCGTCCCCCGAGGTGATTCCACCTGAAGGTAGTGCAGGACCAGTAGATAAGGAGGCCCCAAGGTGGGTCACACATGTGATTTGGCCTGGAACATGGCCAAATGAGGTGGTAATGGTGGTTCTGCTGTCAGCTGTTTCCAAAACATGCCATGTGTCACTGTTATAGAACATATGTGGGTAGTAATAGTCCTCACATTCCCAGATCATGTCCAACAGCATGCATAGATATCCCCAATAACACAAAACAACAGATGTGCAGCAATCACATAGCAAACAGACCACGTGGATATATGGAACCATAGTGGCCCTTACAATGGCATGCAGGTGACATTGTCTGTAACAGGCCAGCAATGATAGTGTCCCCACAGTGAACATGGCTACAAACACATAGCACAAACTGTTGTACAATATGATATATGTCCCAATGGTAGGTAATCTGTACACATACCTATTGAGTTGTGTGATCAGATTGTTGTTGCAGGTCCGGCATCTTTGCAGAGTCCTGCTTTGCAATGCCCATCAGCATGCTACTGCAGTCAGAGGGTATCAGCTCGCAACAGGGGGGGGTCATGCCATCCAGCCCCCCGACTCATGTTGAGGAGCTCCTTGCCAGCCTCGGGTCACTTGCCCACCCATACACACAACACCTGGTGGAGAGCATAGTGGAGGTTGGTGCTTCCCACACAATGGCAGAGGACCGTGCAGCTAAGGCCACAGGGCACATCAGTAAACCACTGTTGCATATCCACCTGCATCTGTACAGTTACATCATGCATATGTGAGATGATGGGCCCCCTTCGAATGGTCGACATTTCAAAATGTTGACATTCATATGGCCGAGACCATATGATCGACATTTGAAATGTCGACCGTGGGGAACCGGCATCTCTCTTCAGTGCGAAATGGAAAGATTTCCACTTCTGCACTGCAGTGCGATCTCAGAGTTGGTATATTTAGGTTTCGGGGGGTGTGGGGGCATAGCCCCCCATGGGGGGTGCAGGAGGGCAAAGTTCCCCTGCTAGCAGCATTAATGTAGGTTTGTTTTTGTTTTTTAGGTTTTATTTGTATGGTCGACATTTCAAATGTGGATCATATGGTCTTGGCCATATGAATGTCGAAATTTTGAAATGTCGACCATATCAAGTAGACCCGAAATTATATATATATATATATATATATATATATATATATATATATATATATATATAGTCTGTTGCTGCATAGTAGTAATAAATAGATGTGCATAATCTGTAGTATTGTGGGCTTGTACTGTTGATGTACTGCAATGCTGCACCCACCCTGTACCGTTGCCACAGCTGTGGCTACTGAAATCATATCTCTCACACACTTATGTATACCTCCAAGGCAGCAGCCTGTAGCTGGTGAGCATGATGTTTGTTCAGGTTTGACAATACACTGGTCATATTATGGCTATGGTATATTCCATGCACACATTTAACACACCTACCCAAAATGCATGCCGTACTTGTTCACGTATTGTTGCTCTTAACTGCACTGCATCACAGTGGTCACCACGATGGTGTATCTGAAGGGCATGTCAGAATCCTGCAATATAACTAACATCTTGTCATTGCAAAATGTGTGCACAGAGATGATCATAATGGTGGGACAAATGGCCTACAGTAAGGACATGTGTGAAGCATCACACCTATACAGTGCTACAACAGTGTATATACCAGTATTACAATGGCAACTGTTACAGATCTACACTACTGCATATCACAATACTGAGGCCCACAACCCTTACAACCTGCAATGTGGTCCTAACATGAGCAATGAGTGTGTAATATGGAATAGTATGTTAGGACAGCAAATATGGGGAATACATACCTTCACAAACACTGGAAGCACATGTGTGCACACACTGCAGATACAATATAGTGGAAGCAGCTGTTGAGATACTGACCACATGCATCTATCTTGGAAATGCACCTTCCAGCAAGTACACATCCCCAATGTCATACCAAGAAATGATCTGCTGTCCAAGACATTTGGACATCAAATGTGCCCACTTATCTGCAACAGAGGCAGCCATGGCTTGCATACATCTGACATGCCATAGTGTGGGCCCTATACAAAACAGGTAGCACCCAGGAGTTGGACATGTAGCCATACCTCACCATTGCATATGCCATGGCAAATAGAGCAGACAGTCATGTATGTGGCGAGGATGTATGGGACAGGAATAATGTAGGAAATATAAAGATGGTCATCCAAGACAGATGATGTCACATGTAGCAAACCGATCATGCAGACTGCCTAGTGACATTCCACAACACTGAGGGGGTTGCAGGAATGTCTAGCAAGTACTAGCTGTGCAGTACCCATGTCAGCAATTGCCTGGACTCTGCAAACATGTGGCCAATGGGTTAGGGTAATCAAATGTGACAGTTGTACCACAGGAAACATTAGTGAGGCCTCTCTACAGGTAGTGTATGCATAACAGAAGAGGCCTCCAATAGGCATGCATTGCAATGTGTACTGGTGTACCAAGACCACATTGGAAACCTACAGACAGTATCACGTAAGATACATGTGCTGCACAACCAACACCTCACCCCACCTCAGACCCACCATCCCCATCTGTACCATGTCAGTGCCAGTGTACACCTGTATGTTTGCCATTCATTAGCTGGGACTAAGCTGTTACATGTGGTGTTCAGTGTTTGGGACACTGCAAACTGATATACATGTGTAGGCCATAGTTTTCAGCATCTGCAAAAAGGTTGAAGATGGGGAGGGGGTGTCATCATGACACAGCAGTGCACTGCAGCAGGGATTCAAATGTTGCTATGAATGGCTGTGTCTGCACACACTCATGGTCAGGAACTGTGGCAGACATAACCCTGACTCCACAGCAATATTGATGGCAGTTTGTAAATTCCAATGGATGTGCACATGAGAAAACCTTGCAATCATGCAGAGTTGGGGGACATGTGTAGGGCAGACCGACCATATACTGTCAAATGCAGATGGCCCATGCTAGTATACCCCTGCCAGGAATAGTGACTGCTGTAGTACACATAACAGTAGGTGCAACAAACCATCATGATAAGGGTGTGCACACATATGCACCCACGAAGTGTATGCATCTCAATCAGCATCAGCACAAGTAACGCATTTGTTTGACACCACATTTGATTGTACAGGACATATTTCAGACATCAGGCTCATGTAATGATAACATATGTACTAATGTGGTCCCATGGCATATCAAAGAAGAGGATGTCATATCAATAAGGGTGTGTGCACTCCCCATAGCCACGGTAAGGTTTGACGGTTGTCAGTGTAATTGTATCGTATTGGTCATACATGCACCGCTGATGATGACATCTGTAAATCAGACATCAGGCATTCACAAATGACATTTGTCCAGATATCATTCCAGGTATGTGTCGGATAAACACATAGGGGCTGTGAGCAGCAGAGCAGACATAACTGACACAGTAATACACATTCGGCAATGGTGTGTACACCTGTGAGTTAATGTGCACAGTACATGGCAGGGTGCTGAACAGGTACACAGCTATACTGTGTACATGGGTGCAGTGTTTTCCAGGGGAAGGGCCATCACCTATTAACACAGCCCATGCATCACACACATGTATACTGTTGCTAGCATGGATTGACTATAGCAGCACTGCATGCTGTTGAGTACCATATGTTATGCATGTTGACAGATGGGTAATGGGAGGTCTGTGTGTAATATCTTTGTGCAACCTCACCTGTAAGTGTGTATGTGTGTGGGGGGGTTATTTTGTCTGTAAGGGCAATCTGGTGGAGTAGAGGGGGGTTGATGCATGTAGGATGTGTGTGTGCATGTGTGTATGTGTTTGTGTGTGTGTCCATTTATGCACATGTGTGATTGTGGGGTTATTCATACATCTCAACTTCCCTTTGGAATCGTGCAGTACATGGACATGGACTGACACATGAGACACCAGGAATACTTGTCTGATATGTAATCTTAGGACAGCTGATAGTATAATAAGGTCTGTAGCATGGAACATGCATTGGGAGGGAAAATAGACACCAGGTATACTGTTAAAAGTGCAATCAGCAAAAAGGTGAAAGAATACCCATGTATGCAGCACTACAGATGCATTGGTGAATTACTAGACAACACTAGTGAGTGTATCCAAATATTACTGTTGTCTGCATAATAGGTTAATAGAGCAACAGGTCTTGCATCTACTGAGCAATAGTTACGTATGACACTCCAGTATGTGACATTATTGAGTGACTGTTGTAGCTCCTAACATATGGGGGCCATGCTCACGATGTCTAGACAAACCCAGGGTGATCACTGAATGACAGCAGTGAGTCTTTGTAAAACTGACTCCAATCAAGTCAAAGAGGTAATGGAGTAACACGTCATGTTTTGTGATTATTTGTCTAGGCAATTAGAAGAATGATACATTAATGATTGGTATTAATAAGTGTAAGTTTCCAAGTGAGATGTAGGATGGGGAACTTAAGAGAATAAACTTGGAACAGTCTGTAAACTCAGGGACAGGTAGATATTATGGTGGAATGTCAGTGTGTTTGTGTGTGTGTGTGTGTGTGTGTGTGTGTGTGTGTGTGTGTGTGTGTGTGTGTGTGTGTGTGTGTGTGTGTGTGTACTGTTAAGCAATGATGTACAGGTCTTAAAGTGCGTTTCTTGTTTTCCCCTCACAGGTGGAGTGGTGGGTCAGGATCACTCCTGCATGCAATCTGATGTTCATGTCCATACAGATATTGAAAATAATGATAGGTGTGTTGAGGCACAGGTGGGGTTATCAGAGGCCGGAACTGCTCCATCATTTGACATCCTGCTTTTACCCACCACATCCCCGCATACAGTTACAGTGCCTATAGATACCCCATCACCAGTGGCCATAGCAGAGGGGCAGTTGGCGGTTGGTGGCAGTGCACAGGACAGTGTAGTATCTATGACTGCTGTGTCTGGACACAGCAGCCATAGCCAGATGTCTGGCAGGGTAACACATAGACAAATGTGCAGGGGTGCTCATGGGAAGGCTGCTGGTCATCATGCACCTGGCAGAAGTGCCACATCTGGTACCACCAGACACATATTTCAGGCTGTCATGGAGGTGCAGGCACGTATGGAACGGTACACCAGACAGGGTCTGAGGCTGCAGAGGGCTGCTTTTTCAGCTGTAAGTGACAACATCTGTGATTTTGCAGGTGCCCTCCATTATTATACAGAGGTCATAGATAGACAGTGGGGTGAGATGGTGGTCCTCCTAGACCATGGATTGTATATGCTAGAGCATGTGGTGAGAGTGGTGCAACGGCCATGTGGATGTAGGCCAGCAACACTAACATCTGGAGGTCAACATGGATGTGTAAGGACACCAAGCCACTCCTGTAGAGGTAGTACCAGCCCCAGCACTGCAGGCGGGGCACTGGCCACACCACACTACAGCATGCCATGTGCACGTGGCTCTGGCCAGTCCCAGGAGGGACCTGGTTCCAGTGGACATATGTTATCATCAGGAGAGAGTAGCATATTGAGGCTTGTACCTGGACATACCTGTGGAACCCCTGGCAGGCAAAGTACTCATGTCTGCGGCCGGAGGCAATGAACTGCACACCCTGCCTTGTATGGTCTGCAGCTGTCCAACAAACCCCTGTATAGGGCAACCACATGGCAGAACTGTGTGCATGCATACTCACACACAATGAAAATACAAACACACCTAGGGCAACCCCATACCTACACACATCACATCAACATGGCCATATCAGTAATTAAAACTTCTCACTCACACACATGGTATCAAACATAGGGCCCAGCCTAGGTCTCTTGCAAACCAACAACACACCCTGTGCATATGATGATACCTGTGCCACATCCCTGTCATCCATAACATTGATGCAGGGACAGGCTAATATGGTTCTGATGCACACAGTGACTGTACTACGGTGTACCAATGTACTGCTGTGCAAAATGTTGTCAGCAGTAACGTTTAATGCTTTCATGTCAGGTAGTGTAGCTGTCCAGCCATGATGCATTATAGCTGTTAGTAACATTGAGTGATTGTGGTCTCCATAATGTTATCCATTTATGTTGTAGGTGTCCATGTGTCAGAAGGTGGATGGTCTGCTGTCATATTTCACAAGGGGTATGGCACTGTGGAGACACCTTGGCTGTGCCGTATCCTGGGTACAGGTGAACACATGTCACAGTTCTGTATAACAGTTACTGTCTGTGCCACATAGCCGATAGGTCTGGGGGTGGTGTAGACAGGTGAGTGCGTAGTGGCTGCTGTTAGCAGTCCTTCTACAGTGGACAATGGTAGTTGTACTGGTTGGTACACACCACATGTTTGTGTATAATACACACAGAGGCCTAGGTGTTGATGCACTACACAGAGAATACTGTACACATGGATGTATGTACCTGTGCAAGGAACCCACTGTAGCTTATGTAATTCCACCAAGTCAGACTACGAGAAACAGCACATTGTAGTTTAATGTCATTGATGATGGTACCAGCAGGGTAGATGTCCGCTACCCCAATGTAGTGCAATCCTCAACATGATAAACATATGTGTGCTGGTGTGGGTGGCACACCCCTATACTTTGGAGGGTGAGAGGTGCTGTAGAACCAAATATAGTGTGATAGACAAATACCTAACCTGTTAACATGAACTGAACAGTATTACAGCCAGCTAAACGGGGGGGGGGGGTATATTCAACAATAACCGCAATGATGTTTGCTGTGTCCACAATAGCCGCACCTAGCTATATAAACAAACCCCAGTATCGCTGCACACCTCTACAGTGGGGAAGAAGCCATTTACACAGCTAACAGAAATTATGATGGAATGTAGCTTCACAGAATGATACCTGTGACATGTTAGCATATGCCATGAAGTTCTTGGACAGATGACCCACTGGGGCATGTATATTCTGCAGCCTGAGGTAGATCCCACCACATACACACACACTCTTACTTGGCAACACTGGGACTAGACCCCTAACAAGGTATGTAGTGCAATGGATGTGTGTGGCTTTAATTGCACACACCACACAGCTTTTAGGATGGGGTGTGTTCCAGTTTGCATGTTACATGCAGAGCATCCCCAGGCATGTACTGTATGTTAATGGGGGATGTAATGGTTATATATGGGCAATACACAGTGTGACATACTGTCATATACACATTGACAAACACATAACACATCTGAGAGACCTGGGCCTATCAATGCTAACTACCTTGTCAGTGTATACAGAAAAAGGTGAACACTACAGGGGTAAGGTATCTCCCAATAAAATACTCAGTAAAAAAACTATGCTAAAAATGGGAGATACTCCACGACAATCAAAGCAAACCTCTCAGAGTTGTAAAAAATGATACTTTATTCCATTTTTATTATTAAAAAACAAATATATTATACAACTTGATGTCCACTGAAAGTTAATGCTTAAGTGGTCGATCTATCAGTGGACATCAAGTTGTATAATATATTTGTTTTTTAAGGATCAAATATTTGTTTAAAGATGTCATGAACTCTTTTATATGTCCATTAGAAGCTTTGATACAAGGTTTTTAAAATAATATTTAATATATATGTTTTTTCTAAATTTTACATGTATTATTAGGTAGCTTTAAAAATGAAAAATGTGACGTGTTTTTTATCAGTGTTTTCATTGGTTCTTCTCATGAAGGATTGCTATTTAAAGAGTTTTTGGAATATTTGTAATTGTTATAAAGTCTGAGGAAGTGTCCATGGAGACGTGAAAGTGCTTACTTATCTGCTGGAATAAAGTATGATTTTTTACAACTCTGAGAGGTTTGCTTCGATTGTCGTGGAGTATCTTCCATTTTTAGTGTCAAAGGAAAAAACTTCAAAGACCAATACACATAAGGTTCAGGTTAAGGCACTTTAATTCTTGCGGCAAGGAGACAAAAACATGCATGCAAAAATACAGAGTTTGTCTAACTAAAATCAAGAAGTGAAGTCCTTCTTATACTATTCTTACAAGACATTGCCTACTGAAGCTGACGTAGTAAATCACAAGTTTACAATATTGTTTTTCACAGCAGATGTTGCTCATGATTTTCTGCTGACATGACATAACATTTCTAGATTCATGAGAAAACTTTGGAAAAATAACATGGCCTTGGAGACCAGCAGCTAGTTGCAATTATTTTTACAGTGCTTTGTTACATTTCAAGGTACTCTACTCATTCGAGCACAAAGCAATCACAGATTATAGTTCATATTCTTCAAGCGGTCTTTGATCCACTTTATCTATCCTTCCTGCAGCTGTGTATGTTATTGTAACACAGATAATGCTAATTGTCTAAGTTTAATAACATTATAGAAAGCAGTATTGTTCTATTCATTATTTTTCTAACCAAGCAGAAAACTATCTTCTTCTCAGTACATTTCCTAAGACATAAGCAAGATTTTAGCTGCGCTGACAAAATACAAGGTCAGAAAGCATTTGCCATTAATATGGATTTGTTCAACATAAAGCAGAATAAATGTATTAACCCTTTTGGGCTTCTAAAAAGGCACTAATGCACAAATATTAATACATATTTTTCTAACATTTCCCCCCTATAAATACTTTTATTCTACTTTCAAAAGCATAAACAATTTGTTTTTTTTTTCTAACCTTTTCCATTTTGGATTTGCAGTTAAGAAAGTCATTTAGTTTAACTTATGAAAGCATCTCAGTCTTCAATAGTTCATCAAGCTCAGTACCTTGATATAAGGTTTCAGAAACTGACAAAGCTATAAAATCTTTGATTAATTTTTTCATGCAGGGGATGCCACAACAAATACATACTTCCAGCAGGAGCATTCCTACACAAATAACAATCAAGATGTTCATTAGGATGGATCCCCACCCCCAAACCATTTCTTGAAAAAGTTATTCGGTTGGTTTGGGCCTGGTTTGGTCATGGTTTACACTTGCTGAATCACCTCAAGGTGGTTGTCTATCTCGTGCTGGTTGTCAGGAATATATGAACAGCATTCTTCTTGGATTAAAGTGCATGTACCACCTCTCACCACTAGGGTGAAGTCAAGAGTCATGCAGTTTTGAAGCACCACAGTTCTCAAAGCATTCAGTTCATCAGTTACTAATTTGAGAGCGGAAAACGTTGCATTGCTCATTACTTTGAGGAGTTTAGACAGTTTTCTCAGCTCCCAAATCGATTTCACTGCTCCATATGCTGGTAATATGCCTGCCCATAATATAACAGTATCACTTAAGTCCATATGTGTCAGTTTATCACCCATGGAATGATGGTTTCTCCAGCCCACCTCGATTTGTCCCACTGGATTTTTAGGTTTCCTGACAGGTTTTTTGGTGACCTCTCGTGCATTTCGAATTTTATCTTGAGGCAAAACTGCAGTGTGTCATATGGCCAGAACCAGGTAACCCAAAAAAACAACTGCCGGACCAATTCTCAGGTAACCATTTATAGGCCTTTTTGCCACATATAAAATAACAATCTTCCACCTTAGTAGTAACTTTACTATTAACATATGCTTGCTCTGAATGAAACGTTTTCTTGTTTATTATAGACAGTTGCTTAAAAAGAACAGGATTATGTTGTGCTTTATTAATTGTTCTGTGCATTGATTTAAGAAACGCGTCATAGTCTGTATCACAAATAGAACCTGCATTATTAGCTTTGGTGTAACATTTGTAAGGGACAGTCATATTGCAATTACTCCAACCCACCTGGACAGTATTACTTTTATAAAAACACACAATTCCCTTTTGTGTAACAGGCAGGTGCAATGCTATTTTATCTTGTGATTTAACAGTCGTAGTATCATAAACCAAGTTTTCCCAGGTCTCATTGACCCCTAGGGGACTGCAGTCATTAATAATCCCCCGTATGCTGTTGGTATAGCTGTACAAACCCAACAATTTGAAACATTAAAAGTCTCAGCATACACATGTTTGATCACTTGGTAAGTGTTAAAGTTTGGATGCTAGTCTATGAGTAACGCATCACGTTTATTCAGTTTAGCTTGTGTGGCTGGAAAAAGGAAAGGCCACAACAAAAAGATTAATGTCACCAGTATAGTTAACAGGATGATCATGCAATACTTTTGTGGTTGTTCTGCATTCCTGTTTACTCTGGAGTTTGTCATTTTTACTCTTGTGGTGTAACAGTAACAAGATTTTTGTCTAGTTCAAAGTTTTTAACCAGTTTACAGTGTATCAGATGAATCCAGGATGCTCGCTTTGCAATCTTGACTGCAGTGAGTGTTGACAGTAGCACATGGCATGTCCCTTTCCACTTCGGTGACGTCCAGTTTTTCTTCTTGATGACTTTCACCCAGACCCATGTGCCTGGGACTACTGCTGCTTTCGATGGTCTGGTTTGTTCCTTATCTGAAACAGAATTAAACTGCAGAAGGTGTTTAGAATTCAACATTTTCCTCATATACTCAGCAAGTGTACAGTCGGCTTCCTGATCTGCAGGCATGAGAGGTTTCCACTGAGGTATATAATATGCCTTTCCAAATAACTTCTCAAAAGGAGTCAATCCCTTTGCATTTGGAGCAGTTCTCATGCTCAACAGTGCCAGGGGCAGACAGTACACCCAATTTCTATGTGTCTTTTTGATAAGTTTACTTAACTTGTTCTTTAATGTCCCATTGTGCCTCTTTACCAATCCTGCAGATTGAGGGTGATACGCACAATGATTTTACAAAGAAATTCTGAAATACTTGCTGAATTGTTATATGGTTTGGTTTATGAAATGTGTGCCATTGTCACTGTAGATCTTTTCCGGTATGCCAAATCTAGGAATGATTTCTTTAACAAGGGTTTTCGCAACAGTAGCTGGGTCTGGATTTTTGGTCGGAAAAGCTTCCACCCATTTGGAAAACCTATCTACAACGACAAGACAATACTTTTTATTTTCGCATTTGTTCAGTTCTATGAAATCCATACAGGTAGTATGGAATGGATACTGTGGTGTAGGGAAACTCCCTTGCTTGGGCTTCAGCGCCTCTTGTGCATGATGTTTATTACAAATGTGACATGACAAACAAAAGTTTTTAGTATAGTTTATGAATCCATATGTTGTGAACACTCGGTTCACTAACTGAACCATCCCCCCTGTTGAGACTTGGCATTGCCCATGGCTCAACAAAGCTGCATATCTAAACAAGTTTACCCCTCACTGGTGAGATCAGACCACAAACTAATCTCGCTGGAGGTCCTCATCCCACCCCCACCTGAAATAAAAAAGACCATAGTAAAGAACTTCTCAAAAGCCAACTTCACACTTCTAAAGACTAGTGTGGTCTCCTTTAAGGCCCGAAAACAGTACTCAAGCCGCTGAATCACTTACAAATGCCTTCTACCAGCACCTACAGGACTGCATGGATAAGGCAATCCCAAACAAAACAAAGACTCTTTGTACCAAAGGCAAGCGTCCAGTCTGGTGGACCCCAGCCATAAACAAACTCTACAACAAAAGGAGGAAGCTACTACAAGATAGAGCAAAATCCTTAAAAGGTAAGACACCCTTGATCACTATAAGTAAAAAACTAAGAGCTCTCATAAAATCTTCCAAAGCAAATTTCGAGAGAAAAATAGCTAAAGACTCAAAAGACAATCATAAGGCTTTCTTTAGCTATGTTAGAAACCTGGGAGGAAACTCCCAGATATGCTCAGAGCTAGTTCAAAATGATGTGAAGATTACTGATCCTACAGACATTGCCAACATACTGGCTGACAGGTTCAGTGCAAACTTCTCCCCCCCCCAAAAGGAGGGATATCTATACCAAATGATTGCAGCCCCCCAAACATCTCCAGCGTCCAAGTGAAAACTGCTCTCTCCAAAGCAAAAAACACAGCATCCATGGGACCTGATGGTGTCCCCGGCTGTGTGCTCCATGAACTCAATGAGGAATTAAACCCACAGCTAGGACAGCTGTTTAATCAAAGTCTTACCTCTGGATACATACCCAGGGAGTGGCGCACTGCAACTGTGGTACCACTTCACAAAGGCGGTGCCTCCACCCACCCTGGAAATTACCCATCCATTAGTTTGACAAGCCTTATCTGCAAAGCCATGGAGAGGATCATAATGGACCTCATAAATAAAGACATAGGGAATTTGCAGACTTTGGATCCAACCCAGTTTGGCTTTGTCAAAGGCAGATCATGCCTTTTAAATTTGGTTGACTTTTTCGAAACAGTCACCAAAGCCATTGATGAGGGAAAGGCAGTCCATACAGCCTACCTCGATCTGGCTAAGGCCTTCGATACAATACCCCACTCAGGTATCATTGAAAAACTCATCAGCTTAAATGTCAACCCATACATCACAAGATGGGTTGCAAACTGGCTGAGTGACAGA
This sequence comes from Protopterus annectens, assembly GCF_019279795.1. Taxonomy (NCBI): domain Eukaryota; kingdom Metazoa; phylum Chordata; order Ceratodontiformes; family Protopteridae; genus Protopterus; species Protopterus annectens. The sequence continues at coordinate 905,785,100 of NC_056734.1, forward strand.
ACCACAGGGTCAGAGTTGCTGGCGCCATGTCAGACTCAAAGCCTGTCACAAGTGGTGTCCCACAGGGCTCAGTCCTGGGCCCACTCTTGTTTGGCATCTACTTCAAGTACAAGCAAACACAGGAGGGTTATGGCTGACCAAGTTTGCAGATGACTGCAAACTGATAGTAGAAAACACATCTGACACAGATATCCTTCAGAAGGGTCTCACAGAAACGGATAACTGGTGCCAGAGCCACGGCCTAAAGTTAAATGCCAAAAAATGCATAGTCATACAAAAACAAGGTTACCCCTAGCTACCAAATAGGTGGCAATCCACTGAGCGCAGAAGAAGTTATCAGGGACCTGGGGACCCAGGTTGATAGTAGTCTGTCATTTGACACCCATGTAGCTAAAGTAGTTAGGAAGACCTTCTACATTGCCCACCTTATCATGAAGGGTTTCTCATCTAGATCAAGGGAGGTCATAGTCTCCTTTACTCATCACTCATCAGACCAATGATTGAGTACAATGCCCCATTCAGAATGTATCTGACCCGACACTTGCAGCAGCTGGAGAGGCCACAAAAGTTCCTCACCAAAAGGATAAAGGGTCTCAAAAATCTGTCCTATGCTGCCCGACTGAAAGAACTCCAGCTCTACTCAGTCGCCACCGCTTGCTCAGAGGTGACCTTTGCCTAACATACAAGGCCATGTCAAACCCAGATTTGATGAATATGCTTCACCTCAAAAAATCCAGATCCATCAGAGCCACAAGGGCGGGAGACTTAAACCTTGACACGACTATTAATAGGACGTGCTGGAGGGATAGATTCATCACCCAAATACTCCCTATGCTGTGGAACAAAATCCTGGTACATGTGAGGCAGAGCACCTCACTGGCCTTGTTCAAGAGAAATCTTGACCAATGGATGGGAGATCGCAGATATACCCCAGGGATTACCTCAGTGTCATTGCTCGACAGAGGCACAGCAAAATAATGGGTTTAGTTCCCAAGCCACAAAACGATGGGCTAGGCTTGTAAATGCCCTCGGGCAGATAGCCTAGTATGAACCTATGAACCTATGAACCTATGAAGTTAGATGGCAATATTGGCTTTCCCTCTTTGGAGATGTACAGCCCTTCTTTGAGAATTGCTTCTTGTTTTATCCATTTTTGTTTCTCAACTTGCGTAGTAAGTGTCTGCATTGTTTTTAACATTTCTAAGTCTAAAATCTCAGAAGGTTGTAATTTCTCATTCAAAAGAAATGCTTCTGAAGCTGCCTGCTTTGCAGCTGTATCAGCCCTTGCATTTCCTTTTGAAATTCTGTCCTGTTGCTTGGTATGAGCTATGCATTTACAAATAGCTATTTTTGGGGTAACTGAATAGATTTTAAAAGATCTAAAATAAACTGTGCATGATTGATTGGTTTGCCAGTAGATGTTATCATTCCTTGTTTTTTCCACTGTTGCACAAAAACATGTACAGTAGAGAAAGCGTACTGGCTGTCAGTAAAAACTTTCACACATTTACCCTTTGCTAAGGTACATGCCCGTGTTAAGGCAATTAGCTTTGCCGCTTGTGCAGATAAGTTGTGTGGTAAAGATTTTGCTTTTACAATCTTAGTATCAGAGACTACTGCATATCCTACTAGGTTCTATCCTGTGGGACCCCTTTTGCATGAGCCGTCCACGTAGTATGTCACCTCGGCATCATTCAAGGGAACATCCGTAAGATTTTTTCTAGGCAGTGTCTTTTGCTTAATCTCCTGCAGGCAGCTGTGCGGTGTGCCATCTACAGGAGTTGGAAGCAAGGTAGACGGATTCAAAGTTGTACATTGTTTAATTGTCATATGAGGTTGGCGCAACAATATAGTCATACAGGAAAGATGTCTAGCAGGAGAAGATATGCTACTTTTTCTTGCAGTAAAATAATTGTGACTGCATGAGGCACTCTCAATGTGAGAGGGTGGAACAACACTACTGAGGCCGAAGCCTGTACTGCCATTGCATCTGCGACTACTGCTTGTACACAGTGGGGCAATGACTGTGCCATTGGGTCCAGTTGTGATGAATAGTAAGCAATGGGGCATTGTTTGTCCCCATGCTGTTGTGTTAGCACTGATGTCATATAACCTTGCTTATAATCTACAGTTTGGAAAAAACATTTATGATAGTTTGGAAATTTTAAGACTAGTGAGGATGCTATTAACTGTTTCAATTTGCAGAAAGCAGATTTTGCTTCTGGTGTCCATTGTAATAAATTCTGTGCTGCCATAGGCTTCTTGTATATCAAGTTGGTCAGCGGTGCAGATTCCTAAGCATAGTTTGGGATTTAGCTCTGACAAAAGTTGGTTGTACCCAGGAAGGACATCATTTCCTTTTTGGTAGTGGGTTTCGATGCTTGTAAAATTGCTATTTTTCTGTCCTCATCTAATGTTTTGCCCTTTTTGGATATTACATATCCTAGGTATCTAACTTGCTTTTTCCAAAGCTGTAATTTGTTTTTATTTACTTTATGTCCCTGAATAGCTAAAAATTGTAACAATGCTACAGTATCTTCCTTACAATCTTGCTGGGTGGGGGCTGCCAGCAGGATGTCATTAACATAAAGTAAAATCTGACTGCCTCTTGGTGGGGTAAATCCCATCAAGTTGCTTTCCATTTCTTGTGAGAATATTGTTGGGCTTTTACAATATCCCTGTGGTAGTCGCGTGTATGTATACCTTTTCCCCTGAAATGTGAATGCAAACCAATGTTGGCTGTCTGGGTGTATCGGTATTGAAAAGAACGCATTGCTGATATTTATCACAGAAAAATATTTCTGCTGAGGTTTCAAATCATTTAACAGGGTGTGTGGATTCGGCACCGTAGGTGCCCTTGGTATTACTGCATTATTTACAGCTTGTAAATCTTGGACCATACGCCATTCTCCATTTGCTTTCCTAACAGGAAATAAGGGTGCGTTACATGGTGAATCAGGTGATTCCACCAGTACTCCTTCCTTAAGTAAAGCTGCTATAATAGGTTTGATTCCTACTTTTGCATCTTTTCTTAAGGGATACTGTCTTTTGTGTGGTCTAAATGCTGACTTTGGCGTGATTGCAACTGGTCCTGCTGTACGAATAAGTCCTACATTTGATTTGGCTGTTGACCAGAGAGTTTCTGGTATGCTTTGTAAGGCATCTTCTTCCTCTTCTGATAAGAGTGCTAATCAACTGCCCTCGTTAGACTGCAAGTGTACAGCTGGGTGTGTCTGTGTTATTCAATTTAACTTCTGCTTTTGTACTCCCTGTTCTGACAGTTCTAACTCTGTCTGTTTTTTCCATCTCGTGACTTTTTTTCTAGGTCTGCCCATTTTACATTTTTGTCCTTAGTTAAGCTTACATGTGGTAATTGATTAGATTTATAAAGTGCAAAGAACTCCTGGGGTAATGAAAAGCTAACTACACTGTTTCCTTTTATGTCCCAGTACAGATTATGTAATACTAACCTGTTTGCACGGTTTCTAAACAACTCTTGCTTATATTCTTTATTAGGTCCTGATGTGCTACAATAATACAGAGTACAGTGCAACAAATGTTGTTTATTATTGTCAAGGGAGGGGAACTTGCTAATGGCTATGTTCATCAGCTCTTCGGTTACTGCCCCTGGACCAGTCGTAATCAAGTCCTGGCTGTACCAATAAAATGTTTTACCCTCCGATCGCACTGCAAAAGTATTAATTTGTTGCTGTGCTTTCATACCCTGCATAGTTGGAACTACTGCTATGCCAAATAGCTGCATAAGGTCTTGGCCCAAGAGGTTTACTGGGCATTTTGCAGAAACAACATTTTTGCTTTTCTGGGTTAATCCTGAAACAGGATCAGTTATTGTAATGTTATGGGAGAGGGACTCCCGATACAGCTGTCCATTAGCTGCTTTCACTAATATGTAATCAGGTAACTCTGAGTTCTCTGGCAGTTTGGAGGGATGTACCAGGGTCCGTGATGCCCCTGAATCACACAAAAATGTGACTTCCCTCCCTTCTACCAGGAGTGTAACTTCTGGTTTTGTGTCTACTAAATAGAGCTTCAAGCTCAATAAAGCTAAGTCTAAAATTTCATTTTCTTCACTATCCATGACTGCATGTACTTCCTCTATTTCTTCTGTCACATCCTCTACTCCCTCTATTACATTTTCATTTGTCCTTTCTTTACTATCCCCTTCTAGTGATTCCTGACTACCATATAGTCAGTCCTTACCCTTCTTATCTTCCGTAGTTGCCTTTTTGTTTTTCTTGCAATCCCTTGTCAAGTGTCCCTTTTTACCACATTTAAAGCACTCCCCCATTTTCTTTCGCCCTTCAAAGTCCTCTGATCGTTGATCAGATTGTTTGTTTCCCCTGGGCATTTTTTTGCCCTTTTTCCCGGACTGTACTACATATAATTCTGCTCCATTTTCTACAGAAAATACTTGGGCTTTCTTTTTCTTTTTGCTATTAAAATGCCTTTTGGCATGTCTACGATATTCAGGTAGTGACTGTAATCTACTTGTACAATGATCTACCATGTGCTTTGTAACAAAGCTGCTTATGGGTGCAATACTGCCTTTTAAAAATGCATTCTTTAACTGCTGCTCATACGGGGAATCATGTGTTTGATTTTCAGGTACCTGCATTCCACAATGGTTATTAAAGCACTCTAATAATCTAGCATAATATCTGTCAACAGTTTCACCTTCTTGTTGGATGCATTGATTAATGCAAGTCCAGTCTGCCTTAGGTTTTCATTTCTCAGAGATTCGGTCTGTAAGACCTTTTACTCTGTTGTCTAGTTCTGCGCTACTATGTGGGAGGGGTTTGTGTTCTGCATCACAGGGATTCCAGTTGCCACTGATTATGTGCCAATCTGGTCCCACGATTTGTCTGACTACTTTTTTTTACTTTTTTTTCATTTAAGTTATAACTTAAACTCATGCCTTGTAGATCTTCTAAAAAATTTTCTAAAATTAACTTTTGGATGGGGAATTCCCTTAGTGGCTTTTCGGATATCTTCCGGTGTCCACGGTCTGTAAACTAAGAGAGTTGGGTCCTGTCCTTCTTCTCTTGCCTGAGGATTAGGTACTTCTATAAGTGGGCATATTGTTTCTTCACTCATATATCGTGAACTTCTACCCATTTGATATAACTCAATGTCCCCTTTTGACTTTCCTGCCTGTGTTCGAGACCTGGTCTCGACGGGATCTCTAACAAACGGTGTTGCTTTTGTAGTGTCTTTACTTACAGTGATAGCAGGATATCGCAGGGGTGGACTAACTTGTTCACTTGCCTCAAATTCTGGTAAGGGAGGTGGAGGGGTTGATGCTATTACTAAGTTATTGTCCTCTCTATCTAAAAACATTGCTTTTGAATTATTACTCTTTTGTTCCCTACGGTTTGCTTCCTCAATCCACCTGTGTGCCTGAGGAATTCCTAATTTACGTTGCTTTTTTGCCTGACCTCTGGAATCAGTTTTAAGCTGTTTGTCAAGTTTAACAAGTGAGGATTTTTTCTAATTTACCATTAAATTTATACTTATTAACCCATTTTGAGTAGTATTTAACATTATTGGCACATTGTAATTGCATAAATTTCGCATCTTCAGTTAACGGCGGAGTTTGGGATTTTTTCGTGCACTTAATTCCCATTTTATTCTAACCTTCGAAATGTTACGTAACCCTTCTTATTTTTACGTGGTACCATGATTTCTCTTTTTCACAGTCTATCTAGAATAACTGCCTTACCTATTCTGTTTCCCTGATCTATGACAAGACTGCAATCTTCCTGTCCCTGACTTGTACAAGACAAATCCCCTGACAGACAATGCAAATCTAGTCTCTGATCTAAAACAGAAAAAGGTAAATCTCACCTTACCTGAGCCTCCATGATTGATCGTCTGGTTCGAGGTAAACCCGCCCTTCAGTCACAGATCAGAACAGTGGCTGGACTCTTTTGGACGACAATTCAGTCGGAGGTCTTTTCAAATAAGAAGAACCAATGTGGTTTCTTCCTCATACAGTTTCAGGCCACCTGGCCTGTCTGATCTGGTCAGAGTGGAGGTTTCCAGTCCGAAGGACCAATCTGTCAAAGGAAAAAACTTTAAAGACCAATACACGTAAGGTTCAGGTTAAGGCACTTTAATTCTTGTGGCAAGGAGACAAAAACATGCATGCAAAAATACAGAGTTTGTCTAACTAAAATCAGGAAGTGAAGCCATTCTTATACTATTCTTACAAGACATTGCCTACTGAAGCTGACATAGTAAATCACAAGTTTACAATATTGTTTTTCACAGCAGATGTTGCTCATGATTTTCTGCTGACATGACATAACATTTCTAGATTCATGAGAAAACTTTGGAAAAATAACATGGCCTTGGAGACCAGCAGCTAGTTGCAATTATTTCTACAGTGCTGTGTTACATTTCAAGGTACTCTACTCATTCGAGCACAAAGCAATCACAGATTATAGTTCATATTCTTCAAGCGGTCTTTGTTCCACTTTATCTATCCTTTCTGCAGCTGTGTATGTTCTCATAACACAGACAGGGCTAATTGTCTAAGTTTAATAACATTATAGAAAGCAGTATTGTTCTATTCATTATTTTTCTAACCAAGCAGAAAACCATCTGCTTCTCAGTACGTTTCCTAAGACATAAACAAGATTTTAGCTGCGCTGACAAAATACAAGGTCAGAAAGCATTTGCCATTAATATGGATTTGTTCAGCATAAAGCAGAATAAATGTATTAAGCCTTTTGGGCTTCTAAAAAGGCACTAATGCACACATATTAATACATATTTTTCTAACATTTAGCATAGTTTTTTACCTTGTTAGTGTGTCCAGTGTGTTATAGGTAGGTTGCACACAGGACATGCATAACTGGGCTAGATAGTGTTATCAGTTACCTGTATGGTTGATGGTGACAGTGATCACCATACAGTGGTACATGGGACATGTACCGGGGGTACCATGGTGTAATGACAGTATACTCACCACCCACACCCCACTGTGGATATTTTACGCACTGGAACAGATGATGACACTCTGATATACCCACCATCACACATTGACCAGGACTGCAGTACAACCCCTTGCCCATCCCAAGAGTGCTACTACAGGGATATGCATCTAATGCACATGCCACAGGCATAGTAGACTGATGCATTGTCATGCCTCTCCTATGGGCAGCAACATCACTATCCCTAATACTGTGTGGCAATGCATAGTGTAATAGGAGTATGTAGCCTCGGAATGCTGTACCCTACATATATACACACATGCACACATACACACACTTGTCAGAACTCAGTGGGTATCCTATGCCTATCAACCCATTTGTACAACAGTGTTGTGCTGGTACTGCAAGGCTCAGGTAGCCCTTAGGGAGAGGAGTGTAACAAAGCACATGTAATGTCGGGTACAGCAGCAGCCATAGCTAACTATGGCAATGGGTGGTGAAGTGGGTGTGAAGGGCCTCAGGGTATTCCCAACTACAGGTCTACTAACACACAGACACTGATATTCTCAGTAATGCACACATACACATATGTCAGTACTGGAGTGTATCAGTGTAGGTGATCATAGGTGTTTACCAGGCTATTGTCCATGGAGAGATGGGAAGTGTAGGGGATGTGTGTACAGTGGTATCATGCAACCTGCCATGTACAGGCAGGTCATCTATCAACAGACACCACTATGGTGACCCTCAGGGTGAGAGGGACATGCATCAGCCAATCCTCTGGGTGCCTTCTGCAGAGGGCCAGTGAGGTGCTCCAGTTGACATGTATGCAACATGTATTACATAACATGGTTAGTGTCTGTCTTGGAGACCTGTATCCAAGCATGTTCTGTTGACTGTGGTAGTGTAGTTGAGGTATCCATGGCATATGGTGCATACAGGGTGTTGAGTCCTATCTGTGCCATTTATAACACAACTGGGCAGACATGTCAGTGTCAGTCAAGCATAGGTTGCCTGTACATATCCAAGATGGATACCTGACATCTGCACATCTGTACAGGGACTGACAGACAACATGCTTGCCAACCAACTATGCAGTAGGATGAATGTGTTGACAGACAGACATCTGACACTAATAGTTATGCCGTTACTACATGATGGCAGCCCTCACTGACGTGTTATACAGACAGTAGTCTACAGTTATTTTCACATGTCAAATCATTATCCAGTAGGAAATGCATAATGTGACAAAACTCACACACCAGGAACATGACAGTGAGGACTCAGAGTTCATCTATGCATGCAGGGGTGTTTGTTTTCAGTACTACAATTAGCAATCTACCTCTTGCTTGGGAAAGCACTGTCAAGAGTAGTGATGTAATGATACACTACATGCCAGAGTGACTGCATATAACCTGGAATACTATAACACATATAACACATTCACATGGATAAGAGTGTTTTACAAGCCATATATAGTCATGTGTCCCAGACAGAAGACTCACATCTCCTGCTACTGTAATGACAGCACATAGATGCAAGTTATGCACATGGCATTACATACACATATTACAGATGGCATTACCCTGCTATGTTATCAGACTGGAATATGAGCACTGGTTACCAGGGCTGAGCCATGCTTAGCAGGTGTCAGCATTGCTGCAATATAAAAGCTAAGCACATTTGCGCACTAGTAAGCAAAGCCTACATGGTGTAAGTGCCCATATGTTTAACCATACGTTAGCACTGCTTAGCTTCGCACAAACAGATATGTTTATCATATATCCAAAACATGGAGTGGAGTCATATCTCAGCACCAATAGTCCCAACCTCTTAGTGCAAGGGGGTGTCATGTATGTATTGCAAGTATATATGTAGACTGTTGCTACTGTAACAGGGGTTGTCTTAACAGGGTCTATATCAGCATTTCGAAAACTGAATGGTTCGAATCACTAAATGTCAAACTGACTTGATCAAACTATTCAATTTTCAAATGCCGATAAAAACACAAACTCCCCCAAAAATACTAAAGGGTGTAGGCAGGGGGGCAAGCCCCCCTGCACCCCACACCCCAGCTACTTAAATATACCAACTCCGAGACAGCACTACATTGAGGTAAATGGAAATCTCACCTTACGGAGATTTCTGTTTACCTGTTTGACGTTCTGCACTTTCGGCATTCTCGACGTGACAATATCGGATTCGATAACAGCAAAGAAAAATATGGTAGCAGTTGTACAAAGTATAGCTCCAGACCACATAAAATAAACCAAGAACTTTAATATTTGGTAAGCGCTTTCACCACTGTCAGCGGCTTCTTTAGACCATATACAAATATAAAAACACACACACACAGAGGTTTTTAAAGTTGTCCCTGTATATCTCATTAACCTGAAAGACCACTCCCAGTCAATCAGGTTACTTTAGACGCACCCTCTTTTAAAAACATCAGTCTTTTCATCTATATTGCATAATACTACTTTTAAAATACAGTTTTTATAGCAGATTAAAAATCTTATTCAGTAATCAAAGCATTCAAAGCATTCATAGGCATCTACAAGCATTTCATATTTGGAAACATTTCAGAGCATTGCTTCTATCAGCAGTATATCAAATGCTATATATTATGCTAAGCATCATTATTTAAACAACAATGATACTAAAGTCTCTGTTCATTGTATAGTCTTTGCTAAACTCATATTGCACTATGTTATCTGCTTTGCTTCAGATATATGCTGTTACTTAAAAAATATTACAATAGCAAAGCTAGGTCTAGCTTTCCATATATTCCTTTTACTTCTAGCAGTGTAAATAAAGCTGCGGTTTAAATGCAAACAAATTACCCATGCCATGTGTTCAAATTCCATTTTATAATTCAACTTCTTCCCATCACATTTTCAACTGTTAAACTTATCCAGCGAGTGTAATCCACTTAAGATATACTTATATTGCACCCCCATTATCATAGTTTCCATTTCCAAAAGTTAGAAATGTTAAAAGTGAGAAAAGTGTGCTCGTCGTCATTGCAGCGCCTATGCACATGCGCAATGATATCATCACACTCGGCAAATACTCCGTTTTACTGTCACCCACTTTCTTCATTTAATTATAATAGACATCCAAGTATTGTAAACTATATATCATTGCTAGATAATTTAAAGTAAACCAAGTCACAAATGCATATGTGCAAACAGTTTCAATCAAGGGAAGTTTATGCTTTTCCCAATCCCTCGGATTTGATATCATCATTGTTCGAGATGCTGATGGGAACCCGTCTTAGCAGACATGTTGTGTGTGGGAGGTCACATCTGCTATTGACATGTATGCCATCACTTACTGACAGATATCCTAAGGTCTTCATAGTACAGTACCACTGATATCACAGTAAAGCTCCTGTGGACTACAGCAGAGATATGACCAATAAATGTGGACAGTCTGGCACACCCTGGTCAGTCCAGAGGTATACACAGATCTCCTTAGTGCGAGACATGTAGACCAAGCCTGACAATGTGGATGTTAACAGCCATGTGCATGGGTATATCAAGTAAATACTGGACTACATATGACCACAAAGTTTATGCATTCACACACTCCTGTCTGTCCTGACACATAATAACTGGTGGCGTAGAGGTCACATGGCCACATACTACCAACTAGTTAGTGACATACATCTGTACAGCATCCCACTGTTTTGTCAGAAATACATGAGAGTTATGGTGGCCCGGCAGCAGTACATCTGGTAAATATCTGGACATAACATCACACTGGGTAATTACACTAAGCTGCAAGGCATGTAACAAAGCACTGTGCAAACTACAGGCAGATTGCCACAACACTGGCCTACATTTCTTATGGAGGAATACACATGTACCTTCAAATATAGCAGGCTGTACAGGCATGTCACAACCCAGACACCTGTGTGAAAGTGCATACTTACAACCAATGTGAACACAGCCACACCCACATATGGTAAGCAAGCTTAATATTACAGTATATGGACTGTCTGATCTACACCATCCTCATATGTGCTACTCACACACTAACCCTACATATACTGAGCCATGATGCAGTGTAGTCCGATGCCTGTCTGTGGTATGGGACATGTGTGTGTTTGGCACTACAAACATGCAAGCTGATAGGGTACCATACACTGGAGCAGCAAGTAACATTAGATAGAACAGGACCAAGAATAATGACATCTACCACAGTCTGTACACAGGCCAAGGTACGTATTCACAATACACATACTGTCAACAATCACCATAAGTACAGAGATCTCACTGCTGTACACACAACCACAGGATTCCCAGGTTATTTCCTCAAATATAATCACTACTATACATAACATGTCTAGCAGTCTGATATCTGACTGGCTTGTTATCATGTATGATGCCAGTAAATAATGGTGTACAGAACATATGCACCTCTTACTGCATGACATATGTACAAAGGTTGACAGACTTGTGGCTAGAGGCACAGACACTGGACCAATATTGGTATGTTGCTGTGATAACCTCATACATTTACTGTTGTAACAGGGTTTGTTGTGACATATATCCTATGCGGGATATGAAGTTAGTAACTCTCATGGCTGTCACCATGTACTGACTGCAATCCTCAGACTATGCTTCTGCAGTTCTAAGATAGGTAATCTGTGAGTAACATAAGACACATAGGACTCCAAACACTGGCCAGTCTGCAGATAACCCTACAGCTGGGAGTTTCCTCAAACATATAACACTGTCATGACAGGTATTGAATCATGTAGACCAGCCATATCCACACAAAACCTGTTAAACCAACATTACTCCAAATGCAGAAGAGCAACACTTACATTCTGTAGTCATGTCTGGAACAACCCTGTCCTGTTTGTTGGTCTGTCACCACAGTTTATGTTGTTAGAGGTATATCCCACTACCATCTGTGATGCTGTTTGGCAAACACTGACATGAAGTCCTGCTCACAGTGAATGAAAAGGGCCAACACTCACATGATGTTCCTAGTTATAGGAGTGTGTTTTCATGCAATTGGCTATGGGAATGTTACCATGGCTGTTGAATATGCAATCAGCTAGTGAGGGACTGCAATACTTGCAGAGACCATCAGCTGATGGTGAGCATCACTTACAAAACACAAGCTGCTGCCTAAGTAAAGCTGGTGTACTTCTCCACATCCACCAGAGAGGGAGTGAGAGAGACAGACAGAGACAAAGTAAGACAGGGATGGGGGTGGAGAGTAAAACCTAAGCATGTTTGTGTCACACTTACCAGTATGGGGTTTCAAACCCCTGCCTGACTATGTATTGCTATCACATGTCCATGCAGTTATTGCATGCACTACAGAGCTTACATGTTGGGGATCTGTCCAAAGGTATATTTGATGGTGAGTGACATCAGCAACAATGATAAAGGAGGGATAAGGTAGGTGTAGTACATGTGCCAGTCCACAAGAACAAATGTCAAGGTTGACACAGCTACACTCTCTCAGGGACTCACACACATTATCACAGTTGGCAGGGTCAGGATTAAACTTCCTAACTAGGTAGTTTGCCACAATACAGTAATACACAGGTATCACATGCACCACAGGGGTTATCAGGATGATATTTGGGCAAAGTGTATGTCAAGGTGTCCGATATCAGAAGGCATGTTTCAGTAGGCCAATGGGAGGTGTAGTGAGTGTGAATGGTGTCCAAATCATTATACTACACACACGCAGACACAGGTTTGCCAGTACTGACATGCATGAGTGCATTGCTTCACATTTTTGTAGTGGTTAACTGTGCCAGAAGGCTGTACAAGGCTAGATAAAGGGTATACCTTGGCATCAGGCCACATGGCAATGGTCTGCAGTGTGGCTCAGGGGTGTAGTGTCTGGATTGGCCCACACAAGTGGGCATTGTATTCACCATCCAGTCATCTGGGTTACTATTGTGGGTGGCCAGTGCTGTGCAATGCTTGACATATATGTGTTCTATATCCCATAACATGGACAGTGTCTGGGATGTGCACACTTCCCACCTGCATGTTCTGTGACATGTGGAACTGTACCTGGGGTGTCTGGTGCATGTTGTGTAGACAGATTGTTATCATCAGATGTGCCATTCCTGACCTCATGTGGTGAGAACTGGCAATGTACACCAGGTTGACCCTGCACCTAGATTGACAGCATGATACAGGTGTTCCCTGGTGTCAGTGGCATCTGTCCATACAGGGCATGTGCATAAGGCATGGTATGTCCTTTGTGGGTTACATTTTCTGGGTCTACAGTTGTTGTAGGCATCCAGGGGTGAACATAGTGAAGGAGCACTGTATGCAATGATTTGCCTGTTGTAGAGATGGGGTAGAGTGCCATGTCCATTCTAGTCCCCTACAATCACACCATGGTTACTATCTGTGGGCAATATGCAGGGAACTACTAACATAGTGGTTGTTGCCTAGCCAAGTGTGGTTGTGTATGAGACATGGGTGGAGACTGTTCCCTGGTACAAGGGTTGCCTATATTGTTCCCAAAGCCATGATGTCACATGTAGGGGTATGGATTGTCTACCCCAGCCTCTCTGTTGTTTGACATCTTTTATTCTTGTAAGGTGGACATTGTGACATATAATAGGCCCTCCATATAAGAAATTTGCAAAACCCACTTCACAATGAGTCCTGTTATTACACACTCACAGCTATCTCCACATAGGATACGTAAACCATTGCGCGCGCACATACACACACACACACACACACACACACACACACACACACACACACACACACACACACACACACACCAATTCTCACAGTTGCCATGTCTGGGATTAGAACTCCTATCTAACCAGTATATCACACTACAGCATTAAAAAGTTATAGAACGTGCCATCGAGCTTATTGGGCTGGTCCTTCCCCAAAAGTGTATTTCAAAGTGAATGACATCAGCAGCCTTGCCAAGGTTGGGCAATGGAAAGTGTAGGTCATAGGTTCATAGGTTGGTACTAGGCTATCAGCCCTTGGGCCTATACATGCCTAGCCATGACAATTCCCTGACTATGTCTTCCCACAATATTTACTTCCCTGGACTCTTGTCTAGCAGGGCAACTGACATGATCCCTGGGGTCAATTTCCTATCTCCCATCCAATTGTCCAGATTCCTTTTGAAGAGGGCCAAAGAGGCATTCTGCTTGACATGTATGGGCAGTCTATTCCAGAGTATGGGGGGTCTCTGGGTCAGGAACACATCCCTCCAGCATGTATTGCTCATTGTGATGACAAGATTTGGATCCCTGGAGCATGTGGATGTGAGGATTTGGAATTCTTCAAGTGTAGCATGTCCAACAGCTGTGAGTTTGACATGGCATGGTATGTTAAGCAGAGATCGCCTCTGAGAACACGATATGTGACAGGGTATAGCTGGATGATTTTCAGATGGCCAGCATAGGGCATCAGGTTTAGGCCTGTGATTCTTTTAGTGAGGCATTTCTGCAGCCTTTCTAGTTGTTACAGATGTCTTGTGAGATACATACATAACGGGCAGTTGTAGTCTGTACTGGTTCTAGTGAGAGATGACTACAGTGGGACAATGGCCTCCTTTTTCCTGGATGTAAAGTCCTTACTGATGAGGTGTGCATAGGTGGATTTGCTGAATGTTGTGGCAATGTGGTTATCACAGGTGAGACCACTGTCCACCTGTGTCCCTAAGTCTCTTACCACACTTTAGATGTTTAGTGTACTGCCACCTATGTGGTACTTCACAGGTACATGTCTCTTCCCAAAGGGGATAACTATACATTTCTTGGCATTGATCTTGAGGCCATGGCTCAGGCACCAAGTGTGTCTTTCTGTAAGGCCCTTCTGTAGACTATCCACATCATGTGGGGACTCAGTATTGGCTCCCAGTGTACAGTCATCTGTGACCTTTGTTTGCCAGACTCCCTTACTGTTGGACTGTACTTCAAAGCAGTAGATGCCAAACAAGGGCGGTGCCAGGACAGAATCCTAAGGTACTCCAACTGTCACTTGTCTGGGGCTGGGGCTGTTGTCACCTACTGTTACAGTGTGGATTCTGTCAGTACAGCAGTTGGCAGCCCATCGGGTGACAAAGGAATTAATGGCCAGCTTGATACAATTATCTATTATTCCAGACTGGGGGATGGTGTCGAATGCCTTGACAAGGTCTAGATAGGCTGTGTGAACCATCTTACCTTTGTCCATAGCTCTGGAGACTGATTCACAGTTGTCAATCAGGTTGAGGTGACATGATCGGCCCTTCACAAACTCAACCTGGTTGGAGTCCATTGTTTGCAGGTTGCCAATGCCTTTGTTTTAATTTCCATGATAATACATTCCATGGCCTTGCAGATCAAGCACATCATACTGCTGTGGTGTAGATCCCAGGATCTAAGGTGGATCCCCCCTTGTGGACTGGGATAAATGTAGCTGTGAACCACACAGTGGGCACGAAGCTTGAGGTGTGGCTATGATTAGAAATGGCATGCAGATGAGGTGCCAGTTCATTTTGTAGTTCATGTAGTACACAGCCCGGGATGTTGACTTGTTGTCTTACCTCTGGAGATTGTGTTTTTTACCTATGTGGCCATTACCAGAATCTGGCAATCTTTCAGTGTTGAGATGGGCCCTTTTGGGGGAGGGATTGAGGTACAGTTGGCACTAAATCGATCTGCCAGGATATTGGCAGTATTCTTGGGAGCAGTATATTTAATACCATCCTTTTGTAGCTCAGAGCAGATCTGAGCATTGCCATTTAGACTCCTGACATAGCTATGGAATGGTTTGCAGTTGTCTTTGGCATCATTGGCTATATTATGTTCATAACCAGCTTTGGTGGATGTTATGAGGGATCTCAGCTTCTTTCTGTGGCTGGTAAGGGAGGATTTTGCATCCTGGAAATTCCCCCATTTCTGCAACAGTTTCTTCCTTTTGTTGTACAGTATGTTTATGGCAGGTGGCCACCACATTGGCTTCTTTTTCTTGGTGGGGAGCGTCTTGCTTCTATATTGGATGGCATGAGTCAAGCACAAGTGGATGTGTACTACAGTGCCTTCATGTAGGATTCATTAGTAATCCTTTCAGTTCCCATCTGCATGGGTGTCATGACGTTAGTCACGTCTAACATGTGTAACATGACATTGACTTTGGAGATGTGTGTTACAGAGGTTTCCTTACTGGTGTGTGGGGGTGGGATGTGGATGTTAAGGGTGATTAACTCATGGGCAGCCCTGACCATGGATGGGGTGACCATAGGTGTGGAGCATTGATTTCCCATGTTGGTAATGACCAGGTCTAGGATATTTGAGCCCCTGGTGAGACTATGGGTTACTTGATCTAGGGCATTGGGAAGTATGACTTCCAGGAACCGTTGGGCACACATGTTGGTACAAAAGTATTTTTCCCATTTAATGTCAGGGTAGTGTAAGTCACCCAGTATTAGAGTGTTTGGTTGTATCATAATATTTCCCAGTATGTTTCAAAAGCTGTAGTGGGAATCTTGGGACATGGTGGGGGATCTGTAAGAAGCTATACAATTTGGATTGCAGTCTGACCTAGTGCTAGTTGCACCGGGGGTATTTCAGACACATTCTGTTGGGCAAGTAGCCTGGTGGTGTGAATATCTTTGGTGAATATGGACACTCCTCCACCTTTATTGTTTTGGTCCTGGTTTGGTGGGGCTGCACCTGGAATTGCAGGGGTGCTCTCTGGAGCCTTGGATCAGGTCTCTGTTACTGCACATATATCAATGTTCTCCATTTTTAGGTGTGCCTAGTGACTGTGAATGGCCACAGAAACATTGATCCCTGCACACACACACACACACACACACACACACACACACACACACACACACACACACACACACACACACACACACACACACACACACACACAGAGTTTCACAGTTGCCATGTCTGGGAATAGAACTCCTACCTAACTTGTACATCACACAGTTATAGGACATGCCATGAAGCTTACTGGGCTACTCTTTCCCCAAAGGTGTATTTCAAAGTGAATGACATCAGCAGCCCTGCCAAAGTAGGGCAATGGAAGTTGTAGTGACTGTGAATGGTCTCAAAAGCATTGATCCCTACACATATAAACACACACACACAAAGTGCTAATGTTGCCTTGTCTGGAAATAAAACTCCTACCTAACTAGTACATCACACTACAGAATTATGCAGTTATAGGACACGCCACAGAGATTATTGGGCTACTTCTTCCTCAAAGGTGTATTTCAAAGTTAATGACATCAGCAGCCCTGCCAAAGTAGGGCAATGGAAGTGGTAGTGACTGTGAATGGCCTCAAAAGCATTCATCCCTACACAGATAAACATACACACACAAAGTTCTGCAGTTGCCATGTCTGGGAATAGAACTCCTACCTAACTAGTACATCATACTAAGTCATTACACAGTTTTAGGACACACCGTGTAGTTTATTGGGCTACTCCTTCCCTAAAGGTGTATTTCAAAGTGAATGACATCAGCAGCCTTGCCAAAGTAGGGCATTTGAAATTGCAGTGAGTGTGAATGGCCTCAAAAGCATTGATCCCTACACAAACACACACACACACACACACACACACACACACACACACACACACACACACACACACACACACAGTTGCCATGTCTGGGATTAGAATCCTACCTAACTAGTACATCACACTATAGCATTACGCAGTTACAGCACACACCATGGAGCTTATAGGGCTACAGTTTCCCCAAAGGTGTATTTCAAGGTAAAGACATCAGCAGGCTTGCCATAGTAGGGCAATGGGGAGTGCAGTGTGTGTGCATGGGTCATAACCCATTCATTTGGAAGTAGACACACAATACTCAGGCACACACAAGTTTATATTCCACGGGTACGTGTATACAACTGATAGATGACTACTGACTTGTACAGTCATGTTACACAGTTATTACAAGCACCACAGACACTATAGTCCTGAGGAATACCAGAGGCAAATGTCTACAGTGATTGGCATTTGCACATCATGTGGTTTTAGCCAATTGGATGTGTGCTGGGTTGGTCAGGCCTCATGATGGGAGGCTCTTTGTCACTGTTTGCCACTCTCTTCCACATGTCTATGTATGGGCAATTTCAGCCTATTATAGTGTGTTGTCCTTGGATATATGTGTGTATTCCTATCCAATGTGTGTGCAAAGCATGACTGATGTGTACTGAGGAGTGTGTGCACAAACATCTGTGAGTGTCAGATATGTATAGTCTACTGTTGTTGCCAGACATGGGCTTCATTTCTGTTATGTGTGTGAGCATGCCCAGTATGACCTTTCAGTATTTTGTTGCAGACATGGGCTTCGTTTCTCTAAGTGGGGGAGCATGCCCATTTTGACCTTCTGTACTGAACGTGTGAATCCATTCCAGGTAGGTTGTACTCCAGTGCAGGTTTTTGTGTTCTACACCTAAAGCTAGCAACCTGTTTCTGTGGGATATCTGTAGATCAGTTGACAATATGGGGTCAGCATGGGCTAAGGATAGTGAGTTACTGTAGGTAATTGTGTCTGTGCTGCTTCTGCTACATGGTCTTGGTGTTAACAGAGATATTCAGACGTATGTACTGTTTTACACTGTGGTATTTTATGTCATCAAGTGCTGTCAGGTATACATATTTGCTTGCAGTAATGTCCTGGGGAACACAGGGTGAATGCAGCTGTGTCCAGTAGTGTGGTCTGCAGCCTACATATTCTTGCACAATCATGCCATTCTTGAGGAGATGCTGCAGACACTTTCTGCTGGGTCTGTGTAAATGGTTCAGCACCTTGGTACAGTGGTGGCTGAGAATCCCATGCTTGTACATCCATCAACGTGACATTATGGCCATATCCTGCTGTGGCCATACCTCACAACTGTACAGATTCACACAGGTTACCCAGAGGCAGGGGTCACAACTCTGGACATTACCCCTTCACATTGTGGTTTACAAGCAGGTTTGAAGACACACATTCCTGTGTTTGCAGGCAGGAATATTATGTGCACACAGCTGAGTTTCGGACTTCACACATTCCATGCCGCCCATGCTCCTACACCCCCTCTATTATTCTGTCCTCTTCCAAACATTATACAGACATTATCTGATAAATTCCCTATAGTTATCACCTCATTCCAGCAGTAATTCAGTGTAGTTCCACAGTTCATGTAGTAGGACATGGTGGACATGTTACTGGGATTTGTCCACATGGCCTTTCATTTGGGTTCTGTGGACTGTGTTATGCTGTTATTCGGGATTCCATGATATAACATACATTGGCAGTAAGGGTGAGACACAGGCCTTTAGCAGAGGACTGTAGGCCATTTGGTAGTGATGCAGGCCAGCTGTAGCAGGCCGTTGCATTGTGTCATTCCTACAGTCCCAGACTGCAAGACACTATATTCCCCTGGGGTGACAGGGTAGGTGTGCAATGTGTTAATGCCAATACTTTCAGTCATTATTGATCCAGTGGTGTGGATGCTGGCAGGGTGCTGCTTACAACTAGGGACACACCTGCATGGGACACCTGTTCTGCATGCTGCATTCTTTGGCTATTGCCATACAGAGGTGGGGATCGTATTGTACCCATTCCCAACAGCAGGGATAAGACCAGAAAGGTACCTGTGGGTGATGGTGGGGTGAACTGGGTGTATGTCTGCTATGGACACTACTTGCATCTGACTCATAGATATGCATGGGGCATTCCACTTATGGTGGCTTGTGCAGGGACATTAGCTGTTTCTCAATACTTCATAACTGTGACCTTTGTGGTCTGCCAGTTTTTGGCCAGACAACATTGGTATTCTCTACTACAAACTCAACTAATGTGCTGCTAACCTGTATGCACAATTCCAAAGGTGTGTCCATTTGACAGTAACATATTATACACTGTCTGTCTGGGGTACTTCCCCCTGTGTACAGTTTGTATGTCTGGGCCCACATTTGTGCCATGTCCATCTTTCAGATGGTGACAGATATTACTTCCAGACATTTACTATGGCCTACTGATGGAATGTGTTTTGTTGGGATGCATTGTTTTTGGCACTACAGTTGTGAGAACATGGCCCTGTCATCAGCAGTACTGGCCAATGGCTACCAGAACAAACCTCACCATGCCTACATACTGACCACTCACACACAATATACAACACCCACCAACCTAACACACGCAGCCCCGCATACTGTACACATGCTACCATCTATCCTGCTACTTTGGCCAGCTCAGGTAATCTGTGCTCCACTGTTATTATACCTACACATACATGTTACTACATTTCTACATAGGATTGGGGGGGGGGCACACCTGACACATGTACACATTTGCTATGACTGTACTGGTATTTCAGGTATTCCATTTCATTCTGTATTCTGACCTATCATGCTGACTAGAGGCATATCAGTGTACTACAGATCTTAGGTGTGATTGACATACATTTCAGTTTCAGACTTCTTACCCTTCAGAACAAACATCACACTGCCTGACCTGTTGTAATCTGTCTGTGGAAGTCTGGAGGGGGGATGTTCTGCATAGCCATCAGTCGGTGCCTTAGCACAGCCTTTGTTTGTGTTTGTCTATGCCTGTCCTGCTGGATGAGACTGTTGTTGGGTATGTGAGCCTCCCTGAATGGCATGTGTGTGTCCTATGGACACACATGTGGCCTACCACTTTCCTGCAGTGAGTTTTGTCACCTTGTCTAGTACTGGCTACTATGGTGACACCAGTATTTGTTACAGATCTCATGCTGCCACTATAGGTGTCTACTATCTGCTTGCATCCCATTCAGCCACCCGATTCCCTTGTATTCTCACATCCATACCATAGATACAAGTAACAACACATACTACTTAATTCCGCAATTGATAGGGAGAGTGACTTACCTTGTGGCTGTGCCAGTATTGAGGATGGTGCTGGAGGGCTGACTATGTCGGATGCACATTGTACACTCTCTATACATGGTTAAGCACATTTAGTGTCATGTTTGGCATCTCTTTTACTATATGTGTGAGTCAGAGAGAGGTGTCATTCCTTGGGTTCCTACCATGTCAGTGTATCTGCTATGTGTTGCCTCATTGCCACTGCCTGGGCATACTGGGCATGCCTCCTTCTGCCTACTGGGGCAGGCTCAGGTTGTTCCTCCTCTGAGTCACTCTGTGCCTGTGCAGGCCTTGGCAATGATGTAGGGCTGTATGGTCCTGCCCTGTGCTGTTCCTGCTGCAGCTGTTTCCACAGGATCATATTGTGTAGCTTGGCATATACGATGACAGTTTGGGTACATGTAGCCGGTGAGTACTGCAAGGCTCCACCAGATGTGTCCAGGCACTGGAACCGTGACTTGGGTATCCCAAATACACACTCTATTATGATTCTGGTCTGTGCATGTGCCTCATTATGGAGTTCTTGTTCAGGTGTGTGTACATTTCTGATGGGTGTCATCAGCCATGGCTCCAGTGCGTAACCAGCATCCCCCACTAGGTGGCCGTAAGGGATGTCCCATTGGCAAATCTGGTACAGCTGAGTCATACGCCAGATGTGGGAGTCATGATAGCTTCCAGGGCAGCCAGCGCACACATTATTATAATGCTCTGGGCATCGCACACAACTTGGCAGTTGATGGGGAAGCCCTTGCAGTTGATGCAGACCCTACCCCACTCACTGGATTGTGCTTTGATGTGTATGTGGTGCAGTCTGTAGCACCCACTACCTCAGGGTATTCTGCTATTTGGTGGAAGAGACATATATTGCTGGTCAATGCCTCACAGCTGTTGTGGAAATATACGTGCTCACTGGCATGTGCTGACATGGCATCCAGGAACTGGTGGAGTACCCTGGATACTGATGCCTGTGAGATCCCCATGATATCCCCAGTTGGTCTTTGGAAGGTACCTATAGCTAGTATTCTTAGGCCTACACATACCTTGGTATCCACTGGGATGGGTTCCCCTCTGCTGGTTCTGTGTGTGAGATGTGGCTGGCAAAGCTCAGCAATTTGCTATAGGAGGTCCCTGTCCACCCTATAGCGCTCCGCTATCTTCAGCTCATGTAGCCCCTGGTAGGTTACTCTGGGTCTGTACACTCTTCTCCTTCTTCTCACTGTGGGTTGGTCATCAGCATTCCCATCCTCACTACCCTCAGCCTCTTCCACATGTTGATTTATGATAGCTGCTGCAGCCTCTTTCATTTTGTTTCTTTTGTTTGGCAAAATTTCCCCGCTTATGTATACAGGTGGTGTAGAGTGTGGATAAAACCAAAGGGAAAGGTGTTTGCATAGTTTATAGTAGTGTGCTGGGCTGTGCTGGATGGCTGCCTGTGTAATTGGCTGATTCTGATACATTTCACCTGCCAGCTATGCTAGTTCTCCTTGATTACCTTCCTACTGCTGCTTTCCCTTCCCATTGCCTTCCTGTTTAAACCCAGGGGCATGCCGCTGATCTATGCTTAAACAGCCAAAATCGGCTAAAAAAAATAAAAGTTATTTTTTTTTACAACTGTTTTCCATGTCAGTGGCCATATATTTGGGCATTGGTATGCTTTCCACATTATATACACCCATTATATGGAGCTGTCATGGCTTCGTTTTATAGTTTGCAGAAATATACTTGGTTACTAACCGATTACATTTCTGCAGACTACACTAGTCCTGCACAGCCAGCTGCCAGCTTCCTGGATTGCAAATTCACCTCATTTGCATGGTTTTCACCTGCAAATGGGGAAATTTGCATACAGGAGCTGTGTCCGTGCAGGAATAGTGCAGGAGCACTCGTGCACATCCCGGGAGCTTGTTCCTGGATCTGTTGGTGGCCATATTGCCTCCAGCAGCTCCTGCACTATACCTGCACATCATGTAGAGCTTGCTGAATCCTGGGGACTGTGTTTATGTGGCTCTATAGTTATTGAATCCAGAACGGTGCAGTATCATGTGAGCATTGCACCATGATGTACACACGGTCTTAGCAGACCACATAGGATTTATTGAATCTGCCCCACGGTGTTTTCTACAAAAATAGACATGTCCTTCATTTTGGATAATTTACTGGCTACTACGGTTTGCAGAGAAAGGTTAATCCAATTTTTGTGTACCTTAGGTAACACAAATATAAAAGAAATGTTTGTATTTGTTACTTTTAAATATTCTTCTGTATTTTCATCAGTATGACCTTTATGACCTTCTAATAACTATTCCTCTTTAAAACCGTCAATATCCCTAAATGCCCTTTTAACTTTATGCAGTGCAACTTTCTTGTAATCTTTCTTACTAGATAATGTTTACATCACTTTAGCATTATAGTCTTCAGTATTCTTGACCAATAAAACATCTCTTAGTCAGTTCAAATATAGTGTCCTGGTTCCACTTATAGAAGGCCTGCTTCTATTCAGCTGTTAAATTAAAATATTTTTGTCAGCTTGATAATTACAGACTTCTATAATATTTTTCTTGCAGATATTTAAACAAATTTAAAATTCTGGCAAAAGAAGTTGATTATGAATATTTTGTTTCATAAAATAATTCAAATTACTTTTGGAGGTTTCCTTACCTTACAGCAATTTCAGTAATGCTAAATTCATTAGCAAACATATTCCTCAACATGATTTACAGAAAACATCACATCTCCTTACTGCGAGGGTACAAACAAAAGCCCTTTGATCAAAACTTAGGCTGCTGCATTTGGTAGTATATGCTTCAACAAAATAATAGTCTTAAATACCATTGCATCATGCTCAAAAAGTGATTTTGTCAAACTTCCATTTCTTGGAGCAAATTGCATTACATTTAAATTGCCAAAAAATATTTTACTTCTCCTATTCTCTGTCAGTTAATACCAATAACCTTTCCTAAGATTCTCATGTTTCTGTGGCCTAGGTGGAAGTGCTTCTTCTGGCCAAATTCTCATCCCTTCTCACTTGTCTTTAAACACCAGAATGACTTGACCGTTCCTTATGTTTTTGAGTCCTTCCCTGTAACTTTTCCACATATTCTCTTACCCTTGTGAATTCCCTAGAGTAGGATCTTGTTGGTTCATCCTCTGCTGGGGTAAGCATGGCAATCTTCTTGGTTTTCTACCTATTTTACCTAAAAATGGCTATTACATTGTGCTGGAGTCACTACCAGCAGACACACATTCACAGCCGAGTGGCTGTTTAAATGAATGAATGAATAATGGGGTGCCAGTTTGGGGACTGCTCTGTATACCAATATTGTAAGCTATTGTTATTTAGACGAGAGCTAATTCTTAAGATGAAAACCTCAGTTAAGTAAAACTGCTCTTACCAGAAGCCAATTGATTGAAGTTATTTGAAAAAAAAAAATAAGACAGGGATGTAGTCAAGAATTTTAGAATTGTGTACCAGCTTTCGGCATGTAGCCCCATTCCAAACCTAAGACAACTAGGTATTCAGAAAAAAAAAATAACAAAATATTCTCTCAATGCATACCCTACCTAACACAATGTATCTTCTCCCTTTATTTTGCCTGTTTTCCCTTGACTTTCATCTCTGTACATTATGTCCTTCACCCATTCCACCAATTCAGCCTCTGACTCACAACCTATTGCTCAAAATACTTGTTCATCCACCTTCACTGTCACAATGGAATCACAGAATGTTCTAGTCTCTTCTCGCACTTAGAAACCTGAGGCCATCTAAAAACAGCCCCAGTTTTACAAATAACGTCTTACTTATATCTAATACTCATGCTTTTTGTGTGAAATGAAAATCTTTATTCCAGCTAGAGACAAATATCACACTACCTATATATGCTAATAGGCAGCAAACCGGCACTTCACTACTACAGAACATTAGTCCTACTCATGCTAAGGTGTAGAGAAATCATTTGTCATGCCTCCTAGACACAGACATAAGTAGCCTCTGCTACCTCTACCTGCATGTACTTCAAAGGCTGCACCTACAGCTGCACCATCTAATCCTACCTCAAGAAACAGCCATCATTGCTGCATGCAGCCACAGATAAGGCCCTCCCAGAATCAGCAGCTACCCATGGCAATGTCATAGTTATTGGTTAATATATAGTCAGGTATACAGACTTCATAAAACTGGTAAATTTTCTACTTTAGTATTTGTGATTGGAACATAAAACTGTAACACTGTAGTATTGAATGGTTTACCTTGGAGCCTGATGGAAACCATTGTCACTGTTTGGGTTGTAACTGAGCACTGCTTTCAACATCTTTTCATTATATTTGAGGGCTGCTCCATTGTTGTACAGCATCTTGTCAACAGTAGATTCAGACAATTATTTGTCATATTTTAATCCTTTAAGTCTGAATTTGTTGTACTAGACACCTTATCTGAGGAACTGTTTTCTCTGGGAACCTGTGATAATCTATCTGTCAGTTTACTAATGCAAATAATTTGCAATAGATTTTTCAGGTTTTATGATTTATACTGTGTTTGTACTGCATGTCACCACAGTCGCTGATTTATAATATAAATATTTCATATATCTTTGTTAATTTCACTCTATTTATGACTCTAATCCTGGGATTCATGAAGCTTGTGCCAGGTGCAGGCGTAGCATCGGCTTTCTAACACCAAATATGGCCGCCAAGCTATTCAGGTACAAGTTGTTTCCACGTGCATTACCAGCGTACGGTACACCCGCACAACTCTTGAGCCTTGTATGCTAATTACCCCATGTGCAACAGTGTAGCATGCAAATGAAGGCATGTAGCGATTCAGGAAGTGGTGCAGGCATAGTGTAAGCAAGCAGAAATGTGAACCGTAGAAAACGGTTTACATTTTTGCAAACATAAAATCGGAGCCATGACAGCTGACCAAACACATGTATTATAATGTTAATATATGCCGATGGCTAAATATATAACCATTGGCATAAAAAAAATGTACAAAATATAAAATTAACATTTAATATATATAGTCGCACTATTCGCACTATCGTGATGTGGACACGCAGGGCAGTGGTGTGCAAAGGGGATCGCAAGGAATATATAAAAATATAGAATAAAACCGCAATGAAACAGATAACACAATTCTCCCATAATAGTCAATGGCAGGCATTCTACACCATACTCATGGCGCAAGGGTTGCTAAGGGGCAGTGACAGTGTTATGCGCAGTAGCTAAGAATTAGTAGGCAATGCCATGCAAATGAGAGGAGTAATAGTGAATCGCAGATTTCCCGCTGGTGTAAGGATGCACATCACAGCGTAGCGTTATAACACCGAGGTGAGCCCTTGAGATAAAGATGACATCAAGAGAGGAGTGTGTCGCCATTGCTGTAAGCACATTGGTGCATTGCTAAACTGGTCTGCCCCTAGCTAGGCAAAGCTGCAGGATAGGGGTGTGTCAAATTGCCCATAGCTATGCTTAGCTGAAAGTACACAAGTAACCGAGTATGCATGTGAACGGAGATGAAAACACGTATAAACCTGGTAAATGGGTATGCGTGTCGCACACTGCAGCTGAAACAGGAAGGATACAGGAAAGAAATAAGGAAATGCTGCAGCAGTGAAATTGGAGTACAAATGACTAATTAACACCTAGGAGCCTAGAGTGGGCCATTGACAACAGCTAACAAGGCTGCAAGCAGCTACCTGCAGAACAGGAAAGGGGTGGGGCTGTACTGCAAAGAAAACAGCAAAGTGTCAAAGCAGAATAAAGGCGATATGCAGTATATCAGCTACAAGGCACAATTCGCCATGACTGGGTAGGGAAAGTACAAAACAAGAAAGATGGCAGGTGGATGCATGCCTGATAATGGGAGGGGATCCAGGTCTAAAAGTTAATTAAAGGGCAACAGAGTAATCAAGGCAGACAAGTAGATCTCCACAGTAAAGGCCCCACACTTGCAGTACTCATTGCAAAACCCATAATTAAGACACGCAGCAGCTGGAATAGTTCATACACACCCCACCCAATTACATCAGCAGCATTCATAGCACAATACTATAAAGTGTGAAAGCACCTCACACACATTTGTGTATTCCCATACACTCTGCACCAGTGGTGTATACAGACAGGGAACTTTTATTATGTACATGTTAGGGGCTGCCATAGCTTTGATCCACCAGCATGTGCTGGAGACTGAAGGTGGTGTGGAGGATAATGCACATGACCACTGCAGGCACCAGAAGAGGAGAAGAGTGTTCAGACCCAGGCTAACCTACCAGGGGATACATGATCTGGAGATAGTAGAGCATTACAGGGTGGACAGGGACACCCTACAGCAACTTGTGGAGCTATGCCGGCCACACCTCAGAGCCAGAACAAACAGAGGGGAACCCATCCCAGTGGATACGAAGGTATGTGTAAGCCTGAGAAAACTAGCTACAGGTACCTTTCAAAGACCAACTGGGGATATCATGGGTATCTCACAGGCATCAGCATCCAGGGTACTACACCAGTTCCTGGATGCCATGTTACCAAATGCCAATGAGTACATATACTTCCCCCGAAAGCAGGAGCAGTTGGCCAGCAACATGTGTCTCTTCCACCATGTGACAGAATACCCAGAGGTACTGGATGCAATAGACTGCACGCACATACACATCAAGTTACCACCCGGTGAGCAGGGAAGGCACTACATAAACTGCAAGGGATACCCCTCCATCAACTGCCAGGTCATGTGCAATGCCCAGGGTATTATCATGAATGTGTGGGCTGGCAGCCCTGGAAGCTATCATGACTCCCACATCTGGCATGCCTCACAGCTGCATCGGTTATTTGCCAAGGGGGATATCCCAAATGGCCACCTGGTGGGGGATGCTGGCTATGCACTGGAACCATGGATGATGACTCCCATCAGAAATGCACACACACCCATGCAGGAATGCCATAATGAGGCACATGCACAAACCAGAATCAACATAGAGCATGTGTTTGGGATGCTGAAATCACAGTTCCGTTGCTTGGACATATCTGGTGGAGCCTTGCAGTACTCCCCAGGCACATGTGCCCACATCTTCATAGTGTGTGCCATGCTACACAATATGGTCCTGCAGAAACAGCTGCAGCAGGGACAGAACGGTGAAGGCCCTCACAGACCACCACCATTGCCAAGGGCCCCACAGGCACAGAGGTACTCAGACCACGAACACCCTGAGCCAGCCCCAGTAGGCAGACGGAGCCATGCCCAGTATGCCCATGCCTTGGCAAAGAGGGAACGTATAGCACACACACTGACAGTGTAGGCACCTAGGAACTGACACCTTTCTCCACCTGCACACACAGTAAAAATGGATGACACACACACAAGACTACCTGTAAATTGTCATGTATAGGCAGTCTACTGTGTGCATCCAACATAGGCAGCCCTCAACTATTGCACACACAACAGCCAGTGGCACAAGGTAAGTCAACACCTGAACAGTAAACTATGCTATCAGCATATGCGATACTGTATGTATAGATTCATAGGTAGGTACTTGGTCAACTGCCAGAGGCCATTCATAAGGCCAGCCAAAATGTGTCAGCGTTTGCCACCCCATTGAGTCATTAGCTGTCCCTCTGTGGAGCAGAGCCAATGGCGGGATCCCTGGGGTGCATCTACTGTTCCCCCTCTTGCAGAGTGTTAGTGAGGGGCTCTGTAAAATGTAGTTAGGGATGTTGTTCCAAAGTATGGGGAGTGTCTGTGACAGGAAGCTGTCCCTCCAGCATCTTCCGGTTATTGTTGTGGCAAGGTTCAGCTCACTACAGTGTGTGGCTCACTGTGACATGGATTCCTATAGGTGGAGCATATCCATCAAGCCTGAGTTCAACATGGCTGTGTTGGCCAGTGGAGATCATCTCTGAGTAAACGAGATGCCACTGAGTAAAGCAGGAGTTTATTCAGTCTGGCTGCATAGGCCATATGTTGGAGGCCAGTATTCCCTTTGGTAAGGTACATTTGTGGACCCCCCCCCAGCTGTTGGACATGTCCTCTGAGGTACAATCCACATGGATTATTATACCCTATGATGGGACTGATAAGTGATGAGTAAAGGGGCACTAAAACCCCAGTATGTCTAGATGGGAATCATTTAGTAGTCAGATGGCCTACATAGAAGGATGTCCTAACTACTGTGGAGATATGATTGTCACAGGGGAGATCACTATCTACCTTAGTCCCCAGATACTCCATTACCTTGTCTGTATTAAAGTGGCTGCCACTCATGTGTTAATATGTGGGTGCCAATTCCACAATGGAATGACCATGCAGTTAATGACACTTGGCTGGAGGTCATGTCATTGGCACCCTGTGACGTTTTGTGTGAGGTCCCCTGAGGGATGTCCATGTCAGCTGGACTATCAGTCATGGCTCCCAGTTTGCAGTCATTGCCAAACGTGGTCTGCCGTAGTCCACCTGTGCTTGCCTGTACATCTGAGACGTATATGCCAAACATTAGGGCTCCCAGGACTGAGTCCTGTGGGACACCAGTCATGACTGTTCAAGAGTTGAACCTGGAGATCGCTAGTCGTACCATGTGGATTGGTGTGTAAGCCCATTGGCAACCCAACCTGTGATGTATGGGTGAATGTACAGGCTGGTGTGTTTAACAATAATACCTGAGTGGGGTATGGTGTCAAAAGCCTTGGTGAGGTCCAGGTAGTATGTGTGAACCACCTACACTGTCATCTAATGTCTTGGTGACTGTATGTAAGACGTCAAACAGGTTCAGTAGGCATGAACTGCACTCAACCAAGCTGACCTGGGTTGGGTCATGTATTCGAAGGTTACCAATGTCATTGTTAATGAGTGCCGTGGGGATGTGAACCATACCATTGCAGACCAGGCTAGTCAGGCTTATGGGGTGGTAGTTACCATGGTCAGTTGTGATTTCTCCGTGATGGAGTGGAATAACTGTTGCCACATGCCATTGTATGGGCATGTAGCCTGTGGAGAGGCTGAGTTAGGAATGCATAATTAGGTGGGGGGGCAGGTTGTCTTGTACAGTTTGCAAGATGCAGTCTGGCTCAACATCTGCCTCCATTGATGCTGTGTTCTGCTGTTAGAGAGGGCCATTTCCACCTGTGTGTCTCTGATGGTTGGGATACTGTACCTTTTGGGTAGTGTTCTGGGCTCTTTAGGGGCTGAAGTATGCACCGAATGTATCTGCAAGGATGTTGGCGATATCAGTAGGGTTAGCATATCTTACGCTATAATTCACTAGCACAGTGCAAATCTGTGTGTCACCATGTAGATCCTTGACATAGCCAAAGAAGGCTTTGTGGTTATCCTTCAAATCCTTGCGTATTCTCCTGCTGATGTTAGTCTTGGATGATGTAATGAGGGACCTACGTATCATACTAATAGTGATCATGGATGTCTGCCCTTTGTGGGATTTCCTGTGTGTCTGGAACACTGTCCTACATCTGTAGTATAGCCTGTTTATTGCAGAGGTCCACCAGACCAGTGTACTTGTGTAGGAGGAGTGAGTCTTGATTTACCAGCAGTGACACGATCCATACATCCATGTAGGTGCTTATAGACTGCATTTGTAAATCTGTCTGTATCTGGAGCAGTGTTTCCCCTTAGCGTGGGGGCTGTGAAACTCCCCACTCCTGTCACTAATATTGTAAATGTAGCTGTAGGAAAGGTATACACTGTGGTATCTGTGGGTGGGAGAGATGCTAGGGTGTGGAAACAGTGAATAGTTCATAGTCAGATCTAACCAGTGACCGGTTAACCTCCACTGGGTTGCACCTGTTACCCATGTTGGTGATGACCTCATCTAGTAGCTTCCACCCCACGTTAGGGAGGTTACCACCTGATACAGGGCATATGAGGTGATTCATTTCAGGAAGCACTGGTCCTGGAAGTGAGTATCGGTGTATGTTTCCCAGTTAATGGTATGGTAGTTGCCATCGACCAATGCCAGGGTGTGTGTTAGGACTGTCATGTTATCCACTGTCTCCATGTAGGTGGAGTGGAGGTCCTGGGTCATGGAGGGTGATCCATAGAAGGCCACATTCCACATTGCTGTTGTGGCTGATGTTAGCTGCACATGGATGATCACAGAGGTATAATGCTGCCCCACTAACCTGGAGGTGTAGGTATCCCTGATGAATATGGATACAACCCTTCCATGTCTGTCAGTCCATGTTCCGTGGCTGAAATGTGTGGTATGGGTTGTAGTCTGGCAGTGCTGGTGTGCTCTCAGGAGCCTTAAGACAGATTGCAGTTAATGCACAGATGTTGATGTTGTCCATCCTGAGGAGTGCTGTGAGTGCATGCATGTTGTGATCACAAGCCCTGGTGATGAGTAGCATAAACCTCATCGAATCTGCTATTGTGCTGTTTACAGA
The DNA here is from genome assembly GCF_019279795.1 of Protopterus annectens. Lineage (NCBI taxonomy): Eukaryota > Metazoa > Chordata > Ceratodontiformes > Protopteridae > Protopterus > Protopterus annectens. The sequence goes on from NC_056734.1 coordinate 905,816,312, forward strand.
GCTGGTATTCAACTTCGGGACTCTCCTAAATAAGGCACCATGAGGGTGCCAATAGCCTTAGCCAGTATTCCAAAGTGTAAGGCTGACACATAGGCTGGTATGGTATCATTGCATGCATGTTCCCCATCTGTGCTTGTTTTTCATCTCCCCTGTAGGTAACCTAGTGGTAAGCAATAGGGAGGGCAGCCTAATGGTTAAGGTGTTTGCCTTACAAACACAAGGTGCAGGGTTTGAGTCTCACAAGGGATAATTGGCTAGGCTTAAAATGGCTCACAAGGGCAGTTAGCTTAGTACTAATCTATGAAACTATGAAACTTATACAAGCCTTCTAGCTTCCAAGATAGGCATTTGGAGTGACTAAGTATCAGTGTTCTGTATGTTCTTGCTGTACTCAACTATTTCCTGACTACATGGTGAGTTCACACTGTATATTGTGATCTGAAGGTCTGTTTATTTGCATATTACGGCTGTGATGGCCTGCACATTAGAGGTGCATAGATAACTTACTATCTATCTGCCCAAGGGCAATTAGAAGCATAGCAACAGTGTGTTGGAATTCCCCACACCATTGATGAAGTAACTGAACCTCTGTCAAGCATAGCCAATGAAGCAATTCCAGGCAGAGTTGCAGGAAGCTGTTGAAGACTGGGGTTGTGGAGGGTGATAGGGGCACATAGTGATCTAAAGAGGGCATATTAATATAGCAATTCAACACCATTCAATTCCCCCAACAGGTCTTGCAGCTATCAAACTGGACAGGCTCCCCCACCCCCTGGCTGTATGGTTCTGGGACACATGATCCCAGGGGTGTATAGTCTGTTACCCATTCACACAACAAGGTTTCCCTTGAAGTGTGTCAGTGAGGGGCTATGCCTAATGTAGTTAGGAATGTAATGTATTGTCTCACAATACATTTGTTATATATTGTTATGTCAAGAGTACGTGAAGCTCAGTGAGTTTGGGAGCACCTGCCCTTTGCTTAGCCTAGCTTACACATAGAAATCATCTAAATAGGAAATAGGTGGAAGCAACGTTAATGTCAACAGTGTAATAGTTATAGCATCCGCATAGTATCTGTGCATTCCAGGTTACAATCCCAATAAAGGCAGGGATGTTTATCATGTGCAATAGTATACCTTAACCACAGCTTGCATATATATGTAGTAATTATCTGTATAATAAACATTCGAATCACCCATATAAACCCATGTGTGCAGGAGAGTACAGTCAACAGACAAATTAATGCCATGTCAGTACATAGTGAGATGTTACGTCACTGACAGGTATATATCAGGAGTAGTTAGTGGATGTGGTTGTGTTTGCGTGCACAGGTTATATTTCACGCCATTTGTTTAACTGTGTTTAACCTCTGCTATAATGTCACACAAACACTTTTAAACATGCTTACAACTGCTTAAATGAGCCTTATTCTGCAGTAAAAAACATTTGCAAAGCATTGCAGATGTCGAACCCTGGACCATGCACACTATAGTCATGGGACGTACCACTAAGCCATCCGAGGTGTACACATGTGTCATGGTCCTGAGACTACACCTTATACCATATGCATTTCACTGTAATGGTCACAAATGGGACAGTGGCCTTGTGTACATATGTCCAGTACATTGTAATGTACTGTAGTTTGTGAACCAACACATTCCAGTCTACAGATGTATTACTGTTACAAACTAATAAAATAAAAAAAATATATATATATATATATATATATATATATATATATATACAGACACACACATATATATATATATATATATATATATATATATATATATATATATATATATATATATATATATATATATATATATGCACAAAGATATATATATATATATATATATATATATATATATATATTATACAGTTACAGCAATAGCCATATATATAAGCATCTATGAACACACTTCGTGACACAGAAGCACTCCAAAGGAATTGGAGTGTACACAAAACACATGCAGCTCTGGTATTATAACAATTAATATTAACCTAAGTCACCATAGAAGGGGTGGTTGTTGTGTGTGTGAAGATTGGGGTGGGGGAGGAATGATGGGTAATGCAGTCATGCATCAAGGAGGGCCTGGTCGGATGTCCAATAAGTGAACTGGAGGGCCATACATGGAGTTTGGGGACAATATAAAAAGGACACAAAGCAAGAACCATACTCATTCATAATACACCCTGTCATGTCAAATTGCAACACCTACTTTCACAAACATATGAACATTAACATGTATCAGACATATGTACACCAACTGATTGTCACATATGTTTTCAGTAGTGAGGAATGTCTGTAGTACAATGCATATTCTAAACACCATAGCATTCATGCATATCTCAGATGCCTTAGTGATAAGGTCAGTAATTGTGGTGTTCATGGTCCCTGGTTCAAGGGCTGGTTATTTTGAGGGCCAGAATAAGGGCTTTTGGATGCAGGTGGATTGAAGCACTCTTAAGCAGTTGTAAGCGGGTTTTTACGTGTTTGCACAATGGTAAGCGGCACTGCAGCACGGTAAACGGAGAAGAGCCTCACACATTTGACCTTTGCTTAACGTCGCGCAGACCACAGACAAACCTGCTCACAACTGCGTAAATGTGCGTTATTCACACTTTCCCTACCAGTGCCTACTCTGAGATGTAAAATAATAACACATTCCAGGAGTAGAACCCGCAACCATGTACTCCATCTTCCGATTAACCTAACACTAAGCTACCTGGGATGTACCTAACCCAGTTGTGTATGCAGACAGGTTAAAACACAAAAGGGACGAATGTGTTGAAATAGGACAACCTGCCATGTATCCAATTAAAGGTGTACGCTCATATATATATATATATAGAGAGAGAGAGTGAGATACATAGACACATATTGATATATAGAGGTCTACATATATATGTAGATATATAGATAGGTTAGAAACATCTACACATCTATGGAGGTACAAATAAACATATGCAATAATGTATATATATATATATATATATATATATATATATATATATATATATATATATATATATATATATATATATATATATATATATATATATATATACATACATACATGTCTGTAGACAGCATCCAAAGTGGTCATATCTGAGTATAACATGGACCATGGCAATCACACATTCCACCCCCCCCCCAAACAATATGAACATAACATATGAAGAGTATATGCCAATACACTATTACAAATATGTTCTATGGACACAGTCACCAACACAACTGCATTAACTGCAATTATCCATGACAGAATTACACAGACAGCTTTCATTTTGCAAATCTTTATTAAATTCTGATGTATTGCCAAAAGGATTCAAGGACTAACAGTACCTGCATGCTATACAGGAAGCATTTAATAGTGCCTTAATGAGTCAGCCTGCATTTACCATAGTATTAGGCCACTAAGGGATAGGTGTTCACATAGGGAAAGAACACCCACACACATATAGATGTTGTATAAAAGGGGTTCATGCACACCTGCATGTGCTATGTACACACACCAACATCTACCCTACAACCAAAATACTTACATCAATACATACTGTCATACCATAACCAGTTATGCAACTGCTGTACAACATCTGCTGAAACCTTAATATACCTGGACACAGACACACTAACATGGCCCTATGCAAAATAGTTGCTGTTATACAATTGAACAGCTGCTGATGTAACAGGGTTTGTATGAACTAATCCCGTTTCAGAGGGTTGAAAGGTTTGTACACCAGGAAGTGTTACCGAGTACTGATTATTAGCACAGTATGATACACAGTAACACCAAACTAAATAAGTTTGGTAAGCACACTGTAAACCCCCTAACATATGCATAGCTATGCAGCCTTCAGCTGGTCAAACAACCTAGCCAGACTGAAACATATGCAGAAGTATTAGGTACAGACAAACCCTGCACAAGTAGCAATGTTCAGAAATATAGCAGCAGTACTCACATTTAGACCAAATTCTCTAGGCATTACACACAATATATTACTGTTCGTCTCCATACAGCTGTTGCAATAGATTTCAAACAAAACCTCCACACTATCTTCCTCACAAGTAAGGCAAAGGGACAATGCCCAAGTGGAGTACTCAGTTATACTCCACTGTTGCCATGGTATTGGCTAAGGCAGTAGCAGCACAGCTGATGTGCATGTAATTAGCTACTTAGGAATGCCAATTGGCCATCGGGATAGCACATGTTACTGATCTGTAACTATAAAGGATTGCCTTGTCACACATTCAAACCATCTGTATCTACCTGTAGGACAGTACAAAACACTGAAAGACGAACCAAAAACGAGTAGTACACTAGTTAATAACACCAACGATTACTAAGATGGCATGTATAACATGTAGTATCTGTACTGTAAGAATGACAGTGTAATCAACGCATATAGTGGAAATAGCTATCTTGAAGTGATGTATTGTTGAGCAGTAGTAATGCTTGTAGTATTCTATGTGTGTACTGCTGTAGGTCCCACGGCACACTCCACATACACCACAATGGAACCCACCATTTTGCTTCCAGCCACTGTCAGTGTCAGGATTGGTCCAACAAGTATGTGCTATAACAGGGGATAGTATATATTATTATACTGTAACAGTCAACATATGTATGGGTATATAAGTAAGATGAACATGTTAAAGGTGGGATTACCGTGCATATATGGTGTGCATTGAGGGATATTGTGCCAATAACTGTGTAATGTGCAGTATTCTACGCAGATCTGTATTCTATTCTATATAGCAGTTCTGTTATGTTATGCAAACAGTAGTTATATCTATTGGCAATTACAATACTCAATGACATGATACATAGCATTAGTATTCATCTGACAGTTTAGCAGCATGATAGCAAAGATAATTGGAAGAGCCAGGTAACTTTCTATGCACATAACACTTGTAATATCCACCTCTCTACTATCGTTTGCAAGCAATAACAGCTGTGCATGTGTACATGTTATGCAAATGTGTAGTGACCCTTGTTACAGGGCTGGGCCAAATGGCTATGTGCACACCTACATAGAGTGGATATTGAGAGTACAAACACACTGGTTGAACTATCAGGTTTGTGTAGTCCAACCTAACAGCCGCCTGCACATACTGTATGTAAGGTAGTGCACAGCACTGGCAATGAAACAGGTTGCTTATCATCTTTAACTCCAGTGTAACACCTGCAGTAGGAGTGTAAGATGTAGGAGACAGCTGCCCATGTGTAATAGCCGCATCATAGGTGATGGCTCACACTATCTGATTGTATCCTGATCATGTTGATAGTAGCATCAGAGCTTATTGATACATGACTCTGTTTGGGGAGTGGGTGTCTGTGCCCAACAGAGCTCATGGTCCTGGTGGATATGTATATACGCTCAAAAGGAATTCCCCTGCACAGAAGTGATTGCATGGCTCAAAAACACATGGTTAACAAAAAGCAGAAGCCAGCAACTGTGAGATGTATGAACTAATTTAATTAGTTAAAAAATAAAAAAACACAAAGATAACAGACCGGTTTTAGCTATGGTGTTAACCTAGCCTTCATCAGTGTAAATACTCATAACATCTTGAGGTTCTTTTTATACATTGACATAATTAGTCACAAAATTTCATTGGTGAGCTCATGAATATTCATTAGTATACAAAATCATAAATATTCATTAAGACCAGGCTGGAAAAGTCCACCTAATTTCACAATCCATTTCTTTTCTTTTATATTTAGTTTGCTGTGCCAACCAGATTTGTTAGATCTGTCGCCTATTATTTTGTCAGTGATGGTAAAATGAAATCTTCTGTGGTGTGTTTAAGAGTGTGTTTATACAAGGCATTACTCATTCTTTTACATTTAACATCACTAAGGTGTTCAGACATACGTAACTTGAGAGGTCTAGATGTTTGTCCTACGTAAAATGCATGACAACTGCAAGAGGCCATATAGATAATCCAATCTGTGCTGCAATTTGCAAAAAACCTAATGTCATGTATAGTACTGCAATTGCTACTGGAGAATTGTTTCGTTTTTAGCACATGTTTACAATGGCTGCAATGACCAGATGGCATGCAGCCCACCAGTTTATCTCCAGAAATTAAGGTTTGGATCGTATTTTGGTTAGTAACATCATGGTGATGTTTGTAGTGACTGAAATGAAATCCAAGATTTTTCCCCTTTCTAAATGAAAACATGCAGGTCTCGGATACATGTCGTGACAAAACATTGTCAGCTAGGAGGATGTTCCAATGTCGTCTAATGGCATCAATGACTTTATTTGTATTTCTACTATATGTAGTGATGAATCGTAGATTGTTGTTTGTGTTCCGTGATTTATGTTTATATTTAAGGAGGTTTTCCCTGTCCAAATTTGCAGCATAGTTGCTTGCTATATGTACATAACCCATACTGTAGCCACTTTCTTGAAACCTATTCGACAAATCTTTATGAAAAACCTGAAAGGTATTTTTTCTGAGCAAATATGTCTTATCCTAATGAATTGAGACTTTGGGATGTTTTTGGTGATATGTGCTGGATGAAAGCTGGATGCGTGTAGTAAGGTGTTATATTCTGGATATTTTCTGAATATTTCTGTGTGGAGGGTGTTATCCTTATTCCTTGTTACCAGCACATCCAAATATGTGATCTTGTGTTGGTCATAGTTAATGGTAAATTGTAAACCTCATTTACTGTCATTGAGATACTCAACAAATTCCATCAGGTATTCCACACCATCCAGCAGTCATCCAGATATCTACACCAAATATCAATTTCCATTAAATAAATGCTGTGTGTAACATCATGAATGACTTGTTCTTCTCTGTATGCCATATATAGATCTGCATATATGGGGGCAAATTATGCGCCCATTGCAGTACCCCATATTTGGAGATAACATTGTTTTCCATAGAAGAAAACATTTTTGGTGAGAACATGTTAAGTTAGGCATTTAAGAAAAGTGTTAAAACCAGGTTTGTATAGCTCTGATTTGTATAGCCAATATTCTACTGCATCGAGCCCTGCCCAATGTGGTATGTTGGTGTATAGTGCACTAACATCCAAGGTGCATAACAACCAGTCGTCTTCAATTTGCATGTCATTTATGATACCTAAACATTCCGTGGTATGCTGAATTCTAGATCTTACCCATCTCAATAATGGTTTAAGGTGTTAGTTAGAAATTCAGATAATGGTTCAGTTAGGCAGCCATTACCTGCCACAATCAGTCGGCCTGGAGGATGCAAAGGATCTTTGTCAATTTTGGGCAGAAAATAGATATATTGGCTATTGGGATCAGATATAATAAGATGATTTTTGGTGTTTTGTGTAATGATGCCATTTTCTACTGCTGAATCCATAAATGTATCTATTTGATGTTTAAATATAGATGTTGGATCAAGAGGCATTTTGGCATAATATCTGGCATCTCCCAGCTGTCTCTGAGCCTCAGCATCATATTGGGTCCAATTCATGACTACCACAGCACCATCTTTGTCTGCAGAGATGATAACCAAATTTTTGTTATTGGTAAGTTCTTGTAAGGTTAACATATCTGTCTTTGAGAGATTGTTAGATTTGAGGTGAGTCATACCCAAAGTAAAGTGTAGATCTTTGACACTATTTTGGAAAAGACTCACACAAGGATGCATGGGTAGGACAAAGGTGGATTTGTGGTATTTAAAATTATCAACAGTAACATCATCATATTTTTTGTCATGAAAATACAGTTTTAAGTTAAGCAATCTGCAAAATGCTGTCACATCTTGTGCAAATGTATCTTCAGGAACAAAAAAAAAACTGGTATAAAAGAAAGACCTTTACTTAGCAAAGCAGTTTGTGAGTCAGATAATGTTACATCAGAAATATTTAATACATTTGTTCTAGCACACTTGTTTATTTTTTTTTCAACAGTTCCATTAAGCCCTCCAAACTTCTTATTTTTTCCGATGTTTCCTGCCTCCCCTCTTGTAAGACCTAAAGGGGCCACACTGTTATTATGTTTGGGGATGGGGGAATCTGAGGTTTACTGTGTGTCCAAATCTGTACCAGAAGAGGAATCACCCCTGATGAATCAGTATGTGTATTGCGTTTTCTAAGAATGGACTTGGAACGTTTGCGTTTAGGGGCGGTATTAGTTTTATGATAACCACCTTCAAACCTAACATGTCTAGTATGTTGAAAGGGATGACTTTTGTCATAATCTGTTTGTTCCTTTGAAATTTTTTGAGTTTCCTATCCTTGAGTTGTTGTTCAAATAAGTCTGAGCTAAGTTTAGACAATTGGGTGGAAAAGAAAGGTTGGTCCTTATATTGATTACTGTCATCACATAATTTGGTAACATTAAGGATTTCCCTGTCAATAGTACGTTCATAATATCTGGATAATGTTTCCACAAATTTCATGGAGCAGTTTTGCTGTATTATTGACCATTCACTGGTTAGTTGTTCATCTAATTCAGTTACTAATGGCTGAATTTTAACTCTAAGCCCTCTGGGAGTTATCCCTTTAGCCATGTATGCTTTGAATAATTTGAGATGCCATACATTGGACCTTAATGTTCTCATGCTTCTATTCAGTTGTTGAAACAACTTTTCACAGTGGTTTTCGGGATTATCTATGGTATTAAAACTATTGTCATTATATCATTCTCCTATCCCAAAAATACCCAAATCTTCCTTATCAGAAGAGAGCCCAACTAAGATCCGATTTAAATCCATTTTGAAAATAAAAAGGAATATTGGATACAAGGGTATAAGGCAGCCACACAGACTCAAATGTAGGTCAGAGACAAAATTAAAGATGAAACTTAGTCAAACTGAATGTTTCATCAAAGTCAAAAGACAGATTCACACTTGTGCATTAGCCAAAAACCAATTCCAGTTATAAAAAATTTCAAATATGGAAATGAATGCAGTACCACATCCTAGAGATTAAAAAGATTGTATGTGGGAACTGGCCAATAATGGCCAGTAAAACTAATCAAATATTGAGTCAAAACCCAAAGTTATGAACCATATGAGGTCTAAGTTGTTAAGAACAGCCCTGACAAGAGTACTCATACATAGAGCTTGTCGGCTTGCATTAAATATATCATTAAAATGTTTGTAGATATAACCTCTGATGACTGACAAAAAACTTTGCCACGTCAAGATCCACTTATAGGTGAATAGCAAATATTAGGACAATAATGGTAACTGCAATATAATTATATCACAATAACCCTTAACAGGTACCAAATTATTTGTAGAAGAATCCGAAGTTGGCTAAATAAACATGTGTAAATCAATAAGATATAGTTGTCTGTAATCTACTAATGAGTCCATCAAAAAAGGCCCATTGTCTATTTAAATTGGAGTCCTATAAATTGGACAAACTAAACTGACATGGGGAAATTTTCTGAAATATATAGTATATCATGTGTATATATATCGCTCCCTCAACTACTATAAATTGAACTGATGGAAAGATACGACCAATATATTCCTTACAAAATAATACAATATTATATAATCCTATTTGGTGTGACCATACTTATAAGTGGTTTCAATATGTCCAACAAGTCCAAAATGATTCACAATATTTATTATTAGCATCTACAATGTATACATTCCCAAATCTGTATTAATATGAGCGACTTAGATATGCTGGCCATATAAGTTGTCAATTGGGGAAATATATAACTGTAGCCTTATTGTGTTACAGATCCACACTACAAAATATATTAATGAGACCTAAATATTTTGGTAATAAGAACAACACTGATTTAGACTATGTCAGGCATGCAATTATTATATAAGCAGTACAATATTGTCAGCATGAATCTATATCTGAGTCCCAAAGTTGTATTAGCCTGATATCTTTAACAAAATAAGTCCAAAAAATACACATAAACCATTTGTAAAAAATAGTCCAAGGCTGCCTGTCCACCTTGTAAGTCCAATAAATCCTGATTCATAGGACAAAGAAATGTAATGCTTGATATAATAGCGGCCTTAGTATGAATAGACTTATTTTATCAAATCATATAGATGTATTGCCGTTATATCAGTTGAGCACACAATCATTTATTTGCCCATGATAGTTCTTAAAACAACCCTCGACCTTATGTATTTATTAAATCACAAGGCGATAGCCCTTCATCCTGCAATGGATGACACAGCTTTCCGTATTAGTAAATCAGATTGCCAAACAATCTATAATGCTGTCAGTACCCAATAACAATAAAAAATACATGTGTTTAACAGTCCCAAACAAAACCTCAAATGATATCTTTGCAGTGAAATAATGGTATTATTTGCTTATAAAGTTCAAAATATTGTTCAAATGTCATGAAAAATGGCCCATGATAATGTAACAAATGGCCAATAGTGAAACTGGTCCTGCACAGAGTTCCTGATGTTATCCAAAAGATTTATAACCATTCTTTGTCCATAAATGTTATTTGTATATGAAAGTCCACTTCGGCTTGCTCACAGCCGTTTTTCCAAAAGTCCTATGTTCACACTATGCAGAGATTAATGAGGTTTGATAACCAAGCACCAATGACCAAGGTTGAACACACTGATGCACCCTGATACACCTCCAATAGCGCCCATATGAAATATATAATATAAACTAGCTATTTAACAATATTTCCATATTAGTGTAATATGAAAAAATGGCCCATAATAATGTAAAAAACTCAACAAATGGCCAATAGTAAAGTTAGTTTTGCCCCAAGTTCCTGATATTATCCAAAAGTTTTGTAACCATTTGTTGTCCAAAAAATGTTGTTAGGATATAATAGTCCACTTAGACATACTCACAGCCATTTTCCGAAAGTCATGTGTTCGCGCTATATGGAAATATGTAAGGTTTTGCAACCAAAATCGAGCTGCCAACAAGCTGCCAATGTTAAACACACCAATACAAATGTAGCAACTAAAGAAACTGTGCTCAAAGTAATTTAAATATATAGACCACCATCATTAATTGTTGAAAGAAAGTCCTCAGATATAAAGAACAAATTATTGTATCCAGCCAAAGTATAAATGAGAGCTAGAAAATAATGGAGAATCACATGGCTAACAAAAAGCAGAAGCCAGCAACTGTGAGCTGTATGAACTAATTTAATTAGTTAAAAGATAAAAAAACACAAATATAACAGACCGGTTTCGGCTAAACCTAGCCTTCATCAGTGTAAATACTCATAACATCTTGAGGTTCTTTTTATACATTGACATAATTAGTCACAAAATTTCATTGGTGAGCTCATGAATATTCATTAGTATACAAAATCATAAATATTCATTAAGACCAGGCTGGAAAAGTCCACCTAATTTCACAATCCATTAACCAGATTTGTTAGATCTGTCACCTATTATTTTGTCAATGATGGTAAAATGAAATCTTGTTTAACACTTGAGAGGTCTAGATGTGTGTCCTACGTGAAATGCATGACAACTGCAAGCAGCTTACAGAATACGATCTTAATTTCTGGAGATAAACTGGTGGGCTGCATGCCATGTTGTCATTGCAGCCATTGTAAACATGTGCTAAAAACCAAACAATTCTCCAGTAGCATTTGCAGTGCTATACATGACATTAGGTTTTTTGCAAATTGCAGCACAGATTGGATTATCTATATGACCTTTTGCAGTTGTCATGCATTTTACGTAGGACAAACATCTAGACCTCTCAAGTTATGTATTTCTGAGCACATTAGTGTTGTTAAATGTAAAAGAATGAGTAACGCCTTGTATAAACACACTCTTAAACACACCACAGCAAGATTTAATTTTACCATCATTGACAAAATAATAGGTGACAGATGTAACAAATCTGGTTGGCACAGCAAACTAAATATAAAAGAAAAGAAAATAAATGGATTATGAAATTAGGTGGACTTTTCCAGCCTGGTCTTAATGAATATTTATGATTTTGTATACTAATGAATATTCATGAGCTCACCAATGAAATTTTGTGACTAATTATGTCAATGTATAAAAAGAACCTCAAGATGTTATGAGTATTTAAACTGATGAAGGCTATGTTAACACCATAGCTGAAACCGGTCTGTTATATTTGTGTTTTTTTATTTTTTAACTAATTAAATTAGTTCATACAGTTCACGGTTGCTGGCTTCTACTTTTTGTTAACCATGTGTTTTTGAGCCTTGCAATTACTTCCGTACAGGGGAATTCCTTTTGAGTGCACATTTTCTGCTTCCTGCTGGTAGTCTGTGGTTTTCTGTGTAGGTAGAATCTGTACCAGATTCTCCATTATTTTCGAGCTCTCATTTATACTTTGGCTGGATACAATAATTTGTTCTTTATATCTGAGGACTTTCTTTCAACAATTAATGATGGTGGTCTATATATTTAAATTACTTTGAGCACAGTTTCTTTAGTTGCTACATTTGTATTTTGCTGGGCTTCTTAATCCATGATTTCACCAACTACAATCGCTTTGCACCGCGTCCAAAATTTACATGATTTTCTTCATCTGGAAGGTATCGGAGGTGTATCAAGGCGTATTGGTGTGTTTAACATTGGCAGCTTGTTGGCAGCTCGATTTTGGTTGCAAAACCTTACATATTTCCATATAGCGCGAACACATGACTTTTGGAAAATGGCTGTGAGTATGTCTAAGTGGACTTTTATATCCTAACAACATTTTTTGGACAACAAATGGTTACAAATATTTTGGATAATATCAGGAACTTGGGGTAAAACTAACTTTACTATTGGCCATTTGTTGAGTTTTTTACATTATTATGGGCCATTTTTTCATATTACACTAATATGGAAATATTGTTAAATAGCTAGTTTATATTATATATTTCATCTGGACGCTATCGGATGTGTATCAGGGTGCATCAGTGTGTTCAACCTTGGTCATTGGTGCTTGGTTATCAAACCTCATTAATCTCTGCATAGTGTGAACATAGGACTTTTGGAAAAACGGCTGCGAGCAAGCCAAAGTGGACTTTCATATACAAATAACATTTATGGACAAAGAATGGTTATAAAGCTTTTGGATAACATCAGGAACTCTGTGCAGAACCAATTTCACTATTGGCCATTTGTTACATTATCATGGGCCATTTTTCATGACATTTGAACAATATTTTGAACTTTATAGGCAAATAATACCATTATTTCACTGCAAAGATATCATTTGAGGTTTTGTTTGGGACTGTTAAACACATGTATTTTTTATTGTTATTGGGTACTGACAGCATTATAGATTGTTTGGCAATCTGATTTACCAATACGGAAAGCTGTGTCTTCCGTTGCAGGTTGAAGGGCTATCACCTTCTGATTTAATAAATACATAAGGTCGAGGGTTGTTTTAAGAACTATCATGGGCAAATAAATGATTGTGTGCTCAACTGATATAACGGCAATACATCTATATGATTTGATAAAATAAGTCTATTCATACTAAGGCCGCTATTATATCAAGCATTACATTTCTTTGTCCTATGAATCAGGATTTATTGGACCTACAAGGCGGACAGGCAACCTTGGACTATTTTTTACAAATGGTTTATGTGTATTTTTTGGACTTATTTTGTTACTCAGGCTAATACAACTTTGGGACTCAGATATAGATTCATGCTGACAATATTGTACTGCTTATATAATAATTGCATGCCTGGCATAGTCTAAATCAGTGTTGTTCTTATTACCAAAATATTTAGGTCTCATTAATATATTTTGTAGTGTGGATCTGTAACACAATAAGGCTACAGTTATGTATTTCCCCAATTGACAAATTATATGGCCAGCATATCTAAGTCACTCATATTAATACAGATTTGGGAATGTATACATTGTAGATGCTAATAATAAATATTGTGAAACATTTTGGACTTGTTGGACATATTGAAACCACTTATAAGTATGGTCACACCAAATAGGATTATATAATATTGTATTATTTTGTAAAGAATATATTGGTCGTATCTTTCCATCAGTTCAATTTATAGTGGTTGAGGGAGCGATATATATACACATGATATACTATATATTTCAGAAAATTTCCCCATGTCAGTTTAGTTTGTCCAATTTATAGGACTCCAATTTAAATAGACAATGGGCCTTTTTTGATGGACTCATTAGTAGATTACAGACAACTATATCTTATTGATTTACATATGTTTATTTAGCCAACTTCGGATTCTTCTACAAATAATTTGGTACCTGTTAAGGGTTCCTGTGATATAATTATATTGCAGTTACCATTATTGTCCTAATATTTGCTATTCACCTATAAGTGGATAAGGACGTGGCAAAGTTTTTTGTCAACCATTAGAGGTTATATCTACAAACGTTTTAATGATATATTTAATGCAAGCCGACAAGATCTATGTATGAGTACTCTTGTCAGGGCTGTTCTTAACAACTTAGACCTCATATGGTTCATAACTTTGGGTTTTGACTCAATATTTGATTAGTTTTACTGGCCATTATTGCCCATTTCCCACATACAATCTTTTTAATCTCTAGGATGTGGTACTGCATTCATTTCCATATTTGAAATTTTTTATAACTGGAATTGGTTTTTGGCTAATACACAAGTGTGAATCTGTCTTTTGACTTAAACATTCAATTCGACTAAGATTCATCTTTGGTTTTTGTCTCTGACCTACATTTGAGTCTGTGTGGCTCCCTTACACCCTTGTATCCAATATTCCTTTTTATTTTCAAAATGGATCTAAATCGGATCTTAGTTGGGCTCTCTTCTGATAAGGAAGATTTGGGTATTTTTGGGAGAGGAGAATGATCTAATGACAATAGTTTTAATACCATAGATAATCCCGAAACCCACTGTGAAAAGTTGTTTCAACAACTGAATAGAAGCATGAGAACATTAAGGTCCAATGTATGGCATCTGAAATTATTCAAAGCATACATGGCTAAAGGGATAACTCCCAGAGGGCTTAGAGTTAAAATTCAGCCATTAGTGACTGAATTAGATGAACAACTAACCAGTGAATGGTCAACAATACAACAAAACTGTTCCATGAAATTTGTGAAAACATTATCCAGATATTATGAATGCACTATTGACAGGGAAATCTTTAATGTTACCAAATTATGTGATGACAGTAATCAATATAAGGACCAACCGTTTTTTTTTCACCCAATTGTCTAAACTTATCTCAGACTTATTTACCTTTGAACAACAACTCAAGGATAGGAAACTCAAAAAATTTCAATGGGACCAAACAGAATTTGACAAAAGTTATCCCTTTCAACATACTAGACATGTTAGGTTTGAAGGTGGTTATCATAAAACTAATACCACCCCTAAACGCAAATGTCCCAAGTCCATTCTTAGAAAAATAAGTCCAAAAAATACACATAAACCATTTGTAAAAATAGTCCAAGTTTGCCTGTCCGCCTTGCAGGTCCAATAAATCCTGATTCATAGGACAAAGAAACATAATGCTTGATATAATAGTGGTCTTAGTATGAATAGACATACTTATTCATCGGGGGTGATTCCTCTTCTGGTATGGATTTGGACACACAGCAAACCTCAGATTCCCCCATCCCCAAACGTAATAAAAGTGTGACCCCTTTAGGCCTTACAAGAGGGGAGGCAGGAAACATCGGAAAAATAAGAAGTTTGGAGGGCTTAATGGAACTGTTGACAAAAAAATAAACAAGTGTGCTAGAACAAATGTACTAAATATTTCTGATGTTACATTACCATACTCACAAACTGCTTTGCTAAATAAAGGTCTTTCTTTTATACCAGGTTTTTTTGTTCCTGAAGATACATTTGCACAAGATGTGACAGCATTTTGCAGATTGCTTAACTTAAAACTGTATTTTCATGACAAAAAATATGATGATGTTACTGTTAATAATTTTAAATACCACAAATCCGCACTTGTCCACCCACGCATCCTTGTTTGAGTCTTTTCCAAAATAGTGTACTCAAAGATCTACACTTTACTTCGGGTATGACTCACCTCAAATCTAACAATCTCTCAAAGACAGATATGTTAACCTTACAAGAACTTACCAATAACAAAAATTTGGTTATCATCTCTGCAGACAAAGGTGGTGCTGTGGTAGTCATGAATTGGACCCAATATGATGCTGAGGCTCAGAGACAGCTGGAAGATGCCAGATATTATGCCAAAATGCCTCTTTATCCAACATCTATGTTTAAACATCAAATAGATATGTTTATGGATTCAGCAGTAGAAAATGGCATCATTACACAAAACACCAAAAATCATCTTATTATATCTCATCCCAACAGCCAATATATCTATTTTCTGCCCAAAATTCACAAAGATCCTTTGCATCCCCCAGGCCGACCGATTGTGCCAGATAATGGCTCCCTAACTGAACCATTATCTGAATTTCTAACTAACACCTTAAACCATTATTGAGATTGGTAAGATCTAGAATTCAGTATTCCACAGAATTTTTAGGTATCATAAATGACATGCAAATTGAAGACGACTGGTTGTTATGCACCTTGGATGTTAGTGCACTGTACACCAACATACCACATTGGGCAGGGCTAGATGCTGTAGAATATTAGCTATACAAATCAGATCTATACAAACCTGATTTTAACACTTTTCTTATATGCCTAACTGAACATGTTCTCACCAAAAATGTTTTCTTCTGTGGAAAACAATGTTATCTCCAAATACGGGGTACTGCAATGGGCGCATAATTTGCCCACATATATGCAGATCTATATATGGCATACAGAGAAGAACAAGTCATTCATGATGTTACACACAGCATTTATTTAATGGAAATTGATATTTGGTGTAGATATCTGGATGACTGCTGGATGGTGTGGAGGTCCGATGTGGAATACCTGATGGAATTTGTTGAGTATCTCAATGACAGTAAATGGGGTTTACAATTTACCATTAACTATGACCAACACAAGATCACATATTAGGATGTGCTGGTAACAAGGAATAAGGATAACACCCTCTGCACAGAAGTATTCAGAAAATATCCAGAATATAACACCTTACTACACGCATCCAGTTTTCATCCAGCACATATCACCAAAAACATCCCCAAGTCTCTATTCATTAGAATGATATGTATTTGCTCAGAAGAAAATATCTTTCAAGTTTTTAACAAAGATTTGTCGAATAGGTTTCAAGAAAGGGGCAACAGTATGGGTTATGTAGATACAGCAAGTAATTATGCTGCAAATTTGGACAGGGAAGACCTCCTTAAATATAAATATAAATCACGGAACACAAACAACAATCTACGATTCATCACTACATATGGTAGAAATACAAATAGAGTCATCGATGTCATTAGATGACAATGGAACATCCTCCTAGCTGACAATGTTTTGTCACAACATCTGTCCGAGACCTGCATGTTTCCATTTAGAAAGGGGAAAATCTTGGCTCTCATTTCAGTCACTACAAACATCACCATGATGTTACTAACCAGAATACGATCCAAACCTTAATTTCTGGAGATAAACTGGTGGACTGCATGCCATGTGGTCATTGCAGCCATTGTAAACATGTGCTAAAAACCAAACAATTCTCCAGTAGCAATTGCAGTGCTATACATGACATTAGGTTTTTTGCAAATTGCAGCACGGATTGGATTATCTATATGGCCTCTTGCAGTTGTCATGCATTTTACGTAGGACAAACATCTAGACCTCTCAAGTTACGTATTTCTGAACACCTTAGTGATGTTAAATGTAAAAGAATGAGTAACGCCTTGTATAAACACACTCTTAAACACACCACAGCAAGATTTCATTTTATCATCATTGACAAAATAATAGGCGACAGATCTAACAAATCTGGTTGGCAGAGCAAACTAAATATAAAAGAAAAGAAATGGATTGTGAAATTAGGAGGACTTTTCCAGCCTGGTCTTAATGAATATTTATGATTTTGTATACTAATGAATATTCATGAGCTCACTGATGAAATTTTGTGACTAATTATGTCTATGTGAGTATATACCCAGAGAAGGAAACAGACCTGTAGACACATGCATTATCTGTAATCAACTAACAGAATGTGATGTGCTCCTCAGAGGATGTTTGCTGCTAAAGGTAGCTACAATGTTTCTGTAATAGCTAGTGATGTCACGTCCATAACACAAATAATTACATGTGAGCATCACTGTCTAAAACATCTTCAAAGGCAATACGTAAACAAAATACAGTACTTGGTACTTGTAGTACTGACTGCTCATACAGTCATGTACACTAGTCAGCTACTGGTGTTTCCTAATGTCAGCTTTGTGTATGTGGCCATCCTGGGGGAATGTAATCTCTATGCCATGTACACTACCAGACCCATCTAACACCATGCCCCACACATTGTCTGGGATGCAGCTACAGGGGTAAGCTGGACAGCAGCCCAGTCTACGTCCATGACTGGACTGGACAGTCATGAGGTGTAGGTTAACACATGCAGCTCATCAACACAACCAACACATACCCTTAGCAGAACACAGTAAGGACACCCACACACACTACCGGAAATCACACACATTCACAGACGCGTCTAAATATCTGGCCAAACAAGTGACCCCCCCAAGCAGGAAGAGACAGACACCAAAATACACAAACTGTATGACATAGTTTGCATAACTGTGCCACACCTCTGAACACATGACCGGAAACATGCCCAACAGTACTCATTTGTGAATGCAAACTCTAGCACTATGCTAACATTGACCTATAAGAGGTCATACATACTGTCAGCTGCCTGTCTGACATGATTAGCCACATACTCATACACTCAGACCACCTTTTGAACTATACACATGGCTCTGGCATATTCCATGTTGTTGTGCGGGATCTGTGATGCAGTAGCCTGGACAGCATGGAAACACATGTAGGAAATGTCAGGTCTTGTAGGCCATGCAGGTATGTCCCAAGGCCTGGGTAACATTCTGCCATTGGCCAGAATTATACTGCAGTACAGGGACAAAAGGATTGTATTCCACAATTGACTAGTGTAGTGGTGAATGTTGCAGGGTATCTAGTAACTGTCATCCAGGGATAACATGGTTGACAGACCATGATGCTTTGCCAGACAGAGCCTGCATCTGCCACCCCTGGGAATCTTGATACAGCCTAGGGCCATGCTTCCCCTGTAGTGCCTTCACCATGCATGGTTCAGGTAAGGGTATACTGCTGTTACAGGGACAGCTAAGCAATACACCGCGGGTCTCGCTACACAATGATACATGTCAGAAACACTATACGGACACACATATGTCAATCCCTAACATGGAGAACATATCTGTGCAGTGGCTGAGACATGTTTCAATGCTCCAGAGAGCACACCTGCATGACCATGTTATAACACATACCTCACCTTTTGCCCATTATCCTTTATTGGAACACACGGGCTGTGGGTGTGTCCATATTCCTGAAGGATATGTACACCCCCATGCTAATTGCACTTGCATAACATCAGATGCATTATGCTGGGCAACTACCTTTGTGCCACAGTGGAATTCAAAATGCACCTTGAGACAGATCACCCACCAGGCCACGATGGGGAAGATTAGGTCTGAGACAGAACCATAATATTGGCTACTCTCAACTATTCCATTATGAATTGTGATGACTCGTTATGTGCCAACACCTATGCTCAATGCATGCTGGATTCCATCGACCCCACTGAACTGGATCACAGTAGTCACACAAACAGGGCTAACAGTATGCTACACATAGTTAGTCTCCAATGCCAATGTTATGTTCCCTAAGAGCAGAGTGTTGAGTGCCATGGCACCCATGCAGATGGACAATTCATGTGCAAATGCTGAATCCTACACAAATGATCCTTAAGCAGTCACATATGTGCAGTGATTGTGCCATTGAAACAGAACCAGGAGTCAACCCATCAAAAACAAGTAGGCAAACTGGTGGTACCATGCTTTAAACTGTACCACAGAAGGTAGTAACTGTTGCAAGAGTAAACACACATGAGTGTATGTGATCCCTGGTTAGCCTCAGTAAGATGCAGATACACCATATGAAACCACGCAAAGCTACCGTGAAACCAATCAGCCACATATTATGAGGCCAAGCACAGAGCATTCTATAGCTGTGTCATTAATCATAATGGCAATGACAACACCTGCTGTGCTGCACAGCAGTATGGCATGGGACGTACTGCACCTACAGAAATAGAATCCAGTCATCCAGATAGGGTCTCGGAGAACCTAAACCCACTCCCACCTCCCCCACCCCAACAGGTACACGTAGTAATATATCCATGTACACTACAGGGCCTCTGTACTAATGACTATGCAGGTACAAGCTGCACTCTCTAATGCCATACATACAGCTTTCATGGGACCTGTCAACATCCCAGGGTGTATCCTACACAAATGTAAGAACATTCAGCTATCCACATACTCATCATGTTCAATCATAGCTTCATTTCAGGCTGTGTACACACCAAATGGTTCACAGCAACAGTTATCACACCCCATAAAGGGGGAGACACCATTGATAATAGGACATATTGCACAACTACCCTGCTACGTCTGGTCTGTATGGCCATGAACCGTGGTCATTGTAATTGATGTACTTGGTACAGATGTAGATGACAGTAGGGTTGATTCGCACTGCACATCATGACCTTGCCAGGACGTAGGACACCATCACCCATTCTGTGTTCCAGCTACACTCAGTAAACTAGGTGTATATTCCTGTCACAGGAGTGGTTGGAAACTGGACTGCTGGCATAACCCACACTACAGAAGGCATCCGATGAATACACGCACATCAAACCAGTGCCAGCCACAGTAATACGGGGTAATTCCTGGTACTCCCCCTCTTTGGTATCTATGCCACATAGACTAAAACAGCAGACATCAGCCTACTGATGTCTGCAAATGACTATGAATGAACTAGGAGCAATAGTTGACTCATTATGTGCTGCGTTCAACATACAGAAGGGCTTTAGTGTGGCAGATGAGTGGTGTGTGTTGTATGGCCACATTCTGACAGCTAAATATTGCATTGTCATCCCCTATGTTACAAACCCTGTACCCATTAACTACCACCTAGGCAGCGGTTAACATAATGGCAACTGTGTGTATGAGATGCAGCTGGACAGTACTTCCCTTTGATAGTTACATCACCACAAAAGACAGGTAGTCATATGTAGCACCCCTAATCATGACAGGGTGCCATACAGGAATATAGAGATAACTGCTCAGCCATACTCAACACCCATGTGACCCATAATAGATCACATATTTCCTTTAAGGGTTATTGCCCATGTGTAGATGGCCTACACTGCCCTTCACAATCCCCAACTGCAATATGCAGCATGCAGCCTACCCTGAATAAAGCTATGTCCAACCTAGAAGTGTTGGACATGCTACACTTAACACATCCTGATCCCAAATAAACACATACATCATGGACATCCACCTTTCTAGTACAAGAATCACAACATGCCTGACCGATCCCTGTCCCATACACTTAACATACTCTTGCCATACTATGCATCCCTGTCCAGTGAAGCTGCACATCGCCCCTCTCTGTGACATGGTGTGATGACCGCATGCCAAATATATCAGTAACCATGTGTATCAGTTCTGTGGCACTGCTTGAACTGGCCACTGAATATTACCTGTCTGTTGCCTACAGCTAGGTAACCTGTCTGCCTAGGCTCATAAATGGCCCGGGGCATATAGCCTACCACATCACTATGACCATACATGCTATAGTTGATATCCAACCCTGCAAATACCATCAGGCTAGCTATTGACCCATGTGTTACACATGTGTAACACAAGCAATACATGGCAGGATGCTACACAGCTGTACATCGCCATGTAGATGTATATGGCAAAACACATACATGCTTGCAAGTCTGCAGGGTCACAGATCATGTCCCTAATGGCTTTGTATGACTATATATGTGGCATATACACAGCATTAAGGTTGATTGCATTAATGTGAACACACGCAGGCATGTGCTGATAGGTAAAGACTCCACTACAGGCAAACAGACATGCCCACATCAAGACAGCATCCACATGGTGTATGAGCAATGTCATCACATGACACACACATATATGGTGATAATATCACATTACCAGTAGGTGTCAAATGTCAATCACCAGGGAACAAGGTGCAACAGGTGGGGGGGCTACTCACCCAGCCTTCTCTCACACGTACCAAGGAGCTACTGGCCAGCCTGGGAACAACTGCAGATCTCCATCCACAAACATTAGCTGGTATTGTGGAGGTAGGTGTCTCTCAACCACCGAGCCTGGAGTTGCCTGGTAAGTCACTACTGCACATAAAACACAACCATATATCACATAGTTACATGTGTTAATGTACATTATGTAATGTAACATCATATGCAAGGCATGTATGCACACATGCCACATACTATAGTCTACTACTCTATGTTTGCACAGATGAGCATACTCCATAGTATAGTGTATTGTACTGGCTTATGTGCTAACATAGACATTGCACCCTGTAGCTACCACACTGGTGTGGATAATGATCTTACTGCTGTGACACCCCTGTTTAGGTACCTCTGGCATTTTGCAGTGACAGCAGCCTGTGTCAGGTGAGATTGTTATTATTTACCAGGCTTGATAATGCACGGAACATATTAATTGCATGCTATCTGCCATAACACACGTACATATAATGTATGGTGGTCCTGGTAATAGACACAGGTCAGACCTGCAATGCATTGGTTGCCATTGGTTGCCATTCCACCTGTCTCCCCCTCATCCTCGCACACAGTTCCCTTGCCTGCACATACTCCATCAACTCCGGCCATAGAGGAAGGACAGTTGGCAGGTGGTAGCATGGAACAGGGAATTGTGGTGACTATGGAAGGTGTATAACACATGCCATTTTACCTATGTGAAACAGTTGTAGACTATATGAAACACCTACACTAAACCTTCTAAACTGTCATTGCCAGATGTGTGGACAACAATGAATACAATGGTGGAGGTGTGTTCCACTGTAGGGACAGGTACTACATATCAGCATTACACATGTTGGGAAGACGAACAGTACTGTACAGAGAGCATATGTGTGCACACACACACTAAATGTGTTGGAGCGGGAGTATACCCGGCCCACAGGATACGCCCTTGTGGAGTATACCCTTGCTATGAATGTCACACAATGTCATGTACTACCAGACATGTCCATGACATGTAGTGGGCTGACTACAACACCGCTCAACTATCCTGCAAAACATGTCTCACATCCCATACATACCACCATTTGTCTGCATAACCCTGTCCTCAGTGGAGCATATGACATCTATGGGTGTATGTCATATGGGATAACACTGACATGTGAAATAAGATGGCCATCACAACCATTGGACTGCACATGTGTACACATGGCCATGGAGGATGGCCAGAGACATGAAGCAAAACACACAGTAGAAGTGATGTACATGTGTGTACACCCGGTTGTACATTGGCTCGACACAATACAACTATGGCCTTTGTGTAATGGTGATATTGAAGATGTGAAACACTAAACATCATACAGGCCTGTGCACAGCTTGTGTAGGCATAACATGTCTTGAACCTTTGGAGTGTGTCACGACATGGAAGCATTCACCTATACAGTATCCAAATACATACATGTGTTGCACAACATACGTATACATCCACATCAAACCACAGATACAGTAGATTCACCTTGCTGGTGTCAGACATCACTGTCATGCCTGCTCCTCATGTGTGTGAGGTACACTGATGGCTTGTGGGACATAGAGAAATTGTAAGTTAGCTATGTGTGGGCATAGTTGTCAGGTATCAGTAATATGGTTGCAGATGTGCAGGGGTGTCATCTGTATACCCTTCTGTGACCTGTGTCACACATTCCACATTAGGGTTTATTGTGTATGCACCTCAGTGATGTGGGTCACATTCCACATTAGATATGTATTGTATGTGGACATAGTCATGGCTATGAACCGTGTCAGTAGCTCACACTGTATAGCAATTGTAAAGCCACATGATGCCTGCAATGGCTATGCACATCAGCTCAATGTGCGGTATGTCCCTGCATATTTGTAGGGTGGACAGACAACATTGCATCAGCTGAAGGCCCATGTTAGTATAACACGTCCCTTCATTGGGACACCATTACCGTATTGTAGATTGGAAAGGACACCATTGTGTTACACATGTATGCATGTCATTCAACATGTCAGCAGAAGACATGTCATACTACATGTGATTGACCAGGTCATATGCCACACAGCAGGCCAGTGTACTGTAAAAATGTGCTGGTCTGTGGCACCATTGCAAAGTAGGGACAGCCATGTCAAACATGTGTGTACAGCCACATGCACAATGTCTACACTCAGCTCAGGGGTAGGCGGAATAATGTTGAACAGACATGCACTGCTTTGGGGGAGATATGCAAGCTAGGGCTCAGGCAAACATAGTATGCAGTCAACATACCCTACTGCTCATGTCCTCACACATAGGGGTGGTGGCCAACACAAAGTATCAGTGGCAGATGTACAAAGGTCGGTGATGGCCTGTTAACATGTGGTGTATGTTGCACACACCATGGCAGTGCAGTGCAATGGTGCAAAGTGCATGCATTGTGTTGCAGGTATGGGGCATAGGCTACTAACACAAATGGTGCAATACAGGTATGTATGCTAACCACTAAAATTATGTAAGGTGCATGCCATCTGCTATACCACATGCATGCTGTTGTGTGCAACTCAAGGATGTATGATGACTACCACTATAATTGCCTAAGCTAAACCTATAATTGTCTAAGCTGAATGCCATCTGCCATATCACCTGCATGTAGCGTGTGTGTCTGTGTGTCTGTGTATCCGTGTGTGTGTGTGTGTGTGTGTCTCTGTGTGTGCATCTGTTTGTGTGTCTGTGTGTCTGTGTGTGTCTGTTTGTGTGTATCTCTGTCTGTGTGTGTCTTAGTCTGTGTGTGTGTGTGTCTCTGTCTGTGTGTGTGTCTCTGTCTGTGTCTGTCTGTGTGTGTGTGTGTGTGTGTGTGTGTGTGTGTGTGTGTGTGTGTGTGTGTGTGTGTGTGTGTGTCTCTCTGTCTGTCTGTGTGTGTCTGGTATAACTTGTAATGTACAGTTCTTGTCTTCCCCTCACAGGTGTTGATGTAGGTGCGTTGCCTTCTTGTGGTCCACCTGATGTTAGAGTCACCACAGACTCTAGCAGTGATGATGATAGTATCATTGAGGTACAGGCAGGGTTGTCAGGGGCTGAATCTGTGCCATTGGTTGTCATTCTACCTGTCTCCCACTCATCCTTGCACACAGTTCCCCTGCCTGCACATACTCCATCACCTCCGGCCATAGAGGAAGGACAGTTGGCAGGTGGTAGCATGGAACAGGGAATTGTGGTGACTATGGAAGGTGTATAACACATGCCATTTTCAATATTGTTTTATATTGTTTGTTAAATGTTTATAGTTTTCTGATGATTATTCCTATGGTTATATGCCTACATACAATAATACTGTATAACCAGCCTAATGGTTGGACTATACCATTTCTCCATTGGTTGGTGGTATGTATAAATATTCATGAGATTTTCTGCATGGCAAATGCTTTTTTTCACTGAGGAAGGCTGAATAGCCGAAACCAGTTTGAATGGATTACTAGTGTTTTGTGACATTTCATGCCTTATTTATAGTTATTCTTCAATAAAATATTTACATGCTGCACATGCTGGCCACTGGTGTTTTATTGATTTTTGGTTTGGCCGAGCATTCCGTACTGGCGGGTCGTTGAGTTCTTCAGTCAAGGTGTGCCTGCACACCATGCTCCCAGTCAACAGACTGGTGATGTGCCACACAGGCATGTGTCCAGCTCTGCTCATAGGAGGATCACTGGCCAACATGCACCTGCAGGACCAAGCACATCAGCTGGAGTCACCAGATGCATGTTTTGGGCTGTAGTGGAGGCAGAGGCACGTGCTGAACAGCACAACAGAGATGGTCTGAGGATTCAGAGGGCTGCTGTCCATTCATTAGCTGACAACATCCAAGTACTTGCAAATGCTCACCATCATCTTGCAGATGTTTTGGATAGATGATTGGGTGACATGGTGGGAGTCCTTGACCGTGACATGTCAATCCTCGAGCGTGGAATGTATGTGCTGGAACATCTGGTGGGAGTGAGGCATCGGGCATGTGGACGTAAGCCAGCTACATCACCTGTTGAAGGTCTACGTGAACATGCTACTGCATATGCCTGCTCCCATAGTGGCGGTAGCAGCAGCAGTGCTACTGGTGCTGTGCAGTCCACACCAGAACACAGCAGGCCACGTGCACATGGTCCTGGACGTTCCCAACAGGGACATGATTCCAGTGGACATGTGTCATTAGATGGTACCCATTCTGGACCTCTGCCTGGTAGTGCCTGTGCAACCCCTGGCAGGTGCAGGTCATGCGGCCATGGCCAGACACCGTGAACTGTGACACCTGCCTTGTACAGTCTGCAGCTGTCAATTTTACCTCTGTGTAGGCCAGCCTCATGCCAGACCTGTGTGCATGCATACACACACACTAGAAACAAATGTAGAGCACCTCAACACACACACGCATAACATCCACACATGCCCAATGATATCACAGGCCCTAACACACATGCATGATGTCATCCAATGGCACAGCCTAGGCCTCTGGCAAATATTATCACCCTGTGCATATGATGATGCCTGTAGCACATCCCTGTCATCCACACCATCGGTGCAGGGACATGTTCATATGGTCTGATGCACAGGGTGAACATACTAGGGAGACAATTGTAGATTAATATTGTTGAGTAGTGTTGACAGGCAGCAGACATAACAAGTATTGCAGTTTTAGAATGCATTTTGTATGTTTGACAGCATGTATCATGTGTAGCAACACTAACAGCATGATGATCTTGATGTTCTTCCTTCCTCATTCAGGTGTAGTTGCATGTGCCAGGGGATGGTGGTGTATGCGGGAGTCCCATATGTACATGTTGACTACCCACAGGTCAGTATGACAATACCTGCATGCACTTTGTAGCATCCACATCACAGTTATATTCTCCCATGTTTCAATTATGTTTACTGTTCTAATGATCCAAGAGCATGATAGCTGTGTAGTAAGCTACTGTGTTCAGAGCCATCGCATCCATAGTGGGTGACATCACAGGTATAGTTACCTGGAGCGCAGAGTGGGTAAAAGTGTGGTATGCCTGATGACAAAGGTAAAGGCCAGTGGAAATAGTGGCATGTCATAGGGAAGCAGAAATACCCACTGCCATGACAGCATGCAAACACAGACACACCCACACACTCAGGGATTCCAGACACAGTAACACACAGTCTGACACACACACACACACACACACACACACACACACACACACACACACACACACACACACACAGTTGCTAGTGTTCGGATGAGAACCCCTGCCTATGTGCATTCCATCTTTATAGTACTACGCAATTACATGACGCGCCACAGAGATTACACATGCACAGGTAGTTGGAATGGTCTAAGATGGAGGACATCAACAGGGATACTACAGTGCAGTTAGTGTAAGTGGGGAGGTGGTCCATCAGTAGGCTATGTAACAACAGGTCACACCCCAGGGCATACATGTTAACAGGTGGTTAGTATGCCCATCTACGATTGATATTATCAACAGGGGTGCTAGACTGCCTTGAGTGGATGGGGGAGGGGGCGTTAACATTCCACTATGGTAAAATACAGCCTCACTCCAGGAAATGGACAGCCATACACACACACACACACACACACACACACACACACACACACACACACACACACACACACACACACACACAAACACACACCAGCATTCACAAAGATATACACCTATGTCACACACATACAGACAATTTACATGTATGAGGTTTAAGGACCTGCCTATGGCTTTCTTTCTACACTTCACTCTGTACTGGTGTCACCAACAATGTTCAGGAGAGTGATAACATGTGGGATGTATTCCCAACCATACGTGACATATATGGACACACACCCACATGTGCCAGTACTGTGAATCAAACACATGGCTATCTGATGATAGGAAGTGCAGCAGTACAACACTATCACATCTGGTACAATGCTTACTCACTCTTTCCTTTGACAACTGTGCTGATATATGCACAATATAGGCACAGGGGAGGTATTACTGTTACAGGAGTCATGGGGTTTGCCTTCGGTGTTCCTCCTTCCAGCATTCTACGTTGTCTGTCTTCCACTTCAATTAACAAAACCTGACCTTAGCAGGTACACAGGTTATTTTAGGACTGGTTGTAACTCACCAGTGAGCTGTCCTCAGTAATCATTCATCTGCAAAGAAGACCCACCACTTAGTAGTCATGTCCAAACATCTGTCCATACCTCATGTATGGCTTACTGTACTTAGAGATTATCACCATATACAGTTGGCAATGTTGAGGCTGTAGTGCAACAGCATGATGTACTAAGACAACAGTCACCTTCAGACATCAGACACTGCACACACATGGAATTTACACAAACAGCAATACATGTACACATATGCGGTCTTCATCAGTACATGCACTAGCAGGTCAAGAGGATACATTCCACACCTTCCCCATACCATGTGTGAAACATAACTGAGCATTGCACCATAATGGATGTTGTATTCATGTACTGGTAGGACACCACCACTTTCACTGAGTAGCCATGTGTACATATATTACAACAGCACATATCAGCGTGACACACACAGCATTATTCCATGTCATGCTCCTACAAACTGTTATTTGACAGTGCCATGGTGAAGCCAGGGCACTGTAATGGTCAACAGTGTGCACATCATATTTGCCACACACACCTCATGTGTACTGGAAGAGTGCCAGCAATTTGCTCTGTTAGAGCTAGGCAGTACACTCATTCAAGCATGTGCGAGGTCTGTGACTTGTGAACATCTCACCCCAGCATGTACTGGCTATTGTGGTACTAAGGATAATGTCCAGACAGCACACAGCATGCATGGCTTGCAATTGTTGACATGGGATATATGTATGAGCTGTGGCCACACATGGCTGTACATGTCATGAACATATTACCTGTGACTACTCAGGAACATACAGTGCACAGCCGGATTTCCCTGATACTGTCAATACAGGCCTTGTGTAGATCCTATGGTCCTGTTATTTGGGTATGTTTGTAGGCATTGCATTAGGTGAACATCTCTAAAGACATACATGCCACATGGGGTGTTGTATGATATGATAGGTGTCATGGGTGACCAGTAGAGAGGGGATATTACCTCTGTCAACATAGATATCGAACCTTATGTACTTTTAGCATGCTATCTGCCATGTGCATGTGTGTAATGATTGTAGCCACCTGTATGTAGAAAGGTAAACAAAAGCTATAGTAATGTAGTATATGTTATATGAGTGTGGGATGTACATATCCAGGGCAGGTACGGTTAGGTCATATCTAACCATGAGGGTGTTGTTTACTGGTGTACAGCAACAGTCGACCGTGTTAAGGCTGACAACATCCGAGGGACCCTGGTATGTGTACAACTGAGCAGGTTACAAACAGTGGTATTATTGCATTGCATGACAAATTATGCAGCTGTGTCTGTACATGGGTACATTGCACAGTTGATGTAGGCCTAGGTACAGTCCACCAATCGAGGGTTATCAGGTGGTCTACCATACTATGTCATATGACATATGGATGTGTGTTTGTAGTCTGGGAACAAGGTGGTGGATGTATATGAGGATACAACGTAGAATGCAGCATTTACCACTGTCACTTGTACCTGACTCATCTGTGATGCGTTATGTTGGAGTAGTGGTCTTTACATATGAGTAGCCTTTATGAATATGTGGACACCACCACCTGGTATGGTCCATACCACTGTTATGGCCCACATGTCTGGATCTAAGTTATATGGTGGTAGTGAAAATGTGCACTACAGAGCCTTCAGTCAGGTGTTCCTCAAAGCATAGATGTCAGTGTTCTCCATTGTAGGTTCTACATTGAGCAAATAGATTACTAAAGCCACAGATCTAGCACTGGTTAGCATAGGCATCCAATGCAATTGCCATGTAGGTGTCAGGGTGTTACATCTGTGTGTAGGACATTTGCCTTAGAATGCGGCTATATGGGTAAATGCGACCTAGGTATTATCCACACACACGTAAAACATGAATACATTTGCTTGTGTTGAAGGCTCGTCATTCAGTCATGACAGCCCTGAATGACAGACACTGGACAACCTCATAACAACAGCAGTATATAGGCTCATTGTTTTGGTCTAGTAGTTGCCACCCGTACCATGACATCACTGCACATGGCATTAATGTGCTTGGTAGCAAATGCCCCATGTAAGGTGATGGACAGTGGCAGAACTTGTGTATATGACCAATGTGAGATTTACTTATGGTAGCAGTCCTGCTAATAATGACAATTACTGCCACAGCCAGGAGAGGTCATCTTGTCATCTACACCTCAGTACCATTACACAAGGTGGCTCACACATTACGCTTGCACATGCCACTGTTCCACATATAATGCCACTGTCCACAACCTGCTATCAATGTATGCCATTCAGGGCAGCAAGGTGTGTGACACATGCTGTAGGTAGTATCTGCCTGTGCGACCCAGGTAACCTATTGTCTGTCACGTCCACACATTCATGACTGTGTATGTGTAACATATACATGTCAGTACTGCATGTACATGTATGCATGTGTATCACACAGCACAGACACAGATATATCATTTACAGGCCACATACAGGTATCAGGTAGTAAACCAGTATAATGTGCATATATACTGACAGGTAAGCTGTATCTAACTGTAAACCTGTGTGTTTACAATAGGAGTCCATTACAACATGTCCTGTACATGTAAGTGTTTGAGCATGCACACTGTGGCCTTCAGTGGTTAGAATCAGTGCATCCAGCAAGCCCTTTGTTACTAAGTGTATGAGCATGCCCAGTATAACCTTGTGTAGTTGTAGTCATAGTGCATCCCAAATGGCCCTGTGCTACTAAGTGTATGGGCATGCCCACTGTAACCCTGTATAGTGATAGTAGTTGTCCATTCTGCAGATGGCCATACTCCAGTTTAGGTTCCTGTTTTGCTAAAACTATACCTCTCAAGCCTACCTGCGGATGGTGTGTCTTGTTTGTGGATACAGGTTGTAATGGACACCTACTTTAAACACACAGGTCTACAGCTATGCACTTCATGACTGTCAGTCTCCCTGTTGTCGTCCTCAATTGTAGAAGGGCAGTCTGACTACTTTGCGATGTGTAATCTCAGTGGCGCATCTCATAGCTGTGCAATACTGTAATAGTGATCCTTAGATAGGCAGGAGTTCTGATCCCACCACTGACAACTGTGTGCGTGTGTTTGTGTGTGTGTGTCAGCAAATGGCTGAGTGCGTTTGTGTGTGTGTCAGCATAGGCGTTGTGTGTGTGTATTTGTGTCTACATCCTGTCATGGCAGTGGGTTTTGCTGCATTCCAAAGAGATACCTCCATTTGCACTGGCCTTTATCCATATCAACCGCTATACCTCTCTCTTCCCCCCTACCCACTGCAAGTAATCATGCCTGTGATGTCACCAAGCTCAGACATGGAATCAGTAAGTGTAATTGTATGTGTTCTGTGGCACATACCTCAACTCCATACCACTGTACTAGTTACCTTTACATAGGCAAGACGAGTATACACAATACTGGCAAGTGTGTGCGTGTATGTGTGTGTGTGACTACCCTGTAGCCAGGCATACACGTGTGCAATGTCCTTTAGCACACCATGGTAGCCATCTGTGGTGACTGGTGTTTACAAAGTATTGCATAGTTAGGAATGGTAAAGAATACACAGTCAAGCACAACTACAGTTGGGTATGTTATTTCCCTGTGCCACTGTCGAGCAGTGATACAGATGTGGTCGCTGGGGTGTAAGTCCATACCCATCATTCCCCCACCCTAACTCCACAATCCCTGGGGTAGATTACATTAGCCATCATTCCCCACCACAAACACCGCATACACAACAACCATCCCTTTTCTGGTGAACTGCTTATGATTTAAACGTTATAATGCAAGAGATGCCTCTGTTTGGTGTACATGTCATTTCCTTTGGAACCCTTCTGTGTCACAAAGGGCATTCAGATGTGTGTGTGCGTGTGTGTGTGTGTGTGTGTGTGTGTGTGTGTGTGTGTGTGTGTGTGTGTGTGTGTGTGTGTGTGTGTGTGTGTATATATATATATATATATATATATATATATATATATATATATATATATTATATATGGCTATGGCTGTGTCTGTGTATATGTGTGTATGTACACATCCCATAGGTGTATATATATATATATATATATATATATATATATATATATATATATATATATATATATATATATACATATATATATATATATATATATGTGTATATCTATATATATATATATATATATATATATATATATAGGTATGACAATTGCACAGATGTAGACTTGTCTTTGTTGTTTCACAGAGTACAGTACATTCAAGGGTACTGTACATATGTACACAAACGGGTTGTCCCATTTGTTTTCAGTACTGTGGAATACCTGTAGTAGGATGTGCATTATAGACTCCATGCAACATGTATACAACCCAGATGGCTTAGTGGTATGTCCAGTGACCTCAGTGTGCATTGTCTGGGGTTCGAGACCTGCAAGCCTTATTAGGATTGCATAAGACACTTTTAAGCAGGTGTAATTGTGTTTTTGTGACAGTAAGCAGCGGGTACACACAGGCAACAGACATGTACAACCCGCGGTACAAGTTGAATGCCCTTCTTTGGCAATCCTGCTGATGTCACCCACCTAGGTATACACCTCTGGGACTGCTGTAACCCAGTATTCTCCGTAGCATGTGCTGTAACTGCGTATTGCTGTAGTGTGATAAACTAGTTAGGTAGGGGTTCTATTCCAAGACAGACCAAGTGTGTGTGTGTGTCTGTCTGCCTGAGACAGGAACAATGCTTTTTAGAGTATGCACTCTCTTTACAATTCACATGACCACCTTTGGCAATTCTGCTGATGTCACCCACCTAGACATACACCTCTGGGACTGCTGTAACCCATTAATCTCCGTAGCACGTGCTGTAACTGCATAATGCTGTAGTGTGATACACTAATTAGGTAGGGGTTCTATTCCAGAACATGGCAGCTATGTGTGTGTGTGTTTGACTGTCAGAGCCTGTGTGGAGATGGCTGTGAGTGTCTAACCTCTGGACATGTTGGGGAGTGGATTTTGTAGTTTTCCTATATGGTGTCCATCTTATATGTCACAATGTCCACCTCACGAGTAGTACAGATATTAGTCAGCCAAGGCACTGTGTTGGCAAGCCATACCCCTACATCTGGCTGAGGCCTGGTGAGCAGAGTATGCAACACTACTATTACCAGGGATATGTCCTGAACCCATATGTCACATACAAACACACTTGCCTAGAATATCCTGCTATGTTGCTAGTACCCTGCACATTGATGACAGATAATAGGCATGGTGTGATTGCAGTGGGCTGCAGAGGGCATGGCACCCTGTACAGCAGTACAATAGGCACATAATTTCAGACAATGTGCTTTCACTATGTTCCCCACTGGATGCCTGCAACATATGTGATGACATCAAATGTGATTCACAGAGGCCATACAATGCCTTACATATGTGCCCTGTATGGACCGATGCCACTGACACTAGGGAATACCTGTATCATGCTATCAATGCAGGTGCGGGGTCAACCTGCTGACTGTAAGCTGGTTCTGCCACACCAGACCAGTATTGGCATATTGGAGGATAGTGGTCTGTGTACACAACATGTGCCAGCCAAACCAGGTACACCTGTACATGTCACTGTACATTATTGTGGGACATGCACATCCCAGGCAATGTCCATGTCAAGGAATATCAAACACAGACATGGCATGCATTGCAAAGCTATGGCCATACACAATGGTAACCAGGATGTCAGGACAGTTCATACAATACCCATCTGTGTGGGACATTGCAGACACTACACCCCTGTACCACACTGCACACCATTGTCAGGTGGCATGATGCCAAGGACTACCCCTCACCCAGCCTTGTACAGCCATCTTGCACAGCCAACCACTACACACCCATGAAGCAATGCACACATGCATGTCAGTACTAGTGCCTTGTGTCTGCGTGTGGGGTATGATGCTCCCAACTACAGTCACTCCCAGTATAACTCCCATTGGCATACCGACAGATGTCAAACACGTTCATATGCCCTAGCCCATAGAACCTCTGGATATCCCTGTGGTGCATGTAGTACCTGTGCATTACTGCAGTGTGGCAAACTAAGTGGTTTGGGATTGTATTTGTGGCCTGGCAAAGAGTGCCAATGTGAGTCCATTAGAGAGTGTGGCCATGTTGACAATAACATCCGTTCATATGGACAGCCATGTGTGCTACATGTAATGTCTGTCTACTATATCTCTGTTGCAGAAGTCACACACCAACGCACATATATGTTCTTACAGCATGCCAATATGTCAGCTTTGTGGCACATGGAGTAACTGCATGTACTTGTAATAGTAATGACTAGTCAGTCAGGGGTTTGCACCCCTGTACTGGTTGGTGTGTGACAGACAATGCTTAGGTTTTAGTCTCCAAGTCCTTCTCTGATGTACTTTGCCTCTGTCTGCCCCTCCCACACACTTTCTGGTGGATGTGGAGGTGTACACCAGCTCAGCAGCAGCATGTTTATTGTAAGTGATGGTCATGTTCGGGTGATGGCCTCTGCACCTATTGCAGTCCTCCTCTAGCTGATTGCATGTGGAACAGCTGTGATGATGTTCCCATAGCCATTTGCATGAAAACACAGTACAATATCTAGGAACATCGTGTTGGTGTTTGCCCATGACAGTCACTGTGAGTGGTACTTGGATCTGGTGTTTGGAAAACAGCATCACAGATGATATCTGGATGTTCCTCAAACAACACACACAGTTGGAAATAGCCTAAAGACAGGAGGGTGATGTGCCAGACATGACTACAGCATGTAAGTGTAGCTATGCTTCATTGAGACAACTGCCTGTTTAACAAGGTGTGTGTAGTAATTGCTATTCTGCATGTTTTAAAACTGACAAGACAGTGCTCTGTTTGTGAGGGACCCCCATCTGTAGGGCCATCCGTGGACTGGTCAGTGTGTGGAACCCTTT
The DNA here is from genome assembly GCF_019279795.1 of Protopterus annectens. Classification (NCBI taxonomy): domain Eukaryota; kingdom Metazoa; phylum Chordata; order Ceratodontiformes; family Protopteridae; genus Protopterus; species Protopterus annectens. The sequence continues at coordinate 905,851,539 of NC_056734.1, forward strand.
GTTTCCTGTGTTACTCACTGAACACACATCTGTGAACAGCATGAGCATAGTGTGAGTATTGCAGCCAGTACATGGTGATAGTGATGAGTTACTGCCATCGCATCCCTGACTAGACATATGTCACATGAAACAGTGGTATGACAGACACTGTCCGGGGTTCCCAGTGACATGCCAATAATAGGCCACTGTTCATAGCTGCTGTCATTAGGCTTCTACATATTGTACATATGTCATGCAGTATATATGCATGTGTTGTGCTCTCTCTGCAACTGTATACCATCTGTTGTGTTGGGTTGATGGTCCTATCTATGCATGCTGTTGTAAGTAATCCTGAATGCTGTTGACTATTACTAAGCCATATTTGTGTTTAAACTGCAACACCATAGGCTGTATGGGTTTGGAGGTCCCGGCAGAACCTCCTGTCCACGGTTTGGAGGTCCCGACAGAACCTCCTGTCCACTTCAGCTAGCCATGGCACCGGGCACCAGCACATCTGGGGCCCAGCCTTGGACCTCCACCTTTGTTGGCTCTGCATCTCCTTCTGGTGGTACCGCCACTGAGGATGGGGCTTGTCCCCCCTGGGAGCAGGTCCAGACAGGGACATGTCCGCTGTCGTACAGTCCCGGACGTGGTGCATAGGGGGCTCAATAAGGTGTTTTGAGGCCAGATACACCAGCTCAAGGGCAGAGTGTCATTGTACAGGGTGAGGCTGCCCCTCCTAGACAGCCCCCAACACTGCCACCTTTGCAGCTGTTTTGGTGCAGTGGTGACTGGGCATGGCTGGGGACCTCTGTCCCACTGTTTCCATCTCGGGGCTCATGGGCTTGTGAATGCCGAACACCTCTCCCCGTCTGAGGTGTAACCCCCCACATGTGTCATATACCAACCCTGTATGCTGTCTTGTCTGTCATCCTACCCTACCTATCCCCCACAAACATACCTACTCTCCTTCCCCCACATCCAACTCTCACCCTATGGAAACAGAAGGCCAATCGGTTCCTAGAACAACATTTGCCCCAGACATAGCTGTCCATTTCACATGTGTCCACTGGACATATGTAACCTTTTTAATATGTGTCACAACATACTCCAGTTGTCCTCACCTTTGTCTCTCAGGCACACGATCCTAGTATGCACATGACTCCTAAATGTTCCAGGTACACGTGATGCGGATGACTCCATTGTACACACAACACTACCAGTCCCTCTATGTTTACCCCATGTACCTTTATCATGATGATGATTTTGCACACAGCACCGTGCAAGAGTACTGTTCTCACATAATGATTGGACAGGAACTGTTGTGTTAATGTAAATAACATGCACAGAGTGATGTATATGGCCAATGTACAAATGTTTCTGTGTATGACTGACACATGTTTGTCTGAGGGAGTCTTGATATTACACAGGATGCCACCAGTGCATAATACAGGTATTGCTGGTGTTTCCCTTTTCATAACTTTGTAATGCTTTGTTGTCACCTGGGATGTTCCTTGTATATCTATACATATGTATGTATCTATATGCTGGCCATAAACACTCACACATACATCTACATGATGGAATACATTTCCTATACTGTTGAATGACTGCGCTAGATATGTTTGTGATAAGGTCCGATGTCAGTATATCCACCATAGCTTAGTGGTAAATAACAATATCTGTGAGTGCAGGGTCCTGGTTTTGAGCCTTGCAGAGGCTGTTTATTTTGTTACTGGCCAGAACAAGGCCATTGGATACGGTGTGATTAAGGCACATTAAAGCAGTTGTGAGCAGGTGTGAGTGGGTTTGCGTGGTGCTAAGCAATGCTAACATCTGGTTACAGTTTCTTACACTCAGTTAGCCTCTACATTATTTTACCAGTGTAATACTCGCATACTGGCGGCCAAACAGGCTTACATCCGCTTGCTCCCACTTGCAACTGCACTGCATTTGGTGTTTGCATCTGACACTCACGCCCCTGTGTGGGAGTGAGAACTACAATATTACCTTGTGATGCCTATTACATCGGATTACATGCCTACAGTATCGAGAATGGCTGCCCATTAGGTGACAGCATGCCGTTCAACTGTACTGAATCCGCGGCCTGTCCAGAGTTTGATTCATATCATTGGTGTGTTTCTCTTACAATCTGCACCTGTCTGGCTAATACATGGGAACTGACAGTCTTCAATACAAACACATAATTAGGTTTTGGAACCTACATCCTTCAGCTGAATCATGCTACTGTATACCTAATATTCTATCATCTTTCTAAGGTTGTCAGTGAAATTTGTGCTTTCTTTCCCTATCAGACCTCTCATATGATTGGGAAATATACAAACTGAATCAGGGACACGGCATAACAACATCAGGGACACATTTAAATTATTGGTGCAATTAACCTGACACATTGACAGACTCAGAGCATATGAATTCATATACATTTTCTGAAGTAAATGATATGTATAACTCTTAAATGTTGTCGTTATTCATTACGTGTAACTCACCACCTTTCCTCCATATGTCACTAGTTTTAGGAGGGATTACGTGGGGTAAAGTTAGAAACCAAGTCGAAATCTGGGACATCCCTGGAAATCGGGGACAGTTCAGAGGTACGGTCCCTATTTGTTCCCCCAATGGTTTATGTTCTGTCCATTGGATGTGCTCTTAGGGGTTGATAGGTAAGGGCATCAGCTATGCCCATTTCTGAATATTACTTACATCCCCAGGGCGGTCCTAATACGACTTTACCAGCCAACACCTGCACGCCTAGGCCCATAATTGCATACCCATAGTTCCCCCACCTGCAACTCCTCTACAGCACTCATCCTTACTGTGGGTGCAGGTGGGGTATAAACACACCACTACACACTGCCCACTATCCCGGTGTCAGGACACATTCTGTATGTTGTGTCGACCCATGGGTTATCAGGCTTGCACAACCTACTGGTCCGTGTACATCTACAGGCTGGTTTGATAAGTCATTACCGGGACTGCCTCCAATCATTAATTTTTGGTGTCCCACAAGGGACATCGATGTCTATGTTTCAGGATTAGACCTGGCCGGTCTCTCCCACTGGTAGTATCCTGCCAGTGGTCTGGGAAGCAGTGGTGTGTTTACCTTAATTGTGTGTCTGTATGTCTCATCGGCCTAGCTGGGGGGTGAGGGGGTTGATGCTATGTGTTACACATTTGTTTATTGAACCCCTTACCCCCATATGTGCAGCCTGTGAACATATGTTACTCATAACTACTGTATCATATCCTAACTATATACATGTGTATATTTACAGTCACATATATATATCTATTTACATTACTATATACAGATATGTATGCATACATGTATATTTATATTTTGCTGTCTATTGATATATATATATATATATATATATCACAACATATGGGTCTATGGGTGTCTGTATATGTATATATTTTAATGTGGGTATGTATCTGTATTCTGTCTCTGTATGTATGCATTTGTTCTATGGAGAGGGAGAGGCTTATCTCTATGTCGCTATGGGTAGATATATACATACATACCTCTACATATATACATCTACATCTGGTTATTCTGTTCCTTGCCATATAGATTACACTTTGCTGCAGTGGGGCTCATAGTGGGTATGGCTGCTCGTTGGGCGACACCTCTGCCCAATGAACACATTCAATTACATCCCTAGGGCTGTCCATATAGGCCCACATCAGCCAACACCTGCACACCTAGACCCATAAGTAGCTACCCATAGTTCCCCCATCCATGCCTCCTAAACAGCACCCATCCTTACTCTGGGTCCTGGTCTGTTCTGGACACACCATTACATGCTGCCCACTCTCCACTTCACGGGACCCATTTCATACAATTGTCTCGGCCCATGGGTCATCAGGGATTCCCACCTTTGTATTCAGAGTATGTATACACCGCGACCAGAATGGCAGGTCTATCACCTTCTTTTGGTCTTGGCAATTTTCGGGGTGTCTCACAAGGGACTCTCCAGTCTGTGTTCCAAGATGAGAATTCACGGGTGCACTGTGTACCCCTCGGTATTATCCTGCCTGTGGTTTGGGGAGCAGTTGACTCTTTCCATTGTTTGTGTGCATGTTTCCCATGTCCGGCTGGGGGGGAGTGGCTGGGGAGGGGGTGGAAGGGCATGCTACGTGTTTAAAGTTTCTTGCTTGGGCTCTTAACTTCCATTGGCATAGCCTGTGAACATATGTCATTCTTGTGTGTTGTTTCCTATCATAGCTGTATATCTGTGTATATCTACACACACACACACACACACACACACACACACACATATATATATATATATATATATATATATATATATATATGTGTGTGTGTCTGTAAAGCAATACACACCCCATGCAAACCCACTTATATATGCGTACTGGTGTTTATATATGCTTGACCTGCTTATTACTAGTGCCTTATTCATTATGATACTGACACTTCACTCCAGTTATCTTTTACTTAATATTTTGAAGGTTATACAGTGGACAGATGTTGCAATATGTTCATGTACGGGTTACTGATGTTAAATGGTATGTGATACAGTGGGATTCGGGACGGGAATGTCTGTTCGTTAGGGGGTTGCTCTAACCAATGCACTATTGCTGTGCTGCTTCATTTGCATATATACCCATATACCCATGGCTCCTGGTTCCTCAAACACACACCCCTATGCCCCCCCTAACACTACTGTCATCCATTCTCCAGTTGGATTTGCGGTGTATCCACACCACTACACATTGGCCACTCCCTACTCCTATAGACCCATCCCATCAGTTGACTCACTCCACGTATCCTCAGAACTCTCAAACGTTTAGTCCACAAACATTGGTGATGTGAGCGACCAAAAGAATACTATTCACAATTTTTGGGTTGTCCCACATGGGACATGCATGTGTTTATGTCAAGATTAGACTCTATACTTCATTACATCCTTACTCTCATTAACATGACACTACAATTAATTAATATGTATGACTATGTGGTAATGCACACGTTACACATGAGAGCCTAATTATGTATGTGTTCAGCGTATTTCTTTTACAAATAGACCGGTTTAGTAATTGGCATAGCCGTAGCAGGCAGATCACAGGAATGATTCCATGTGTGGGGAAGTCCTTACATTTGATTATTGTCAGCACAGCACTAACTTTGGACATTGTACACACTTCTGTGTTTTAGCAGTTTCATCCCGTCCCTCTTCTCCACAGCCTATTATTCTATCTACTGTTGAGGTTTGTAAGTGCACATTCATGTTATTTATGTCTGCAAATGGAATGAATGTGTTACAGAGAATGTACTTCTACATATTGATGTCTGCATGTGTGTATGCATATATACCTATAACAAACTCGCTGACTTCCATGGGGCGGTCCAATTAGATCCAGGCCATCCAACCCTGGCACACCTGGCTCCATAATTTCATACCCGTAGTTCCTCCACCCCACCAGTGTTCAAAATACACGCATACCTTTCATTATCCACTTGTTATCTCAGCCATGACAAACCTCCACACATTGCCCTCTCCAGAGTGTTAGGGGCCCTACATGTATGTTGTCCCACCCCATGTATTCTCAGTCACTCCCTCTATTTAGTCCTTGAACATACATGCCCTTGCTTGTGTAATGGTCGGAAGGCCAAATGGTCTATATAATTTTTGGGTAGCCCCACCAGGGACTACCCTCTGTGTGTAAAGTAGACTTAGCAAATCAACAATGTTACTCCCACTGGTAATATCCTGCCTGTGGTGTGGGTAGCAGTGCTTTGCTCACCCCTGTCCAGCTGGATATGCCATACGCTGACAGCGCTATATAATACTGGGGTTGCTGTTGATTCCCTTCTCATTCCTTTTGTATGCTTTATTGTTACGTCGTTCTTTCTTCATGGATATATATACATACATATATATATATATATATATATATATATATATATATATATATATATATATATATATATCTGTATATACTTATATACATTTTCTATGCTGGGCACTGCTTAGACCCCGCATGTGCACTCAGACTTGCTTACTGGTACCTATATGTGTTTACTGCTGCTTATTTGTGCTTACACCTGATTACTAGTACTTTATTTATTATGACAGTGCCACTTTGCTTGAATGATATTTAAATTTAAATATCTCATGTGATACTCTTATATCAGTTTTACCGCAAAACAACATTCATTCCACATAGAAAGTGATATGCGCTATTGTTGGGCTCGAACTGTGAATGCCTGTTTGTTAGGCGTATGCTCTAAACACTACACTATTGACACTTACATTGATTCCGCATGTTTTTCTCTATTTGAATGAATATGATGTGTAAGCTACACTTGGCAGAGGGCAGCGATGCTCAGACATGCTGCGCTTTGCTTACACCTTCGATTTTGCAGCATTCGAATGTATAATAGGGACACAGGGACAGGGAATCTAATTGTGAAAGTTCTAGGGACAGGGCTCATCATTCTACTACGTGCTTGTGTGTTTACTACCTTGAGTGTATTTCACTGTTCATGGACACTCTTGTATGCTTATCATACATTTCGGTATCCACAGACATTGAATTACTGATTTACTATTAGGGGTGGGCTCTACTAGTAGGCATAGTAGGTTTTGCAAGTGTCGGGGCATGTCTATGCCTCCGTTGAGCACTTGTACATGCCCCTGCACTCGCAAATGTTTCCTGTGCACATCGAGGTTGCAGTGGCGTGCCCTCATACCTATTCATATGGCACTGCTGCTCCATCTGTAGTGAGGTCGCTCGGCGCAAGGTTAAAACCGTCCTTGCGCCGAGCTTCTTGAATCCCGGGGTATATGCTTATTGTTACAGTATTACAGACATATTGGATTATATCATTTCCTATTAGCACAACAGTCAGGTTATGGTACAAATATTTCTTGTTCCTTTTACTAAAGCAATTAAGTAACTATCATTAATATTATGTAGGGTATAGCAATATGTAATTAAAAACACATTCCTGACTGCTATTGAAGGCCAAATGTTTTCACTAATAAACAGTTATTTTGTTTAGTTTTGTTAGGATTGGGGTATGGTTTGTGTTTGTATTATTCCAGATACCCAAGTTAAATATTTGTTAGATCTAGTACTAGTAGTATAGCTTTATTATGTATACTAATAGAACTGCTATCAATATACTACATTTGCTAGCTGTCTGGAGTCATCACTCATTGAGTTTCCTTTGGTCCAATAACATGTTCATCTTTCTTCAGTTTTATGTAAAGTTTCCACTTTATGGTGAGGAGGATAGGCATATACATTGTCATTTTTACCAGCTTTATGAATTGATAATATAATGAAATATATCTTACCTGAAACCTACATGGCATATAGGTGCTACATATCAGAAAACAGTTCTAGCAGTTCAGTATTAATATGAATACCAATATATAGCTCATTGAAGAAATCCATAGATGTACTTCTCAGTTTGCTTTATATAAAAATAGGTGCCCTATATAGTCAACAAATAGTTGTATAGTGGCTATTTTAGTTAAGAAAGGCTTTTTCTTTAATATTATACAGCTAAGAAATGGCACACAGGACAAGTCCATTATAGCTGAACAATGTGTGCTCTTTTTCGGTATGCTTTAGTTATATTTTGGGTCTTTACACCTTGTCAAGCCAGAATTAGCTTCCTTCTTCAATTGTTTAAAATGATATCCAGTTTCAACAAATGCAATATAACATTAAGTTATGAATGGAAAATGAGCCTTGGCTTGATGTGGGATAAACCTGAATTCCCCACACTAAGTTAAAATAAAGATGCAGCATTACTAGCTGAGCTAATTACAGCACATGATCTCCTTGACCCTTACCATGATCTTTATCTTTAAAAAACAAAACAAAAACCTAGCAAGGCCAGACTTTCCACTGTGTGATTCCTTAAACCTCTTATAACAGAGGCAACGTGGGATATATGCAAATGACCCTTTAAGGACATCAGGTATTTCAGCTATATGGCAGTTCTGAACATCCATGACTTTTTTCTTTTTTAAGTCTCTTTATGGACAAATTCAGGCCAGTAAAGCCAAACCCCATTAGCTGTGGACATACATGTTTCAGCCTTTTTATGGCATCATCAGCACAGCATAACTGGAATGTTTGGCTAACTTTTAGAAGCACAGGGTTGTCGTACCCCACCAATATCCATAACCATTAGGGTGTCTGCAAAATATCTTACCAAACTAAAACAATGAGTAAAAGGTCACACAGAAAAAAATGATCAATAAAAACCAAAAGAAAAATAGATTTTTAGTATGTTATTTATCTTTAGAAAAACTCTAACACCTTTTACACATTATCAATTATATCATAGATCCTAACAAGAATTGATATTTTTTCCTTGCTGATGAAAGCCTTTGTGAAAAGCAAAACTTGAATATCACACTGAGTAAAGATCTTTCTACAACCATTCATTAACAGACTTCACAAATAAACTATGAATATGGGATCAGCTGATGCTTGAACTCATTTTTACTGCAGAATGGAGAGGACACCTGAGGATGGGGTGTTGGGCATTTTCTGCATATTAATTTAATTATTCTTATTATTATACCTTGACAAAAAATTCCATTTGATATTAGATGGGCTGCCTTTACATTTGTGCTCAGAGTATTTATATATTGGTAAAGCATAAATATAAATAGATGCAGATTAAAACAAACAACTGCTTGGTAGAACGTATTTCTGATTTAGATGTTGATCCTCTATTTGAATTATGATCTAGACAAATTCTCATCTCTAATCAGTGGTTTTCTTTGTAGCAATATAAATCTAAACTCAAAGCCAAATATGTGCAGTGGGCTTACTTTCTGTCTATGCTCCTCATTAGCAGATAAAAATTAAATCAAGTTTTAACTAAAATTTGATCTGTGTCAGATAATGGATGTATATGTAAGCAACCTAAAGATGTGCTCATATTAATCTGTTGCATATACAGAATTCCATGATTCAACCAAATTGCACACATGTTTAAGTGATATGGATAGCTTCTTTGCTAAGTTTACTTAACAGACTCCTAAAAAAGACTTTATTCTAAAACTCTATAGCCTTATCATTGGAGGAACTCCTAAAAGCTATTTCACAAATGAAAAAGGGTAATGATCTAGAACCCAAAAGGTTTGATATTATGTTTCAAAATAATGGCATATTACGCAAATATTGTTCAAGATCTATAACTATATCAAAGATCATGGTATAACTGTAAATATTTAAAGCAGACAATGTTTATTGTTAATCTGATTTCAGATCACCATTCAGTTAAAATTACCACTCTGCATTGTTTAATAATTTTAACATGAAAACTGATTCAATGACACTAGCAAAAAAAAAATGACAGCAGCAAATCATATTATTTCAAAATTTCAGTTTGTGGAATAGAGGCACATCAGAGATTACAGTTTAATGATGAGGTCAATCTTTTATAGAATTACATGTTTAGATAACCAGCAGGGAGTATTCTTACTCATAACTAGCAAAGTATTTGATCACATCATTGTTTCTTTTATATTTGAAGTCCTTAACACGTTGATTTTCCTGGTAAGTATGTACGATCTATAGTTTGCTTTTCCTGATGATTATAGTCAAGCTGTAAATATCTTACAAAATGCAGTTTCTTTTTGCATAACAATTAATGATAGATTCTCAACACCTATAAAACATCAAACAAGGTCCAGGGAGTGATGCCTTCTGCTAACTATTTCTTCATTCTATCACTTGAATCTTTCTTTTCAAGAATTCTGCATAATCCTTTAATAACACTGATCTTAAAAATCAGATATCAATATCCCTTCATTTTCTGATGACATTTTTTATATTGTAATGGCCAGCAAAATCCACACTACACTGCATAAAATAAATACTTTAAAGTTTCAAACTATAAATCAGTTTTAAAATCAATAAATTTCCACTTAAGTATCACAGCTATGATTTGCAGCTCCCTTCTGGCGAATAAAATTAACATTCCATAAACTAAATTAAACTATATGGATAATAAATATAAATCTGATATCTGTTCATTCTTTTATGTGTCTAAATTTGGTTTTAGAAAATTAAAGACTGACCTTGAAAAAAAGGAAAACATTTATAGTTTGTTTTCTTGCAAGAATGCTTATCATCATACTGGGCATTTATGACATCCCATACAAGAACAACCCATGATATACCAACTATGTTTATTTTATAAATGGAAAACAATTCTGACATGTTGTGGGAGAAGAAGGGTAATTTTTTGAGATAGGTTCCCTTTTTTCCTTCAAAGAAGAATGGTTGAAGAAAATAAAGCAGGAAGTAGGATAATGATGCTGGTATGAAGGGGGATATAAGAGCGGCATCTGAAGCAAAAAATACAAATATGTAACATAAACAAAGACTGACCAAGGAGGTGCTGATATAAAAGAGAAGGGGCCACAATGGAGATACAGGGATACAGGATGAACAACTACTGATCTGGTGGCTTAGACACCAAACAGTGGACAGTAACTAATACATAAGGAATGAGAATGCCATGATGGGGGGGTCTATATTATATCAGCAAATGCTTAACTTAACAAATGCTGTATAATCGCCCCAAATATGTTGAAACACCAAAATGCCGAACACATGGAACAGAGATTATTTCTCTAGGGAAAACATCGCTGCTCCATTAACAAAAAAACCCCCCACAAAATTAAGTGGCCCCTCCTTAAATATACCAACTCCGAGATCGCACCACAGTGAAGGAAATGGCAAAGTCCCAAAAATGGCCCAGTGATTTTTTTTTCCCCTGGGAAGAAAATTGCTGTTCCATGCTTTCAGGATTTCACCATTTCGAATAAAAAGGGTCGATTAAACAGTGTTCACTATTTTAAGGATTCACTGATTTAACTGGAACCCACTGGTGGAAGGGCAAGATAAGAACTACCTGCCAAACTATCCAGTTAGAAATCTATGCAGACGATCTTCATCTCCATAGCTGACATCAGGGATAGGCTCCACATCTGTTGTCCAGATGGATAGAGACAGGCAGATATATAGCTCTGCCAGTTACATGAGGATGCACTCCAGGGTACCATCCTGTCCTCTTCAGTCCTGACCAGCAAACACACCTACCATAAGCTGACACAAAATGACTCTCCTGTGCCTCTCCCAGGTGAGGAACCTACCTCATCCATTGGAGGACCAACACCAAAAGCCACCAGTAAACCTTTCAAATGGCATCCCACAGATGACCTTCATCAGCGTGCAGAAATGCTGTTCTAGGGGCTGCTGGGGAAACCATCAGTTGTCAAAGTGAAGGCTGCAGGCCTTACTGGCATCTTCCAAACCATATCCTGATACACAGCTGTTACTGCAGAAAAATGAAGAGAACTGAGAAAAACAAAGCAATAAAGAAAAATAATAAAAGGAAGAAGGTGGAAAATAGAAAAGAACAGGGCAAAAACAGCACTGGTCACTATGACAAGGTATGCTTTCAATGACTGACCCCGGAAGAAGAAATGGAAATCATTCAGAAGAACAATGTTGACAAAAATGCCCCAAGAGCTCCTATGATAATATAGAGGATAACACTGGTGTGTATGACTGGCTGTGCCCACATCCCCACTGTGTAGAACACCAATACATGTAATGGATAGTGACAAGAAGGCATATCCTAGGTTGTTTAGTGACAAGAAAGTCAATGATAAAAATTGAGAAAATAATAAAAGAAAAAAACAATGAACAAGGAGAGAGTATTCAGCCTAAGAAATATAATATGGGATTTACATCAGATTACAACATATACAACAATTATTGTAATATAGACACTGTAAGTTGTTTTTTTCAGGGCCAACCGAGATAGGAAGCCTGGGAAGAATCAGAGTATGCCCAAAGGGGAGCATGGGGGGAACAAAGCAAACAAGAGATGGCGATAGATAATTTTAGGAAAAATGACATTACATGCAAAGGTGTAGTAAACACATATAATGGGTACCATGTGTACAATTATACTGACTTGAAAATTAATAAGGAACATTTTACTTTATTTATGAAAGGTATGAAATTTGCCCATACAAAAAAGTTTGATTATGTAACACTGTACTTGAATTGAAGTTATACATGAGAAAATTAAATTTGGCTGTAATAAATAAGGACTAACAAGATCAGAGAGAAAAAAGGCTGTTATAGTAGTAAGGTAAGAAAGAAAAGTACATATAATCCTCCTTTAGATCCAACCTTGAGTATGATGGAAAAGGTAATAATTGAGGATTTATATTCTTTAAAGTGTAAAGATATAAAACAATTCTGCCCTTCGAATTTGGATAGGGAGGCACTCAAATTATTACGTCAGTTAACAACAGACAGGTCTATCAGAGTGATGAAACCTGACAAAGGGGGAGGGACAGTGTTGTTTGACTCATTTAAATATTCCCCCAAAATTTTTAGCTTGCTGTATGATACTGAGACATACTCAATGACTTCCATAAATGAAATTAATATAAGTTATAGAAGAAATTATTATTTCTTAGAAGAGTATTTGTTGGACCATAGAATTTCTGAAGATACCACCAAGTTTTTAAAGGTAAAGAATCCTGTAATAGCCACAATATTTGGTATCCCAAAGATTCAAAAGGATGTGGCAAATCCACCCCTCAGGCTAATAGCTGTGGTTTGAAAATGTATCCATTTGGGGTGTGTGTATATAATTGATTAAAGGTAGTGTATGAGAAGACAAACCATTTGATAAAAGATTCTTGGGATTTTTTAGGTAGAATAAAATAGACACTCTGGGATAAAGATATATTTTTGTGACTATTGATATTGTTGACCTTTTCACTTCTATACCTAGACATGAGGGGATGGAGTTGTTTTCAGAGAGCATACATAGATATACTTAGTACTCAAATGATAAGTTCACCTTGATTGTTGATTTTATGGGAATAGTGTTAGACTACAATTACATATTTTTAGGGTATTTTAAACAGAAGAAGGGAGTAGCTATGGGTGCTTGCAGTCCACCAATGTATGCAAACATGGTGTTACTAGAATGGGAATATAATAAAGTCTTTAAAAGTGAATACTTTAAGTATATAAAATTATACATACATTTTCTGGATGACATATTTATTTTATGGAATGGTAAAGAAACAGAAATAGGTGATTTCATCAAATATTTGAATAACTCGTCCAGTTTTTTTTAAATTTACTTATTCCAGTAACAAAGAGGGCATAAATGAGTTAGATACTTTTATTCAAAATATTGGTGATGGCTTCAAATCAGTGATGTTTAGGAAGCCCACATTTAGCAACTCATATCTGGAATTTTCCAGTAGTCACCCTTACAGTCAAAAGAAAAGTATATTAAAGGGTCAACTGATTAGAGTAGCCCGTATGACATCCCGTGACAAAGATGTACATAATGAACTTAGGAAGGTGGCTGATATGTTTTATGCTAGAGGGTATCCTAAAAAACTGGTGGAAGACACCTTAATATATGTAGAAATGCAGTGGGGTAAAAGGTATATGCCTTTAATGGGTGTGGGTTTACATGAAAAAGAGATTATAAATTAAATGAAAACTTTTGAGAGAGCCTTGGTTTTGCCTTATGGCTCCAAGGCAAAGTGGGTCAAAAAGATTGTTATAGATAATTGGAATATATTAAAATGTAACCCCACCATATATAATACACTTAGTCCACAGCCATTTTTTATTTTTAAGACAGGAGTCAATATAAAATCAAGTTTAGAAAGTAACAAAGGAAGCCTTTATAATAATGGTTTTGAGAGATCTTGAACACACAAATGTGGTAGATGTTCTCAGTGTAAGTTTATAATAGTTGAAGAGGAAATTTTGCTTGAAAATGACCTAGGTTCTAAAGTCACATTTATGAAGGGCAATTGTCAAATGACAGGTTTGATTTACTTAGCAAATTGTAAGGACTGTCCTGAATTTTATGTGGGCAAAACAGAGAGACGTCTCCGAGATAGAATATATGAACACCAATATCAAATAATGACTGGTAATTATAATAATGCCCTGTTTAAACATTCCTTGTCATGCCCTAGTTTTAATAATTTTGCTTTGGGTATTTTAGAATGTTTGACAGCTAATCCCAGAGGAGGAGACTTTAGATCACAAATAGAGGAACGAGAGAAAAAATGGCAAATTAAATTGCATGCCTCTTATAGTCCAAGATTAAATGAGAATGTTTCATTGATGTCTATATTAATTAGGAGAGCCATAATTTAATAGTAATAAAAGTAATCGAATTTTAGAGACATTTTTCATGACATCTAGTACTGTTTTTAACAAGCAGTATTTTAACATAACGGTTTTATTAAAGTTTTGGAAATTTCATCTGTTTTTAGAACATGGTGCCTTCAAACACAGTTGTGAACAGGTTAATCAATTAGAGTATATATATGAGCTTATTGTATGTAATAATTTCATTCTGAAGAAGTCCCTGTATGGGGATGAAAGTGCTCAAGCTTGATTTTATGGAGAATAACTTGTAATTTAAGCTTTCAATAAGTTTTTAATGTTTTCCTGTCCAGCTGACAGCAGTGGTTCATTTTGGTTTGACTGTGAAAATGAAGTGTATGTCATGTTGTCATACACAATGTGGGAAATGCAGGGACACATATGGGTTGGCACAGTAGCACATAAAACATACCTAGTGATAACACCATGAATAGACAATGAACAAGTAATTTCTGGTGTAATAATCTAATCTAAAAATTTAGCCTCAGTACAGTGGTACACAGCTTCATTCCAGTTGTTATTCCCATGCTATACCAGGAATAATGGGCACAGTGAAGGACAGCGGCATGGGTGCAAATGCATTGTGAAATGGCAGTCTGACAAGGGAGATGGACATCTGAATAACAGCAATCACATACCTGCAAGGCATTAAACAATAAATTGCAGGACTAGTACAATGGAAAAAAAGACAAACTGTATTGATACACCCAAGGACAGTATAGTTGGCATGCAGATGGTAATGCCAGAAATAAGTTGCAAAGGTAAGGCCAGTAGCACAGCTGCAAATGCATTTAAAACAATATAATGGTCCCACAGCGAAAAATATGCAGTGGTTAGCTTTTTACAGAACAGGAAAATTAGGCAATTCTGTGACATTTACCCTGACACCTGCAGAGTCTAATCACCATCCTTTAGCTGGCAAGTTGATGTGATTTTTTTTACTATTTCTTCCTGTGTTGCAAAAAAAAAACACACATTGAGTACAGCATAACTGTGGTCAACAACAGAAAGAGCTTATGACAAAACAATAAAGTGTATTATACAACGACCTCCCATTAATATTCAAAAACGTGCACGCTGATTGGTCAGCGTGCACATTGTAAATCCGAGTTATAGTAATGGAAAAAGGTCTGGTTGCCCAGACTTTTTCCATTACTATAACTCTTACAGCAACACTGTCTCGCTATGTTAAACGAGTTTAACATAGCGAGACAGTTTTAAAAAAAGCAATTGATATTCTCTTGTTTCTTTTTTTAAAGCTGTCTCGCTATGTTAAACCCATTTAACATAGTGAAACAGTTTGTAAAAAGCAACAGAGATCTTGCTTTCTCCATTGCTTTTGCCCACAGCTCTGATGTACTGCATAGGCGTATGCATGTGCAGTACATCAGAACTGCCGCAGAATACCAGACAGCTGCAGAAGGGCAGCAAGGAGGCATTATGCAATGCCATTATTTAAGAAAAGTAATTATTTTTTTTCTTAAATAATGTCATTGTATAATAGCAATAACCCATGCATGGGTGTGGGTAATGCTGGATTTACCCACGGTTGGCTTTGTTTGGCCACTCGGGTTTCGCCCTCGTGACCAAACCACACAAACCGTGGGTAAATCCAGCATTACCCACACCCAGGCATGGGTTATTGCTATACTCTAACATCATCATCTTCAATAATTATCAACCCCCTTTTTCCCCATTTTCTACATGGGGTTTTTGTGTCTTTTTAATTCTCATCATCTCTTTTGATTCACTGTCAGTCTCCCACCTTCTTTGTCAGTTATACCTACAGGTCTTCTCTTGTATAATCCTTATGTCTCTTTGTGGATGCTCTTGTTTCATCTTGCCTTCTTCCTGTCTGTCCTAAATTATCTTCACCAGGCTGTCTACTGCTTTCCAACACGTATTTGAACCACTATAATCTGTTCTCTTTGACCTTCTATGTCATTGAATCTTTTTGAGCTTCTGCTCTGATGTCCTGATTTCCTCTTCTGCCCCACAGTGTACATCCTACCACCCATCTCAGGCACTTTATCTCCATAACCTCTGGCTAACTGCTGTGCCTTCGTTGCTCATGTTTCTGAACCAGACAGAAGTACTGGTCATACCACTGTTTTGTACACCTTACATTTTGGCTTTTTTGGCATTTTTCTGTCATACAGTACCCATGATTATTTGTAAAAATTGGATGCATCCCTTCGAATTCTAGCTTTGACCTCCTCATTCAGACATTCCCTCTCCTCAACCACCTCCCCAGATACTTGCAGATATTAACCTGTTCCTTTATTTTTCCTTCTGTTGAAATTCTCATCTTCTTCTGATTTCCCACACTTCTTGCTATTACAACTGTTGTATTTGTACTCACTTTCATCCCATATGCCTTTAGTTGTGCAATCTATTCCTCTATCATTTGCTGAAGTTCCTCTTCAGAGTCTGCCTGTAATACCACATTGTCTTCATACAGCAGCATTGTTGATCTGAACCCCTCTTGACATTTTTGTTAATTTAGTCAATCACCAGTATGAATAGCAGGGGCTTAGAGTTTAACCCTGATGCACACTTACTCCCACTGGGACCCCTCTGTGTGTCCAACATTGTTTTTACTTGAGTCACTGGGTACCTGTGGATAGCCATGAATTCTACCACTGCTTTTGGGAATTAGAAACATCACAGGACTGCCTAAATCAGCTTTCTTGGGACCTTGTCATATACTTTCTCCAAGTCTGAGAATGCTCAGTTGGACTCTTTCCATATCTCTAGCTTCTTTTCAGCTATCTGTCTCCCTGCAAACATTAGGTTGGTATGTTGCATCCTGATCTGAATCTGAACTGCTTGTATCCCATCATGCTTTTTACTACTCTGCATATTCATTTATCCATCACCCTTTCCAGAACTTTCATGCAATGTGACAGGAGTTTGATACCTCTATGGTGCCCATATTTGTGAATGCTCCCTTTGTTCTTTTTCTCTGGCACTAGCATGCTTATTGTCTCCATACTTCTATGAGAACCCTCTGGAACCATTTCTTCCCTAGCTTACCCAGCATCTTGATCATATCTGCCATGATCTCATTTGAGCCTTCTACTTTCATGGACTTCATTTTCCTTCATGCTATTCTTACTTCTTCTGTGGTGGGCTCCTCTTCTTTCATTATAGGCTGTCTCTGGGACAGGACAGCTTCTGTGAGGTTTTAAAAGCTGCTAATAGTACTTTTTCAGTCTGTCTTTATTTTCATGTGGACTGGTGAGCAGGTTGTTGCTGGCATCACTTAAGAGGGGTGTCTGTGACTATCCTCTTTATCTTTCAGTCTTTGCCTTGTAACTTCATAGAATTTCTTTGTGCTATCTGTGAAGTCAGTTTCCTGATGCCTTGTTTCTTTTTATTGCAGCTGGTCTCTTAGCCTCTTTGTTAGCCAGCCGCTGCTGCTTCTTAGCATCGTCTGTCTTTTCTAGAGCCTGCTTTGTTCCTGTTCTCCTTCTTTTTCTGACTTCCTGGACTTCTACAGCTCACCACCAGCTTTCCTTATATACCTTGTTTCCATATCTGTCTCGGCTGCATATTTGTTCTGTAGTCCTCACACATGCTAGTTCTTCTTCGACTTCACCTATTTTTTCTTATTCTTGAGGATCTAGAGCTCTGAGTATTTCTTTGAACTCTTTTGCTTTCTCTCCAGTCAACTTCCAGGTCTTCAGCATAATATTTGTTAACATTACACCCTTTTCTGACCACTGATTGCAGCTGATTGTGACAACCAGTGGTCTATGGTACAGATGGACTGTTTCACTGGCAATGACTTTTTAATCTTTGATTCAACCCCACTGCACTTTCCTTACAAGCAGGAAGTCTACCTGAGTTACATGTTGGCTACTCTTGTATATGATCTTGTGACTGTTTCTCATGCTGAACTATGTCTCTTGTTATCGTCAAGCCATCTGATAAATAGAAGTCTTGAATGGCCTCTCCTTCTTTATTCCTGTTGTCCCACCTAAGTAGACCCAGGCCATCCTCAGATCCTCTTATTTCTGTCTGTCTGTCCTGATATGTGAATTCAACACCAATTAATATTGTCCTGTTTTATTTATTAGGTCCTTCAACTACTGCCTGAGTGCACTCTTTTCCTTGCTATCACAACCTTCCTATGGAGCATAGGCTACAGTTATTAATACTACCCTATCATTACACTGGAGTCTGATTGCCGTGCATCTGTCATTAATTCTGATGACTTCCCTCATTGTTTTCTGAAGCCGCTCCTTCACTACAGTTCCCCCGTCATTTTTATTCTCTCCTCCCTCGATCCTCTATATCCCAAGCCAAGTGGCTTTGCTGCACTGCACTTCTACCTTGTCTCTTGGATACAGACGTTGTCCAGTCTCCATCTTAACACCATGTCATCATCCACGCTGCATCCTTTTAGTGAACCTAAACTGAGTGCAATGATCCTTAAATCATGTTTGGCAGGTTGACTAATTTTATGTTCAGCTTTTACTCAATAGAGCTATCCCTGGTAACCCCAGCTGGGCAACTGGAAACCTGTCAACTAGTATATTATTGATCTAGGGCTGCTGGGCTTTATGACAGGCATCAATAGAGGCACACAGACTCCTCCCACCACTTCACTGACATAGGTGGAGGTAGGCCAGTTCCTCAACCCATTTCTCACACACAGATGCCCATGTCCATTTTCTTCTTTTTTTGGCAGCATTAGTAAATGTGACCAAATCACCCAGAGCCAAGTTTTATATCATCGAGTAGGAAGTCTTGAGATTATGTGCACTCTGTAATCTTTGAAGCTCAGATCTTTTAGGCCATTGATCTTTATAGTTACAAGCCTCTGGAGCCTTTCTAATTGTTTGATAAGCTTATTAAAGTACATCTGAAAGGGGGCATTGTAGTCAATGACTGGTCTAATCAAAGAGGAGTACAAGGAAATAAGGACTTCTTTTGATCTGGACGAAATACATTTTGGTATGACCTGTG
The DNA here is from genome assembly GCF_019279795.1 of Protopterus annectens. Classification (NCBI taxonomy): domain Eukaryota; kingdom Metazoa; phylum Chordata; order Ceratodontiformes; family Protopteridae; genus Protopterus; species Protopterus annectens. The sequence goes on from NC_056734.1 coordinate 905,870,748, forward strand.
CAAGGTAAAAGGATTGCCTAATCACTGCTGCAAAGTTATGGTCAAATATCAGAGAGTTGTACAGCCATATGTGTAGGTCTGTCATGACATGCTGCACTTTTTGGCATTGAGCTCTAGCCCATTTTTACTATACAAGGTACTGGCAAGCATAAGCTCATGCTGGAGTACATGTATGTTTGACTGGGACTTGATGACTCCCAGCTTATAGTCATCCACAAACTTTGTTAACTAAATATCCTTGTTTTGTTAGTGGTATCTGAGAAGTAGATGCCAAACAACAGATTTCCAAGCACAGATCTTTGCAGAATTCCACTGGCCATACTCATGTCTATGAGATACTCCTTACACTCTTATTGTATGAGTCTTCTCTCTAAGCCATTTGGCAAGCCACCAAATCACATATCGGTCAATTTGGAACACCTTCAATTTGCATATCATATCTGCATATGATATGGTATTGAATGCCTGGGCTAGGTCAAGGTACACTGTGTGGGAAGCTTGTCCACAGTCCATAGCTTGAGTAACTCTCTCTAAGAGAAGTTTATCAGCTTCATTAGTTAGGATCTATCCTAGACAAAACCAAGCTGCTTGGACTTGGGTCTGATACGCTTTTCAACATCACAGTTAATTAGGTCTGTCATGATATGTTCCTTGGCTTTGCATACAAGACTTGTTAGACTGATGGGTCTGTAATTCCAAGAGTCTGTTGTGGGTCCACCTCTCTGTCTTTCATGAGGGTTGGTGGATCGACAGATACACACACAAACAGAAGACACACACACACACACACACACACACACAAAGACATCTTTATCCACTTGCATAACTGTATACCTCTAATATCTGGCTGAGATCAAGTGAATGAATACACTTATAAATAGTGGCTCAGAAATGCATCAAAGTTCACTACTATTAAAACTATACATTTCAATAATTGTAATTCCTCTCTGCTTTCTCTCTCTCTCTCTCTCTCTCTCTCTCTCAACTTCTTGGCTCAAGAATGAGAGACAACACAGAAAATAAGGAACCAATTTTAAATGTTTCTCTTTAATATGTATAACGTTGCTAGAATAAAAAAGTGCTGCATTAGAAAAATTTTTCTGAAGGACACAAAGTCTTAAACTCACATGCCTGTCATTATTTAACAACTTTAATATACTGTGGTAGTGGTGGTGCTGCGGTAGCGTTGTTGCCTCACAGTTTGATGTTGCCCATTCGATTCTCAGTTAGAGTGTCTTCTGTATAGCAACATGTGTGAAAGAGCATTCCTTCATTGAAGGTTGTACGTTAGGCCCAGCAAGCCAGTACGTAAAAATCTACTGCCAATCATTAGCGGACCGGAGTTCCGGTGTGGCGACTCCTAACTGGGAAAAGCCAAAAGACACAAACAAACAAATAATATACAACAATTTGCCAAAAAGCCACAGGTGTTACAAGTAATAGACTGAAACACTTCTCAACCCTTTGCTCAAGAATTTGTACAATTGCAAAGATAATGAAGGACAAAGAACCAAAAATGGGGAAAAGCTTAATATTATTTTATCTATTTGCTAATGAGGTAAAGACATTAAACAATGTCTCCTTTTTCACTGACCATGAAGAAGCACTGTTTGTTTAACAGATTTGTGCAAAGTCAAAAGTAGGCAAATGGAGGGGAAAGGATTCACATCATTGTACTCTGGATTACAGGAAGTGATTTGTAAAAAGATCAGATTGTTCATTGACAGACAACTCTAAATCACTATAAAAAACAACAAATGTTGCATGGACATGCAATTTTTAAGAACTGTGAAACTCTAATGAATGGCATTACTGACTAATTGTAATCCTCAGTAATTTACCAGAAGAAAACAAAAGTTAACAGGAGACAGGGCACAAATATGAGGCAAAGTCAGAAATGAAGAACAAAACAGGACAGATAAGAGGCAGATTACTCTAATTCACTTAAAGTCTTAAGAGAACAACATGTTTGCATTGGCATGCATTTTCTGAGAAACGAACTATGAAACTCTAATGACTGGCATTATCGACTGACTGTATCACTCAGTTATTTAACTGAAAAAATTAGAAGTCAGTGAAAGTCTTGCAGTTAGTGCAAATAATTCCTGAAGTCATGGATACAACATTTGACTCTTCTGCCTGCCATTTGGCACTATTTGAATCTGAGCAAGTCAATTTACTAGTCTTTGCTCCTGGAAAGTTGTTTACCTAGTACCCAAATAGACCAAAAAGGACAGGGCATAAAATAAATAGGAAACAAAATTAGAGGTGTTCCATATGAACAAAAGAACTATAAAACTCTAATGACTGGTATTACTGACTAACTACAATTTTCAGTGATTTACCGGACAAAAATGACACATTTTTGGAGGTCTGAGGTAAACTATGAGTGTACCCAGAATTAGTGACATTTGTAGAGGACCTTTGACCTCCATTTAGACATACACACACACACACACACACACACACACACACACACACACACACACACACACACTTGTTAGTGTGTGTGTGTGTGTGTGTGTGTGTGTGTGTGTGTGTGTGTGTGTGTGTGTGTGTGTGTGTGTATTCAGGTATGAGGAAAATTGGGAAAACACTTTCCAGCAGCAGAGTGATGCTGCTTCAGGGTTTTGAACTCCTTACTAGTTCCAGATATGGGTTAGGTATAGTCCAGTGGAGGCAAATGTGGGATCAGTAGGTAATGTAGATGGGAGAACAAATTCGGGCAAATGATGATCAGCTGCAAAAAGCAAAAAATAAATAAATAAAAAAAGTACATCTGACAATACTGTCAGAACACCTGATCATTTTATTAAATTACTATAGTATTATATGACTGTTCTGTGTGTGTGTGTGTGTGTGTGTGTGTGTGTGTGTGTGTGTGTGTGTGTGTGTGTGTGTGACATATGCCTACATTATGCCAAATGAGAAAAATGCATATCTCTGTAATCATCCAATGCATTTATTTATTTATTTTAATAGGATGTTCAAATAGCACTGTTTTTATTACTTCCCCATAAACTCAGTAAATCCTTCCTTTTTCCACTCATTCATTCATTCTTTCATTCATTCATTCACTCATTTATTTACCAGTGTGTATTTTATTATGTTTAGGCTTGTTGGGTTCCAGACCCTGTCTTGGTACTCAGAGTGCATAATGCAGAAAACCATTGCTGGACAAAAATCAAATACATTGCATAATGCACATATCTTCTCACACACACACACACACACACACACACACACACACACACACACACACACACACACACACACATGCACCCACACACAAAGACATACACACACATTATCAGTGAGTTACTGGTTCACTAATTTACCTACTAGTCTGTCTTTGCAATGATGGAGAAAGTTGGAACCCTTTATGAAACCCATATGAACACAGGGGGAAAAATATTGTCTTTTTTTAAACATGAAAACACATTGTGAATACCTTGACTAGCCTTACACAACCATGTGAGAATTTTATGATTTGATGTAAAACAGTGCTGATGTTAAAGTGGATTAGTATGGTTTAAGCCCTGAACAGTTATTTCACCCTTGCATGCTTTTAGTCAAACCAAGCCCATTCAGGTTTAGGTGCACTGTTTTAACTTGAGTTTCTGATTTACATGGTAAATACAATACTTATAAAGAGACATAGGCCATGTTTTTCAAATAGTCACCTAAGAAATATTTATTTATTCAGTTAGTTATTTAGTTAGTTAGTTATTGACATTTGTTGACCAGGAAAGTCCACTGGGTCAGAAACATATTTTCATTGGAAGCCCAGGGGAGAAAAGCTCCACGTTGAGTAAAATAACATCAGATCACAGTAGATAGGTAGTTATACAATTTTAGAAAGAAAGACCTAAAACTATATAAAAATATAGAAAACAATTAAAACATCATAGCAAACTTTTTTTTACAAATACTGTAGCACCTATTTAAAACAGAGGTGAAGGTAAAGACACTTTGCAGAAAAAAAGAAATTTTAATTTAATTTAAGTACATTGCATTAAAAACTGAGATATACACTAGTACCCACTCTCTCTCTCTCTCTCTCTATATATATATATATATATATATATATATATATATATATATATATGTTTTTTCACCAGGGAATGAGTTAGGGAGAAATAGTAGGTGGACTGGTCGTTAGTTATAGCTTTGGATAGAGGAGCAATAAGGAGAAGATTATGGGGCTCTGGTATTAAAGGAGCAAGGATGTGGGGTTGATAAGATAGTAGATTTGTAGTGAGGATTTAAGGAGGATATATATAAAGTTGAGGATAAATTCAAATTTAAAAATATGTTTGAATTTTGTGGATGGTTGTCTGATAATATGATTTGTCATGAATCCAACAATGTCCATGCAAGGTATCATCTAGTGATGAGCAATAATTCAGAACTGCAAATTCAACTGCATCAGAAATGAGGGGCTTTGCTAAAAAGACTTTATAAACACAATCTCATTTTTATTAAATTCTAAAACTACCAGTATAAATGTCTGTATCAGTGTGACATCCATCATTTATATAGTCCCTGTTTAGACAAGAGTGTTTTCCAACCTTTGCAAATTTCTTGAACTGCCACTGCCTTACTTCACCAGTTTAAAAGGAACATGTGCTTAGTGATTTATAAATCATTAGTTAAATTTACTCTCAGCTTATAGTAAGATATATACAACTGATGCATAGTTCTAAATTCCAAGTGTAAGGGTAAGTCATACATAATGGAGACCAACACAGCTTATGGCTTACTTCATAGGTTCATAGGTTCATAGGTTCATACTAGGCTATCTGCCCGAGGGCATTTACAAGTCTAGCCCATAGTTTTGTGGCTTACGCCACCCCTTTAGTATGGGGAACTATACCCATTATTTTGCTGTGCCTCTGTTGAGCAGTGACACTGAGGTAATCCCTGGGGTATATCTGCGATCTCCCATCCATTGGTCAAGATTTCTCTTGAACAAGGCCAGCGAGGTGCTCTGCCTCACATATACCGGGATTTTATTCCACAGCATAGGGAGTCTTTGGGTGATGAATCTATCCCTCCAGCACGTCCTATTAATAGCCGTGTCGAGGTTTAAGTCTCGCGCCCTTGTGGCTCTGACGGATCTAGATTTTTTGAGGTGAAGCATATTCATCAAATCTGGGTTTGACATGGCCTTGTATGTTAGGCAAAGGTCACCTCTGAGCAAGCGGTAAGTGACTGAATAGAGCTGGAGTTCTTTCAGTCGGGCAGCATAGGACAGATGTTTGAGACCCTTTATCCTTTTGGTGAGGAACTTTTGTGGCCTCTCCAGCTGCTGCAAGTGTCGGGTCAGATACATTCCGAATGGGGCATTGTACTCAATCATTGGTCTGATGAGTGATGAGTATAGGGAGACTATGACCTCCCTCTAGATGAGAATCCCTTCATGATAAGGTGGGCAATGTAGAAGGTCTTCCTAACTACTTTAGCTACATGGGTGTCGAATGACAGACTACTATCAACCTGGGTCCCCAGGTCCCTGATAACTTCTTCTGTGCTCAGTGGATTGCCACCTGTTTGGTAGCTAGGGGTAACCTTGTTTTTCCCGAAGGGTATGACTATGCATTTTTTGGCATTTAACTTTAGGCCATGGCTCTGGCACCAGTTATCCATTTCTGTGAGACCCTTCTGAAGGATATCTGTGTCAGATGTGTTTTCTACTATGGTGCCCAGTTTGCAGTCATCTGCAAACTTTGTCAGCCATAACCCTCCTGTGTTTGCTTGTACTTGGAAAAGTAGATGCCAAACAAGAGTGGGCCCAGGACTGAGCCCTGTGGTACACCACTTGTGACAGTCTTTGAGTCTGACATGGCGCCAGCAACTCTGACCCTGTGGGTTCTGTCACTCAGCCAGTTTGCAACCCATCTTGTGATGTATGGGTTAACATTTAAGCTGATGAGTTTTTCAATGATACCCGAGTGGGGTATTGTATCGAAGGCCTTCACCAGATCGAGGTAGGCTGTATGGACTGCCTTTCCCTCATCAATGGCTTTGGTGACTGTTTCAAAAAAGTCAACCAAGTTTAGAAGGCATGATCTGCCTTTGACAAAGCCAAACTGGGATGGATCCAAAGTCTGCAAATTCCCTATGTCTTTATTTATGAGGTCCATTATGATCCTCTCCATGGCTTTGCAGATAAGGCTTGTCAAGATAATGGGCCGGTAATTTCCAGGGTCGGTGGAGGCACCGCCTTTGTGAAGTGGGACCACAGTTGCAGTGCGCCACTCCCGGGGTACGTATCCAGAGGTAAGACTATGATTAAACAGCTGTCCTAGCTGTGGGTTTAATTCCTCGTTGAGTTCGTGGAGCACACAGCCGGGGACACCATCAGGTCCCATGGATGCTGTGTTTTTTGCTTTGGAGAGAGCCGTTCTCACTTGGGCGTTGGAGATGTTTGGGGGGTTGCAATCGCTTGGTATAGATATCTCTCCTTTGGGGGGGGGGAGTTTGCACTGAACCTGTCAGCCAGTATGTTGGCAATGTCTGTAGGATCAGTAATCTTCACATCATTTTGAACTAGTTCTGAGCATATCTGGGAGTTTCCTCCCAGGTTTCTAACATAGCTAAAGAAGGCCTTATGATTGTCTTTTGAGTCTTTAGCTATTTTTCTCTCAAAATTTGCTTTGGATGATTTTATGAGAGCTCTTAGTTTTTTACTTATAGTGATCAAGGGTGTCTTACCTTTTAAGGATTTTGCTCTATCTTGTAGTAGCTTCCTCCTTTTGTTGTAGAGTTTGTTTATGGCTGGGGTCCACCAGACTGGACGCTTGCCTTTGGTACAAAGAGTCTTTGTTTTGCTTGGGATTGCCTTATCCATGCAGTCCTGCAGGTGCTGGTAGAAGGCATTTGTAAGTGATTCAGCGGCTTGAGTACTGTTTTCCGCCGGGGCCTTAAAGGAGACCACACTAGTCTTTAGAAGTGTGAAGTCGGCTTTCGAGAAGTTCTTTACTGTGGTCTTTTTTATTTCAAGTGCGGGTGGGATGAGGACCTCCAGCGAGATTAGTTTGTGATTTGATCTCACCAGTGAGGGGTATACTTCCGGTGTTGAACATTGTGCTCCCATGTTCAAGATGATGAGATCAAGTATGTTTTCTCCTCCTGTGGGGATGGTGACTAGTTGTTCCATGGCATTTGAGTTTATGAATTCCAGGAACTTTTGGGCTAGGGTGTTTGGGCTTGAGTAGTGTTCCCAGTCTATATTAGGGTAATTGAAGTCACCTAGTATGATGGTGTTTGGTGATACATTTATCCTCTCTAGTGTTTTCAGGAAGGCCATGTGACGTTCCTGAGTTTGTGAGGGTGGCCTGTAACATGCTACAATTTGCAGAGCAGTCTTGCCTATGGTTAATTGCACCTGGATGGTCTCCGATGCATCGTGCATTGCCACCAGTCTTAAGGTGTGGGTGTCCTTGATGAATATGGATACCCCCCCCCTCCTTTCTTGGTATTGTCCGGATTTTGGGGCCGGAACGCATGATAAGAGGTAAAACCTGATAGTGCTGGGGTGCTCTCAGGAGCCTTGAACCAGGTTTCTGTCACTGCACAGACATCGATGTTCTCCATACTGAGAAGGGCCTCGAGTGCGTGCATTTTGAGATTTAGACTTCTGGCATTGAGCAGCATTACCCTTAGTTTTTTTCCTTTTTTGTGTTTTAGGGTGGTAGGTTTAGAATTTGAGCCTTGCCTAAAAAAGGCACTATGGGGTGGCAAGAGCCTTTGCCAATATCCGGAATCCCAGGGTGACAGGTGCAAGCCTCGAAGCAGCGTGGCTTGTCCAGCATGTCATCCCAGGCAGACAGACATTGGATCCCTTTTGAATGACACCAGAGTTTAAGCCAATTGTTAAAGCTGATCATCTTATCTCTGTATTGTGGCATCATTCTTGGTGAAGGTAGGATACTGCTCAAGGTCAGGGTCATACCTGCCTGGGCTACATAATCAGAGAGCTCCTCAATGTCTCTTTTCATGTAGTCCAAGGAGGTATGTCTCAGGTCGTTTACACCAGCGTGGACAATGACTGAGTCGTATTTGTACCTGCTGTTGAGAGACCTGAGTGCTTGCGTTATGTGGCGGATTCTAGCACCCAACAGGCAGCTTACTGTGACCTTCTCCTTACTCAGTCTGGTGAGCGGACGCCAGTGTGTCTGACTATGGAGTCACCAATGACTAGTGTGTCTGGCATTGTGTTTGGCCTTAAGGGCTGTGACTGTTTGACACTCTGACTGTGAGGTCTATGTGTTGCAGGTGTTGTGTTCTGAGGTGGTGGTTGTTTGGGTGTCTGCTTTGGTGGCCTCTGCTGTTTTGGTAGATTTTTGATCAGAGCCGCGAGTATGTCTTTGTGTGTTTATGTGTATGATTTGAGGTTGTGATGGTACTATGTGAGACTGGGTCTATAGTGTGTGTGGTAACCTTCTCCTCCTGACTGGTCTTGCCAGTCCTATGTTGAGAGAGCTCAGCCTCCAGTTTGGCCGTATAGTTGCATCTCTCGCATGTATTTGTGTTTTGTGGGAGGAGGAGAGGGTTGTCTGTGTACATGAGGCAATTGTAACATTGCCTCAATATTCCCAGGTTCACCAGCTGAGCAGGAGAGGACACTAGCAACTGATCCCTCGACATGCTAGAAGGACTAGACAAAAAACTTTAAAAGAGATCCCGGGGACGTGGGTGACCGAGAAATGGGGGTTTGCCTTTTTGGGGTGCTATCTATAAGAGTGCCGTATCAAGGTAATAAGTACTGTAGGAGCAAGTGCTAGGTTTAACAGATAGAGAAAAATCTACTTGGAGTCAAGTAGAGATGATCTTTTTAGGTATTAGAGAAAGTGCTAGTAACAGGGATGCTTAAAGGTAAGATTGAAAAGAATGCACTCTGCAGTGTGCACTAGAGAAGTTAGATATGAAAGTAGGTAACTTGAGTTTTACCTGTTTAAAAAGTTAAGGTTTAGTGGAGAGTTACTATTTTAAAACAGCAAGATGGACTGAAAGGGGTGGTTACTTTTGTATTTTGGTACTATGAAATACTGTAGGATGGCCAATAAATTTAAATAATTGAAGGGGTGGGATTTCAAAAGTGATGGTTTTGTGATTACTCACATAAGCCAGTGAAAGTAGAGAGAAATGAGATATATAGTCAGATTAACATAAGAGGCGGGCAACTAGAAAGACAGTGGTATTTAACAAGACAACTTAAATGGGTGGGAGGGAGGGAAAAATTCTGCCTGACTCAGAACAGAGAGAGCTGTGGTCTCTTTTGAAGTTTTAATATGCTGTTAAAACAGAATGCAAGCAAAACACAAGGTAAAGAAAACAAACTACAGTATTCAAAATATAGAAAGACAATACAGAAATACAAAAAATAACAGCAAACTAACCTTTCCTTCACAGCAAAGTGTAGCAGAGTCTGGATGAGCCTTTCTGGTAAAAGCCAATATTCATGTAGTATATAATATTAACATACACATGGAGTCATGCTTAGCAGTTGATAAAAAATAGGGCATTTCATATGTACCTATATATGAAAAGCAGACATATAATTGAACGTTTGTAATGTTAAACATTTTTTATTTCAGCAGAAGTGATCAATGCTCATTTAATAGTTTCTGTAGGCATCAAGTCACTGCAAGACCATGAACAGTTAGGATCAGGGAAATTGCCCTTTCCTCACTGTAGAGTGATCTTGGAGTTGGTATATATAATTTATTTTTATCATTTTATTTATTTTATTTTACATTTGTTGACCGGGATAGTCCAACTGGATACATGTCCATTTTCAGCGGAGGCCTGGGAAAAAAGCTCCACATAACAAAACAGTACAGAGACAGTACATACATAATTAAGTTTTAAACACAGGAAACATATCAAAATTTTAACATAGGATACAAGCAGATGATAATTTTCACAATGTGCAGACACACATATATAATGAGGCATGGGTAGATAGCTAAACAACAGATTGGGTAGTAATACATGATTTACTGGAGTTTAGTGAGATTTAGTAGAGTATGCAGGGGATGCAAAAGTCGTACGTGCTTTTCTTTTTTCATCCTATTGGGATCAATGTTTAGCTGTTAGATATTTGTGTGCTTCAATATCTCAAAATACACGCATATGTGTGTGTGTGTGTGTGTGTGTGTGTGTGTGTGTGTGTGTGTGTGTGTGTGTGTGTGTGTGTGTGTGTGTGTGTATATATATATATATATATATATATATATATATATATATAGAGAGAGAGAGAGAGAGAGAGATATAGATATCTGTATGTGTGTGTGTCCATATATATAGAGATAGAAAAAGAGAGAGAACGAGAGAAGGAAATGATAGATATATAGATATAGATAACTATATCTATCAATATCTATCTAGCTAGCTATATATATATATATATATATATATATATATATATATATATATATATATATATATATATACATATATACATAAGGCAATACATGACAACTTAGTGAATAGTAGTACACTCAGAGTCATAATACTAAATGCAGAATCCTAAAATGTCAAAATGTTGAAACTTTAATATGTTGAAATTCAACTCCCTGAAAACAGCATACATGTACTACATATGTATACTGTGCCAGTACTCTTCCAGGCAAAAATAAAATCACTCTCCTGTTAGTGAAACTGAGAAAGAAACACCAACATGGGTCCTGCATGGGGTCCAGAAGGGAGGCAAGTCTAGCTCAAAACATATGCAGAAGAGCAGGCATTTTAAATTCCAGCATTTTTAGATTCCAGCATTTTGACATTTCAGCATTGTACACTTGTTATTATAACTTTCCAGTAAGTTGACATAAACCCAGATATTTATTTATATATATATATATATATATATATATATATATATACACACATACATATAAATATGAAGGTTGGTGTGTGTGTGTGTGTATGTGTGTTCACTGTGCAGAAAGTTGACAATGCAGAATATTTGAATGTTTTGTGTGAGTGATTTTTCTTTTTTGTGCCGACTGCACAGTTTCCTTGACCACACTATATATTGTTTGTAATCTGGATAATTGTGTGTTTGGAATACTGTGGAGTAGGATCATGGGAAGTAGGCAAATGTTTTTCATGATGTAATAGTTACTACAAAAGTGCTGTAGCTTTTTTCATTGTTGGTGCAGGTTTGTGACATGCACCAGTAATGATTTTTGTTTGTGGGGAGATATTTCCCTTCATTGAGTTGGTAAAATCTGCAAAGAAAAACCCATACATGCAAGAGTTTTCAGTTTGTAATACAGTAAATCTCCTGTAGTGGAGGCCCATTGGATGTATGTAACTGACCTCTTAAGAACATACAGAATTTCAACTACATAACTTCTGAAGGCCCATGGCGTAATGTTTACAAACATTTGGCGTATTTTTAAATTCTGTGTTTTTAAAATATTTCCATGCAGTCCACTTATGCTGTACTGATGAGGTCACTAAAAACATGTATGACTGCAGCTAATGGGGCTTGGTTTTATTGGCCTTAATGTTCCCATAAAAGCTTAAAAATCAAAAAGTAAAAAGTCATAGCCCTTCAGAAGTCATGTAGCTGAAACACAGTATGTCAATTAAAACTTTACTTACTGTTTTAAGAAAGTGGGTGTGTAAAACTGACCATAAGGGTAAAAAACGTTTTTCTTTTGTTTTACAAGAACAATATTTATGTCAGGAACCATGTATAGAAGTGAGCATTGTAAATCTGTAGTAAAACATGTGTCAAATGTTGATAACAAATAAAACCATTGCTGTCTAAAGTATATAGTATTTAAGCAGCAACATTTCAGACTTCGACAACTGCACAATGCATAGGAACAAGGGCATACTAGAAAAATGGAGAAGGCATGAATAATATTAAATGGGTTATAGTGTTTAAAGCACAGAACTAGCTTGGTACAATCCACCACAATGTGGATGACCTATTGAAGGAATATGATCCATTCAATGGGCGTGAAACTAAACATTTCAAGCAGACAGTGTCAAATGTACAGTGGATATAAAAAGTGTACACACCCCTGTTAAAATGCCAGGTTTTTGTGATATAAAGAAATGAGATCACAATAAATCATTTCAAAACTTTTCCTACCTTTAATGTAACCTAAAACCTACTCAATTCAACTGAAAAACAAACAAATCTGTTAGGATAAAAAGTATAAAAAATAAAAAATGTACAATAAGCTGGTTGCATAAGTGTGCACACTCTTAAACTAATACTTTGCTGAAGTACCTTTTGATTTAATTACAGCATTCAGTTTTCTTGGGTACACACCTGTCATCAATTAAAGAGACTCAGATTAACCCCAAATAAAGTTCAGCTGAACTAGTAGGATTTTCTTGACATTTACTCAGTTGCCTGCTATAGCAAAAGCCATGGTTCACAGAGAGCATACAAAGCATCAAAGGGATCTCTTTGATGAAAGGCATCAGTCAGGAGAAGGGTACAAAAAAATTTCCACAGCATTGGATATACCATGGAACACAGTGAAGATATTCAACAATAAGTAGAGAAAATATGGGACAACAGTGGCTTTGCAAAGAACTGGATGTTGCAAAGAACCGGACGTCCCTCAAAAATTGATGAAAAGACGAGAAGAAAACTGGTTAGGGAGGCTGCCAAGACACCTACAGCAACACTGAAGGAGCTGCAGGAATTTCTGGCAAGTACTGGCTGTGTACTACATGTGACAACAATCTCCCTTATTCTCCATATGTCTGGGCTATGAGATAGGGTTGCAAGACGGAAGCATTTTCTTACACAGAAAAACATCCAGGCCAATCTAAAATTTGCAAAACAATACATCAAATCTCCCAAAAACATGTGGGAAAATGTTTTTTGGACTGATGAGACCAAGGTTGAACTTTTTGGCCATAGTTCTAAAAGGTACGTTTGGAGCAAAAACATCACTTTGCATCACCAAAAGAACACCATCCCATGGTGAGGCATGGTAGTGGCAGTGTCATGCTTTGGGGTTGCTTTTCTTCAGCTGGAACTGAGGCATTAGTCAAGGTGGAGGGAATTATGAACAGTTCCAAATACCAGTCACTTTTTGCTCAAAATCTTCAGGCATCTACTAGAAAGCTGAATATAAAGAAGAATTTCACCTTTCAACATGACAATGACACCAAGCATACATCTAAATTAACAAAAGAATGGCTTCACCAAGTTTTAGAATGGGCCAGCCAGAGCCCAGACCTAAATCAAATAGAAAATCTGTGGGGTGACCTGAAGACAACTGTGCACAAGAAATGCCCTTGCAATCTGACAGATTTGGAGCAGTTTTGCAAGGAAGAGTGAGCAAATATTGCCAAGTCAAGAAGTGCCATGCTGATAGACTCGTACTCAAGAAGACTGAATGCTGTCATTTATTTATTTTTTACTTATTTATTTATTTATTTATTTACATTTGTTGACCGGGAGTGTCCCACTGGACATAGGTCCATTTTCAGCAGACGCCCAGGGAGAAAAGCTCCACAGTTAAAATAAACAACCAGTAGTTACATTGGATTACATAGAGATTAACAATATAACATAGCAATTGCTTACAACATATTTACAGATGAAGAACATAGTACATAAGTAGACAACTAGAATCTTTATCTGTGAAGTACATAACAGACATTAACAAATGTTACAATAAGAAGTTCCTGCTGTATAATAAGTACTAGGCTTATGAGCATCTGAGCTTGCTATAATCAAGGTAGTTAGTGGAGTGGAAAGAAAGATAGTGGTTGGATAGGGTGGGTGATTTTAGAGTGGGAGTTTCAAGGGCATAGCCAGCATGTTTTTAGGTGCACTTTTAGTAAAGTTTTGAAGTGGGTGCATGATGGTACGGAGGTAATTGTGGGTGGAAGGGAGTTCCATAATTTGGCTATGGTGCAAGAGAATAGTGCTTCACCAGCAGAGTTATTGGCTTTAGTTATCTGCAAGTGATTCTTGTTGCTGGATCTTAGTGGTCTGATGGTACGATAGGGTTGGAGTAGATTCTGGAGGAATGGGACATTTAATGGATGGTTTACTAGTTTGTAGGCGAGTGAGAGTTGATACCAATGAAGGAGGTGAGGGAGTTCAAGCCAGCCCAGTTCAGCAAGTGAGAGACAGTGGTGACTATGGTAGGATGCCCCTGTGGTGAATTTGGCGATTTTGTAATTAAATCAAAGGTGCTTCAACAGAGTATTAGTTTAAGGATGTGCGCAGTTATGCAACCAACTTGTTGTATGTTTTTTTTATATTTTTCCCCTAACAGATCTGTTTGCTTTTCAATTGAATTGTACAGGTTGTAGATTACATTAAAGGTGGGAAAAGTTTTTAAATGATTTATTGTGGTCTCATTTTTGATATCACAAAAACCTGGCATTTTAACAAGGCTGTGTACACTTTTATATTCACTGTAGCATGACATCATGGCTCTCTCCATATGGAGGGGTACAAGTGACACAAATGTGTGAATACTGATGTAAATGGTAAATATAGAACTTTTAGTGACATTGGTAGAAATTAAACATTTTTTTAAAGCAGGAATGTTGCTTTCTTTATCATTGCTTTGCACATTTCTTTTAGAGCAGAGTCAGAATTTGCTGTATTAGTAAGAGAAGGTTTTCTTTAATGACATAGGAAGATAGATTAAGTACCAGGCTAGCTGCCCTTGTAGGCCATTTTTAGCCTAGCCAATGTCCCTTTTTGTGCTTGAAAAAAAAACTATCCTATCTGATTATAGATTGGCCTTATCTGTCCCACGGATGATAATTATATATTACCCCTAATGAGAATAACTGAGATCATAACATAGATAATTTGAGGGGACCCATGAATAGGATAAAGCATTTAGGGGTGTACTCTTTCCATTAGTAATACAGGGGTCAGTTTTGGGGTAAATATTCTGTATCCCATCCATAGATCTAAGCTGTACTTGAAAATGGGAAGGAATGAACTTTGTTTTATGTGGATGGTGAGTCTGTTCTGTGGCAGTGATGTGCACTGTGAGATATACCTGTCTCTCCAAACTATACTGTTTATGTTGCAGAAGAGGTTTAGATCCTTAAACTGAGTATTCCTGATGTCATTTGACTTGCTTATTTGCAGTAAAACCATCAGTACCAGGTTGGAGGATGCCTTGTATGCCAGACACAGGTCACCTCTTAGCAGTCTATAGGATACTGAGTATAGTGACAGTGCTTTGAGGCGGTCCATGTAGGACATGTTATTAGGTCTTGCATCCTTTTAGAAAAGCATCTCTGTGGGTGTTCCAGTTGTTATATATAAATGGACAGATACCTATAAAAAGGGGCATTACATTCACTGACTGGTGTAACAATGTCTGAGTAAAGGGGGACAATGACATCCCTTGATCTAGACATAATCCCTTTGTTTATAAGTTCTGCAAAATAGAATGACAATAGACACATTTTGGTCAAAAATTAGGTCATTGTCCACATAGGTTCCTAAATCCCGAACAACTACCTGTCAACAACCCATAAAATGGCAAAAGACCCTATCCCCTCTTCTCCCTGTTACCTTAGGTGCTCCACAAGGTTCCATCCTTAGATCACTGCTCTGCACCACATTTACCAATGACCTTCACAAAGCCACCCTCCATGCCAGTCTTGTTCAGTACACCGATGACTCTACACTAATTTTCTCTGCCCCCTCTCTCCGACGTCTAGTAAAACTCACACAAGAATCCTTTACTACCATAGAAACTTGGTTAACCAAGTCACAACTAATACTTAACCCTAAAAAGCACAGTTAATGCTATTCCATCCCACAAAAGCTGCAGATCACATTCCCTCATTCAACATATTCACTTCAAACAATACCCCTGTCACCACAGTCACACAAACCAAACTATTAGGCATTATCATAGGTAATAACATGAAGTTTAACAAACATATAGCACATACAATATCTAAAGTCCATAAAAAACTAGGAACCCTCTACAGATGTAAAAACTACCTTACTAATAACAGTAAGGTCACCATCGCAAAAACCCACCTACTCTCTACACCTCTCTATGCTTCTCCCATATTAATCAACCTAAGCAAAGGAGACCTAAACAAGTTAACTAGCTGTTATAACAAAATAGCAAAATTTGCTACTGACTCAGCTTTCAGGACCCACCATTGCCAAGCCCTCAAATAGTTATCCTGGCTGGAACTACCAAACTTATTAACCTATAACCAGCTTAAAATTGCTCATCTGATTCTATACCACCACCAAAAATCACCCGCTCTTCAAGGCCTACTAAACCACTACACTAACAATCGTCTACTAAGATCCCCCCAATAAAACTCTAATCAAGTCACCAAAAGGTAGAATTGTTCAGGAGACTCCCTCTACTCTAGTGTCATAGCTAAAATATGGAACTCCCTCCTCCTAGAGATATGAAACATAGACAGTAGACTTAACTTTAAAAACCTACTCCGGACCTTCTTAACTAACTCTTGGAAGTGTGCCTGTTCAAACCCCGGACAGGCCATACATCATACAATTCACCATATATCTTTCATGGACTGCATCATATATCCTGAAATCAATACAATTCTCAAGTACTCACTTGACCAACATTGACACCACAAAGTAGTGAAGGAACTTTTCTCTTCTGCCAGTGCTGATCCATTTTTTTTAATATGTTTCTCTTACTCATATTTGGTACTTTGAATGCTAAAATTCTTTTTTTCTTATAATTATTATGCATGATTAATTCTGAAGCACATTGTAATGTCTGTTTCTATTCTATTATTCTTGTATTGTTTGTTCTATTAATCTTGGATTTGTTTAACTATGTACTGTCTTTAATATTCGTTTATATGGAGCTTTTCTCCTTGGGCCTCCGCTGAAAATGGGTAACACACCCAGTCTGATTCTCCCAGTAAACAAATGTAAAATAAATAAATAAAATAAACTGGGTAAACTCTTGACAGCATATTAGCAATGTGGTAGCTCCCTTCGGTAGATGACTTCCCAAAGGATACAATAATACATTTTCTGGCATTTAGTTTCAGTCCATGATTTTGGCACCAGCTATTTATTTGAGACAAACATTCCCATAGGATGGCTAAGCCATCTGGAGATTCAATGACTGCTCCTAGCTAGTAGTTATCTGAAGACTTAGTCAGTCAGTGCCCTTTGGTAATAATATTTACTTCAGAAAAGTAGACACCAAACAGGAGAGGTCACAGCACATAACCCTGGGGGACTCAACTTGTGACTGGTGTCTTTGTGGAGGTAACTTTCTACTAATTTGATTATCTGTATCCTATCTGTGAGCCAGTTGAAAATCCAGTAGATGACATACGGGGTTATTCACAGTTTATTTAGCTTTTCTACCATGCCTGAGTGGGGAATTATGTTAATTGGCCAAGTAAAGGTATGTAACGTGTAACGTTTTGCCGTCATTCATTGCTTTGATGACCTTTTCAAAAAAAAAAATCAACCAGTTTGAGTAAGCATGACCTGCCCTGAATGAATCCAAACTGAGATGAGATGGGTGAGGTTTTTGGAGATTCCCTATGCCCTGATTGATTAATTCCATGATATATCTTTCCATAGCTTTGCATATGAGTCTGGTCAGGCTTTTGGGTCTGTAGTTGCCTAGGTCCTTGGAAGATCCTCCCTTATGCAGGGGAATAACTGTGGCTGTTCTCCATTTGCTCGGTACAAGACCTGTACAGAGAATGAGATTAAAAAGTGTTCATAGGGGTGTGGCTAAACTGGGCTTCATGCTGTTTAAGATGCATCCCGAGATATTGTCGGGACCCACTGATGCAGTATTTTTTGTTTTTAATTGATTGCACTTTTAGGACTTGGTCTTGTGAAATAGCTGGAGACAAACCTGTTTCAGGTGTATCTTGAGGGTCAGAGTGAGGGGAAAGAGGGATAAAATTAGAGCTAAATTTATTGGCTATTAGATTCACCATATCTTCAATCTAATTGTAAGTAAGATCATTCACAATCAGCTCAGTGCATTGCTGCACTGTGCTTTTGAAATTTTGAACATAAAAATAAAAAAAAATACTTTGTGATTGTCTTTGGCTTGGGTAGCTATTTTAGACTCCAACATGGCATTGGCGGATTTTTATTAAGCTACCTAGTGGTTTGTTTATTTAATTGACAAGGGCTCTAACATTCTGGGAATAATTCTTCTCACTTTTGGTCAAAGCACTTTTCTTTTGATATTATGGTCCCACCATACTTGTTTGTTTGTGGGCTTTTCCCTGCACTTATTACTACAGTGCATAGCTGCATCTGTGCAGCTATTTGCATGCTGGTATATGGTGGTGGTGTACATTTCTGCATATTCAGTGGAGTTAACTGGGTTTGGTGATCATTTCAAACTTGCCAGTGGATCACTTAGGAGTAGGTAGTTTGTCTTACAGAAATGTGTAAAGGTACCTTGGGTGGAAGGGATCTCTAGTTTCAGTTTTATTTTGAAGGAGATTACTTTATGGTCAGACCTAACAAATGATGAAGATATGCAAGGGATGGTATACGATGATCCCATATTTAGACAAGATCCAAGATGTTATTCCTCCAGTGGGTACTCTGACTAATTGTTCCAGGGCATTTGTATTGACAAAGTGTAGGAATCTCTTTATTTGTGCACTAGTGGTGGTGTAGGTTTCCCATTCTATAGTTGATAGTTTATATCACATAGGAAAATGGCACTGGGTTTAATACTGAGTGACTAAAGCTCCTGTAGATAGGCATTGTGGCTTTCCTTTGTCAAAGGGAGTTCTACAGCAAGGTAATACATGCAACGGGACCATTGTGATGTTTTTTTTTACATGAACCATGTCAACCAACTGGCTCACTGATAGGACCCATGAGGTCAAAATAGGTGCTACTACTTCCAATAGCAGACCTGTCACTATTGGCGTCCCCCAGGGACCTGTGCTGGGACCCCTATTGTTTGGCATGAGACAAAAGGTCTGTGGCTGACCAAGTTTGCGGACGACTGTAAATTGGGTGCTGTCAGTAACTCCACAAATGATGTTAACATCAGTGGCGGCTGGTGACTTCAAATCACAGGGGGGCTGCAGGAGACAGCTGAATGGGTGGGGTCAAGGGGAGGGGGTGTGGTCAACCAGAAAGGGGAGGAGCTATGCCAAAACCACAAAAACCTAACTTTAATTAAATACGCTGCCCTGGGTGGCAAACCATCATTATGAAAGTCCAATCAAGACAAAAATAAGTGTAGAAGAATAAAAATATTTCAATGCATTGGCTGCATGACAGCTTACTTAATATCTAGATGGAAACAAAAGGTTGTGATGCATGAAAAAATAAATTACTTTTTAAATACATCACTGGAATGCCAGTCATAATCAAGTATAAGAAAAACCAGAAGCACTCAAATCAAACCACTTCTCCTTGCACTGCAGTTCTAATTATAATATATTCAGCTTTATTAAAGTACCAAGTAACATGCTGAAAGTAGAAATCTATGTGATGCCCCCACTTGTAAAAATGTTTCTTATCCAAAAAGACCTGCTGCCTGACAACTTGTTTCATGGGGAAAACATGATAAAAGTAAAAAATGAAAAGCAAACAAGAAACAAGCTCAAGATACATTGCTTAAAGGATTACTGTACAGGTTATGGACCACACATGATTGGCATTCTGTTTAGTTTACAGGTAAAGTCTGTAGAGATGACTGGAAGTCTCCAACAAGTGTAATGAGCTTTTTAAAATAATGGAATCCTGTCCTTTAATACCCAAGGCTTATACATTATCTAGTCAAGTATTCTCCATGGCAACAACAGAAAGGCTTTCAATGTTGGCAATTCTTTAACAGTATGCTTATTAAAGCTTACTTGCATCTTACGATCTCAGACAAGCTTACCTTATGGTCATTAAAGCATTGCTACTTAAACACAGAGCAACATGCACTTTGAGTAATAAGCATAAATCTGAGTAATAAGCATAAATCAACAGTACAAAAATATGACAGAAACCAGACCATTCTGCAAAATCAAGGACAGATGAAAAGCCACTGTAGTACATATGCAGTGTGTCCTCCCCATCCAAGGTAGATACAACTACTCCTTGCCTTGCTTGGACACATCCAGAGTAACTACATGGGGGAGTGGGGTGCAACAAGCATGTCACAATTTGAAATCTCTCTGGCTGACTGTGATGGCCCTGACACATTTGTCATACCTCTCAACCTCAAGAGCAAGAAATCTGGACAAAGCCATACACAGAAGTGGGACAAAGGCCCAAAAATAAGGACAATTTTTAAATATTGCTCTAATAAACTTAGAAAGATAATAGAATAGGTCTTGAATTAGTATGAATTTTCTGAAGGGTATAAAATCTGAAACTCAAATGTCTGTCATTTTCTAACTTCAGTCTTTAGTGATTTGTCACTAATTTGCCAAAAAACACAACTTTATGCAAAATGGACCAAAAATGTGATGCAAAAATATAAAATAGACACACAGTACAGCTGCTACCTGCCAAAGAAGGGACACTTTAGTATTAGTACTGCTACCTTGAGCAGCTGAAAAAATAAAAGAATCTACATGCATTTCAAGTAATCTATAACTTTGATTATTACAGTTATTTCTTAATTGTAAACCCTCCATGTTTTCTTCCAAAATTGCTATTTTGCGGAGGGATTATTAGGGGGAAGAGCAACATTTTGAGCCAAAAATTGGGGACAGTTGAGAGGTTGGCTATGCCTAATTCTATAAAGCAATTTATTTGCATGTACCTCTCAACCTGTTAATGCAGTAAATCTGAACAAGGCCAAATATATTGGGGCACATATAAACAGTACTAAAATTGCTCTTGTATAAATTGAGACAGTTGATAGAACAGCTCTTACTTTAACATGCATTTTCTGAAGGTTATGAAGTCTGAAACTTATTATTTAGTGACTTAATTCCTAAATGATTTGCCAGAAAACTACAAATTTTATGAAGAACAAACCAAAAATAAGAAGCAAAAATCTATTCATTCTTTGAAAATCTGGACAGTTGGGAGGTATAGTTCAGCTGGGCCTGTCTGAGTTTGCTGCCCTTCCCCCCTGACAAAATAATGGTTGAATGGAACCTCTGCAGCCATTCCAATGAGCCATTACTTGGCTATTTCACTCCATTTACCATAAGCACTAATGTGCATACTGCTTTACTTCTATGATGAGTTGGACTTCATTTGAAAGTTTTATTTTGTATTTTACAGCACAAACACTAAGTCATCTGTTAAACAAAGCAATGCAGTCTCACAATGAAAACTTAGCATTAAAACTTCTCTGCCCTTGAAACTCACATTCATTGAAACAGCATTGAAACCCACATTCAAATAAAATAAATTTTGCCAGTGGCAGATAAAGATTAATTTTGGGCTGTTTTCAAATCATAGGCCCCTTGCATATGAAACATACATGTGCTCTTTGATACACCTTCCTCATTGTACTAAAATTATATTCCTTGTACAATACAGTACACTTGTTAGAGGGTGTTTTAAATTTGTTTTGAACATTTTTCCAGTAAGCAATGAAACAAACCATATGCACCCATAATGGCAAAACTGCCCAGTTGAGAACATTTATCATAAAAAAGTCTACTCAGACTTCCACAGTCCACCATTATTAGTAAATATACACAAGTCTACAGTCCACCATTATTAGTAAATATGCACAATTCCACAGTCCACCATTATTAGTAAATATGCACAATTCTACAGTCCACCATTATCAGTAAATATGCACAATTATACAGTCCACCTTTATCAGTAAATATGCACAATTCTACAGTCCATTATCAGTAAATATGCACAATCTCTGAAGTAAGTCATCTAAATAATTCCACGTTAAAGAAATCTGTAACTAATGAAACGGTTGCTGCTAGCAATCACCTTTATATTTCATGGTTTCATCGAAAAATAAAGTGTCTGTTGCCTCTCAGGAATAAATTGCCTATATTACATTAAAAAATGATAAGCTAGTAATAATATTGCAAGAGGAAATGGATGGCAAACTGATAACAGACTCATAGTTAGTATCTTCACCAAGGAGAACATTCTCAGTACGGCAGCATCCACCCCTTGTGGGAGTAGCACCCACAGCCTTCTGCATCAAAAGCAAGTACACAACCTGTTGTGCTATAGTATTAACTAGGCAAAGCATTAAACTTCTATTCCCCTGCAGCTCTCAGCTCCTTGTAAAATCTACTCAATACTCAACTGCATCTCAACGCAGCTCAAGAAAACTGGAAAAAGCCAAAATGTATTATGGGGGTCAAAAGCCCAAAAAACAGGGACACATTAAACATTGCTTGTATAATCTTGGAAAGTTGCTAGAATAAAATGTTGTGTTGCCACCATACATTTTACTGCCAAGGTCCCTGAGCAAAATCAGTCAGAGTAACATACCACTCATACATCAGCTGCTTTGTAAAGAGAGGAAGACTGAAACTTAAATGGCTATCATTTAGTGAATTCAGTTCTCACCATAGCTGTCAACCTCTTAGTACAAAACACCTGGACAAACCCAGTAATGAGGGAATACAGCCCTCAAACATATTCAGTGAATTCAGTTCTTGCCATAGCTGTCAACCTTAGCACAAAAACCTGGACGAAGCCAATAATGGGGGAATACAGTCCCAAAAATAGGGACAAATTTAAAATATTCATCTTATAAACTTAGAAAATTGCTAGAAAAAAAGGTTGTGCTACTATGTATTCTGAAGAACATGAAGTTTGAAATTCAAATGCCAGTCAATTTTACTGCGGACAGAACAAAAACAATTTTCAGCAGAGACGCAGGGATTAATACTGCAGACACGTCTTTGTAAAATGGCAGGGCACCAGAGCAAATCCATACAAACACAGGGAGGAGATGCAGACTCCACGCAGAAGCCACCCCAACCAAGAATCAAACCAGAGACTCCCTCTACTCTAGTGTCATAGCTAAAATATGGAACTCCCTCCTCCTAGAGATATGAAACATAGACAGTAGACATAACTTTAAAAACCTACTCCAGACCTTCTTAACTAACTCTTGGAAGTGTGCCTGTTCAGACCCCGGACAGGCCATACATCATACAATTCACCATATATCTTTCATGGACTGCATCATATATCCTGAAATCAATACAATTCTCAAGTACTCCCTTGACCATCATTGACACCACAAAGTAGTGAAGGAACTTTTCTCTTCTGCCAGTGCTGATCCATTTTTTTTTATTTGTTTCTCTTACTCATATTTGGTACTTTGAATGCTAAAATTCTTTTTTTCTTATAATTATTATGCATGATTAATTCTGAAGCACATTGTAATGTCTGTTTCTATTCTATTATTCTTGTATTGTTTGTTCTATTAATCTTGGATTTGTTTAACTATGTACTGTCTTTAATATTCGTTTATATGGAGCTTTTCTCCTTGGGCCTCCGCTGAAAATGGGTAACACACCCAGTCTGATTCTCCCAGTAAACAAATGTAAAATAAATAAATAAGTAAAATAAACTGGGTAAACTCTTGACAGCATATTAGCAATGTGGTAGCTCCCTTCGGTAGATGACTTCCCAAAGGATACAATAATACATTTTCTGGCATTTAGTTTCAGTCCATGATTTTGGCACCAGCTATTTATTTGAGACAAACATTCCTGCAGGATGGCTAAGCCATCTGGAGATTCAATGACTGCTCCTAGCTAGTAGATATCTGAAGACTTAGTCAGTCGGTGCCCTTTGGTAATAATATTTACTTCAGAAAAGTAGACACCAAACAGGAGAGGTCACAGCACATAACCCTGGGGGACTCAACTTGTGACTGGTGTCTTTGTGGAGGTAACTTTCTACTATTTTCATTATCTGTATCCTATCTGTGAGCCAGTTGAAAATCCAGTAGGTGACATATGGGGTTATTCACAGTTTATTTAACTTTTCTACCATGCCTGAGTGGGGAATTATGTTAATTGGCCAAGTAAAGGTATGTAATGTGTAACGTTTTGCCGTCATTCATTGCTTTGATGACCTTTTCAAAAAAAAAAATCAACCAGTTTGAGTAAGCATGACCTGCCCTTAATGAAGCCAAACTGAGATGAGATGGGTGAGGTGTTTGGAGATTCCCTATGCCCTGATTGATTAATTCCATGATATATCTTTCCATAGCTTTGCATATGAGTCTGGTCAGGCTTTTGGGTCTGTAGTTGCCTAGGTCCTTGGAAGATCCTCCCTTATGCAGGGGAATAACTGTGGCTATTCTCCATTTGCAGGGTACAAGACCTGTACAGAGAATGAGATTAAAAAGTGTTCATAGGGATGTGGCTAAACTGGGCTTCATGCTGTTTAAGATGCATCCCGAGATATTGTCGGGACCCACTGATGCAGTATTTTTTGTTTTTAATTGATTGCACTTTTAGGACTTGGTCTTGTGAAATAGCTGGAGACAAACCTGTTTCAGGTGTATCTTGAGGGTCAGAGTGAGGGGAAAGAAGGATAAAATTAGAGCTAAATTTATTGGCTATTAGATTCACCATATCTTCAATCTAATTGTAAGTAAGATCATTCACAATCAGCTCAGTGCATTGCTGCACTGTGCTTTTGAAATTTTGAACATAAAAATAAAAAAAAAATACTTTGTGATTGTCTTTGGCTTGGGTAGCTATTTTAGACTCCAACATGGCATTGGTGGATTTTTATTAAGCTCCCTAGTGGTTTGTTTATTTAATTGACAAGGGCTCTAACATTCTGGGAATAACTCTTCTCACTTTTGGTCAAAGCACTTTTCTTTTGATATTATGGTCCCACCATACTTGTTTGTTTGTGGGCTTTTCCCTGCACTTATTACTACAGTGCATAGCTGCATCTATGCAGCTATTTGCATGCTGGTATATGGTGGTGGTGTACATTTCTGCATATTCAGTGGAGTTAACTGGGTTTGGTGATCATTTCAAACTTGCCAGTGGATCACTTAGGAGTAGGTAGTTTGTCTTACAGAAATGTGTAAAGGTACCTTGGATGGAAGGGATCTCTAGTTTCAGTTTTATTTTGAAGGAGACTACTTTATGGTCAGACCTAACAAATGATGAAGATATGCAAGGGATGGTATAAGATGATCCCATATTTAGACAAGATCCAAGATGTTATTCCTCCAGTGGGTACTCTGACTAATTGTTCCAGGGCATTTGTATTGACAAAGTGTAGGAATCTCTTTACTTGTGCACTAGTGGTGGTGTAGGTTTCCCATTCTATAGTTGATAGTTTAGGTCACATAGGAAAATGACACTGGGTTTAATACTGAGTGACTAAAGCTCCTGTAGATAGGCATTGTGGCTTTCCTTTGTCAAAGGGAGTTCTACAGCAAGGTAATACATGCTACGGGACCATTGTGATGTTTTTTTTTACATGAACCATGTCAACCAACTGGCTCACTGATAGGACCCTTGAGGTCAAAATAGGTGCTACTACTTCCAGTAGCAGACCTGGCACTATTGGTGTCCCCCAGGGACCTGTGCTGGGATGCCTATTGTTTGACATGAGACAAAAGGTCTGTGGCTGACCAAGTTTGTGGACGACTGTAAATTGGGTGCTGTCAATAACTCCCCAGATGATGTTCACATACTTCAAGAGGGTCTCACAATAACAAATGACTGGTGCCAAAGTCATGGCCTTAAGTTAAATGCAAAAAAATGTATTATCATATGTTCAGCAAAAACACAGCCCCTACTGATTACCACATTAGTGGCAACCCCCTAAGCACACAACCTGTGGCGAGAGACATGGGTACACAAGTTAACAACAATCTCACATTTGACAATCATGTAGTGGCAGTGGTCAGAAAAGCCTTTTACTTGGCTCATCTCATAAGTAAAGGGATTGCATCCAGAAAAAAGGAGGTTATTACCTCTCTGTACTCCTCTCTTATTAGGCCAATAATTGAGAATATTGCCCCGTTTAGTATGTACCTCTCCAAACACCTGCACCAACTGGAAAGACCACAGAAATACCTCACAAAGAGAATCCATGGCTGCCAACACCTGTCCTATGTGGACAGGCTCAAATCACTATAACTCTACTCTGTATCATACAGATTGCTCAGAGGTGATCTGCATCTCATCTACAAGGCAATCTCAGACCCTGCTCTACTAGAGATGCTCTATATCCATAAGTCTAACTCCTTGTGTAGTACCCGATCAAAAGGCTTAAATCTAGTATGGGTCATTAACAAAACCTGGTGGAGAGACAGGTTTGTCTCCCAGAGGTTGCCCTGTCTCTGAAATAGACTCCCCATGCATGTTAAGCAAAATACATCGCTGACCCTCTTCAAGCCTAACCTTGATGAGTGGATGGGCAACCACAAATTTGTCCCATGGGTTCCACCTGTGTCCCTCATTGACAGGGGTGACAGGTGCTGATTGTGTTTTATTTTCTGGGGATAAACTCTTGGCTAGGCTTGTAAGGGCCCCAGAGCTATTAGCCTAGTAATCTCCTATGAACCTATGATCCTATGAAGAAGCTCTAGTGTATCAAACTGCTTTAATAGCCTTGATGTGAATCTTTTCTGGATATAGATTGATACACCTCCACCTTTTTTCCCCTCCTGTGCAGTAGCTGGTCTAAACATGTGGAAGACATTATAGCTCTGCACAAACAGAGTGCTCTCTGCTATTTTAAACCATGTCTCAGTCACTACACAGATGTCAATGTCTGCCAGGGTGAGAAGGGCTTGAAGTGAGTGAAGTTTCTTGTTCAGGCTCCTAGCATTGATCAGTAATACCTTCATATTTTTCTTTGTTTGTTTTATTATGTTGGTAAGTTTATCAGGTTGCCAATGCCTACTATAGGAACTATGGGAGTGGACAATGTCTTTGCCAATAATCAAAACCTTACAGGGGACAGATGCAGGCTATCCCTGATGAAGAAGCATGGTCTGTTGATCATATGAGTATCCTCCCAGGCTGTCAAATACTGGATCCCATTTGAATGGTACTAAAAACTAAGACAATTATTGAATTCAATTAGTTTTGCTTATACTGCAGCATCATCATTGACTAAGGTAGAATGCTGCTCAATGCTAGGCTCATATTTGCCTTGGACACATTGTTGGAGAGCTCCAGCATGTCTATCTTCATATAATCTACTACCAAGAACTATGACAGAGATATATTGGTACTTGTTGTTTTAGCACATGAGTACATGGGTGATCTACTGGATCCTGAAACCAGACAAGCAACTATCACTCTTTCCTTGCTCAGCCGAGTAAGAGGCATATCTGTATAAAAGAATGTTTGTTAGGGTCAATGTCTGCCTTACAGGCTCTTGGGACTCCTGGTGCTATGTGAAGAAGTAAGCTTAATATGATCAATGGGCTTTGTGCCTGTGTTGTGTTTTAGAGGTCTTTGAGGTTTACACAAGTTAATCTTTAAAACCTTAGCATATTATGGATTATGTCTATTTTGATGGCCTTGGAGAGGTGTAATATGTACTGCACTGCTGGCGATTACGGTGTTTATGTAAGTTTACTGTATGTGAGATTTTTACCTCCAGTGATATTATATATATGTACATCTCTTACAAAATGTGTTATGCTGTTTGTGTAACAGATGATCTTTAGGCAACATGAGACAATTTTTACACTATCTCAAGATACCCTTCTCAATAAGGCTGTCTACACAAGTTGTAGGGAAGTGCTGGTCCACAATACTGACAGGAATGACTCTGGGGGAAGGGTAACTATTACTGCTTGGAGTCTGGTTTTAGAATAATGCTTAGGTGGACTTGCTACTGAGTATTTAAATTTCATTTCAAAATAACTAACGTGGAAACCTTCTTCAGCAATTAACAAAAACCAGTAAACTAATTATACTAATTTGGTACTAAAATCAATGCAAGCAGTATCAGTACGATCAATATTAAGAAATTTTATCAAAGGTCTTTTATCCTGGTGAATAGGTTAGGGGGAGAGGCTTTGCAAAATGGTACTTATGTCCTTATTGTCAACAGCCATTAAATAGGGAGAGGGAAGGAATTATATTGCCAAATTATCATAAGGGGCAGACAGCAGCAGATACTCTGGGTTTAAGGACACAACTACAACAAGGTGGGTGGGAAGGAAAAACAATTAGAACCTTAGTTCTGAGCTGACTGGCCTAGAACTGCCCCACTATAAACACAAGCCCTGAACCTAGCCTGAGATATACTGAGTACACAAGAATGAAACCAGGGCTTGGTTGTCAAAATTACAAACACACATTTTAATCACACTTTTTACCCTAATCAAATTCTATTATTACCATGAATTGGAAAGATAGATCCCTGCTTTCACGGACTGGATTTAAATAGATCACTAGTAAATATTTAATGGAACACAAATACTCAATCCCCGGGATTCATGAACCTTGCGCCAGGCGCACGCATAGCGTAGGCGCCACAACGCCAGATATGGCCACCGAGCGATTCAGGTACGATCCAATTCCACGTGCACTACCGGCGTGCACCTGAGTTGCGCAGCCTCCGGCGTAGGTATGTTAAACACCCCATGTGCGGTGTTGCACCATGCAAATGAAGGCATATAGAGATCCACGAAGTGGCGCAGGCGTAGCATAAGGGCACGGCAATGTAAACCAAAAAAAAATGGTTTACATATATCCAAACATGACATAGGAGTAACGGAAGGCTGTCAACGTCAGGTATCATACTGGTGCAATATGCCAATGGCGAAAGACACCGAGAATGTCAAAAGAAAACATGCACAAAATGTAAATAATGACATAAATGGTATGTCCGCAGAAACCACAGCAGAACCCCAGGACATGTCCGCGGAAGGTGCGAAACAATGAAATAATATGACAATGTCATAAAAGAGCAGTATAATACACATCAGCTTCACAGCCACAATACACCATAGTATGCATGGAAAGCCACAACCACAGTGCAAGGGTTGCCAAGGAGTGGTGGCAGTGTTCGGCGCCGTAACGATGTATTAGTAGTCAATGCCATACAAATGAGGCAGATAATACTGAATCGCAAAACCCCCGCCGGCGTAAGGCTGCACCAAACGGCGCAGCGGTAATACACCGAAGAGTGGCCCAGAGGGAATACATGTCAACCACAGAGGGGTGTGCCACTGTAGGAGGAAGCACATTGGAGCCCAGCAAACATGGGCTGTACAATGCACATCACAGCAGCAGGACCGGCGTGTGAGGAAATAGATGCACTGAGAGTACACAATGCGCGCAGAGATGCATGTGCACGAGGATGACTACTTTCCCCCAACCCAGTCATATGACGGCTGCCCCGTCAACAACCACGGATACAGGAAGGTGATACGGAGAATATGAGGAAATGTGGAAGCAGTGTAATTGGAGTCGTAATGAGCAATCAACACCAATCAACCCACGAAGGGCAATTGGCGGCAGCTGACAACTCTGCATGCAGAATCCTGCAAAACGGGAAAGGGGAGGCATATGAATGCAAAGAAAGTAGGGGATGTAGCTGAATTGCAAAGAGCGAAGAACCGATACAGCACAGCCAAGTAGAGAGGTAGCATAACGGCAGCGGCAGACAAAATGCATGATATGCCATGTCCCTGCAGGATGCAATCCAGGAAATAGTAGGTGCAACGTGTAGAAACAGTAAGGTAAGGTCTAAAGCTAAACCAATGCAGGCAAGTGTAATGTAACACCAAAGGCAACAGCGTTGCAGTGCCAACGGTAAAACATGGAAGATAATCCACAGATACTGCCGCACAGACACACCCAATGACATCACCGGGTGTACAGCACAACAGTATAAAGTGTGAATGCACACAACACACAGCGCGTATTCCCAAACGCCGCACTTTAGGTGTAAACACACGGGGAACTTTTAAAATGTATATGTTGGGTGCCGCCGTGGCCATGATACATCAGCATGTGTGAGAGACAGATGCAGTTGCGGAGGAGGGTGCCGACAACTACCGTAGGCCTCAGAGGAGAAGGAGAGTGTTCAGACCAAGGATAACCTACCAGGGGCTTCAAGACCTGGAGATAGTAGAGTGTTACAGGGTGGACAGGGACACGTTACAGCAAATAGCGGAGCTGTGCCGGCCACGCCTGAGAACAAGAAACAACAGAGGGGAGCCCATCCCAGTGGACACAAAGGTATGTGTAAGTTTGCGAATACTGGCTACAGGTACCTTTCAAAGGCCAACCGGGGATATAATGGGCATCTCACAGGCATCAGCATCCAGGGTACTACACCAGTTTCTGGATGCCATGTTACGACATGCCCATGAGTATATATACTTCCCCAGATCTCAGGAGGAGTTGGCTAGCAATATGCTCCACTTCCACCGTGTGGCACAATACCCGGAGGTACTGGGTGCGATAGACTGTACGCACATACAAATCAAGTCACCACCCGGGGAGCAGAGTAGACGCTACATAAACCGCAAGGGATTCCCCTCCATCAATTGCCAGGTTGTGTGCAATGCGCAGGGCATTATCATGGATGTGTGTGCTGGCAGCCCTGGAAGCTACCACGACTCCCATATCTGGCATGCCTCACAGCTGTATCAGATATTCGCCAGGGGGGACATCACACAAGGCCACCTTGTGGGGGATGCTGGCTATGCACTGGAGCCATGGATGATGACACCCATCAGAAATGCACACACACACATGCAAGAACGCCATAATGAGGCACACGCACAAACCAGAATTATCATAGAGCGTGTGTTTGGGATGCTGAAATCACGGTTCCGGTGCTTGGATACATCCGGTGGAGCCCTGCAGTACTCTCCAGGCACATGTGCCCACATATTCATAGTATGTGCCATGCTACATAATATGATCCTGCGGAAACAGCTGCTGCAGGGACATAATGGTGAAGGGCCACCAAGCCCGCCACAACTGCCAAGGCAAGCACAGGCACAGAGCGTTCAGCGCCATGAACACACTGTACCAGCCCCAGTAGGCAGATGGAGGCGTACCCAATATGCCTATGCCTTGGCAAAGAGGGAACGTATAGCACATACTCTGACAGCGTAAGCCCCATGGACTGACACCTCCCTACCTGCACACACAGTGAAATGGACGGCACACAAACATGGCCGCCTGTAATGTGTACCGTATGGGTGGTCCCATGTGTGACTCCAACATAGGTAGCACCCAAACACTGCACACCCAACAGCCAGCGGAGCATGGAACGCCAACACCTCAACCGTACGCGGGTCCTACAGCAGACGGCGTTGCCGTATGCTGCCACGTTCGCCACAAGGTGTATACATATGTACATATGTGCATACACAGATATGGAGATAGATATCATTACACACGTAGAAATATATGTACACATACACATATATAAAGTACAACAGGTAAGACAGGGAATCAGAGGGATGCAAGGTGACAGAGAAGTAAGATGCGATATCTCTACATAGTAAACATAGTGAATGACAACCCGAGTATCCGGGAGGGTTGACAGAACAGGGAACGCCACCCATGGAAAGGTCAACCTACCTAAATGCATAATCGCCAGTCGGGATGATCGCCCGGCCACGGTACAGTAACAGGACATGTGTGGGTAATATTATTAGGATATGAGGGCGGAGGTAGACACCACCGCCGGTGATGCGGGCAATGTAGGTACTGTGTGCAACCGTCCCTGTGACAGCGGCAGTATGTGTATGTGTGTGGTGAGGGTGTCGTGTGTTCCGCTGTGCGAGTGTAATGTGTGTGCCACTGTAAAATGTGTATGTAGGTGACATGTGACAGGCGGAGTGGAATAACATGTGTAGGCATACAGTATAGGAACCACAGGCGTATGTACAGCAGTACCCCCAAAGTAGTACTGAGAGCCGCTCCCTGGCTAGGCGCGTGGCGACGTAAGACGATGCAAAGCGAAAATGTCCCAGAATGTACCACAGGACTATAGCCAACATGAAATGCAAAGGACGTATGTACAAACCATGACCGTATGTATGGCACCGATATGTTAATTGCAAAACGATACGTTGGCAACGTTACACAGCAATAGTCATGTACCGGGGAAATACGCATGTGCTACCCCGGCACCGATCGTGGCTACGTATCGGCCCGTAAACACCGCTGTGTGTTCTACGAGTGTCAAACAAGCAATCGCCACCCGAATAGGTGGCAACCGGTAGCATACAGGCCGTCCCAAGTACAGGACCACAATGAGCGTAAATATCCGGGACAAAATGCCAAGGGATAGTCGGCGCGTACGAACAGCCGCAGATATACTACCGATGTGACGGAGGAATACATGCAGGAAGCACACATGCAGGCGATACCGACACCAGACACATCAACAAAACCTACACTCCCATAACAACAGACAGGTAACTTGCAGCTCCCCAGGCAGGGATGGAGCACACACACAAGCATACCGTGTATGTAGAAATGCAAGGCCCACAACCCGTACCCATCACCCACAACCGCCGATATACCCCATCGCACATATCAAAGGGATACAAGCCGCAATAGCAGCAAAAACATACAGGCAGTCAATGACAGCGGCATAACCGCAACATCTCGAGTGGGAAACACTATCAGCAGCGGATGCATACCTGCATCCATTGTGTAAAGGAATACAAGAGCTATGTTACACATCCGAATGCAAAACGCCATCGACAGACGCCGCCAGGACAGGGACACCCACATGTCGAACATAATACCATACCCAACACACACAATCCACGGCTAACACCACTGCGAAATGTACCTGACCCCACACATAGCGGCTGCAGTCACACATAACATAACACAATACATACCATCTCCACGAAGGTAGTGCAAATAACCAACGCCCAGACGAGGAATGAACCATGCCCTAGTTACGACGTGTACTGTACGAATGGAGTAGATGCACAGGTGATATGCGCATAAGTACACACCGAGGAACAGCTATTGGTGTGATGAACCCACATGTCGCAGGTGACGACGGATATAAGGAAGACTCCTAGGATATTCAAACTGTATGCTCATACCGAACCACTACTACAAAACGGCTCGACTGAGAGATAACGATATAGCGAGACTCGAACGGAAAACGGAAGTAAACACAGGAAAGGTATGTAGAACCCACGAGATGTACTGGTGTGTAATGCATGATGTGTATGATGAAGCTGCACTGTATG
Organism: Protopterus annectens; assembly: GCF_019279795.1. Taxonomy (NCBI): domain Eukaryota; kingdom Metazoa; phylum Chordata; order Ceratodontiformes; family Protopteridae; genus Protopterus; species Protopterus annectens. Next base: position 905,903,864 of record NC_056734.1, read on the forward strand.
TGAACGGTGTTTGTAAGTAAGGATACCTGTCCATAAAGCAGAGAGTGGTGAAAGGTGGTTATGTAGTGCTATCCTGCTGAGCATACCAATGACTGTGGACACCGTGTGCACAGCAGTGGGACATCATGTACACAGCCGGGATAACCCAAGGGCTGCCATAGGGGGGCAAAACACAGAACAATGCCACCACCCACGCCAATGCTGGCAGTGGATGTCCAACAAGGAAGTGCCACAGCAGGGGATAGGACATGTATGTATACTGTCACAGCACACATGTGTATGGGCATATACCGTCGATGTCATACGCAATGTGCACACGACATGCACGTATGCCTCGCAGTAGGGGTTACTATGTCAAGTATGTGTAATGTAAAGCTGTCATGGCGGATATGACAGACATCATACACAGTATCACAGGCATAGCATGAATAATGGAGGTATGGCCTAGTGTTATGTACACTAACAGGATATGTATGGCCTGTACATATGGGACAGAGTAGTAGCAGAATAGCCACCCGAAATGGAAGGAACACCAAGTAACCATGTCCAAACGATCTGTAGCAGGTGCAATGTGTGCAACAATGACGTCCGGCAGGTCCATGTGTAAACACATGTGCAGTGTACACAGTAGTGTCACCTCCCCATGGTAGTGTCCACTGAACAGCAGAGGTGGATGTCAACTGCATGTCTACACAGTACTGCTGCTGTGGTGGTACCATGACTATGTGTCACCCTATCAGCAAGGGAGCTATCACATGACCAGTGCCACAGTGTGTCCCTGTGGGATGTGCACAGGACCGACGTTCCACAGCATGGTGTGTGTCGTGTCTGCGGAAGTAACACAGAAGCCCAGGCCATGCAATGTGGCATGTGTGCACATATGCAGGAGTGCTTCATTCACCCCGCCCACTGCAATTGCCATGTAGGAGTACTACATGCATCACTAATGCGGAGGACATGGCCCATGTCAGAGTAGATGACACCCCTGTGTAAGTGGTACACAGATGAGTACAGATGTGTTCCCCGTCTGTCATCCGCATATGTAAACTGTCTGAGCCTGGTATACATCACGGCATGACAATGCCATGCCATGTAAAGTCGTAGCCATTGTGGAAGGTACACCACGAATGTGTTATTGTAACCCTGCCCGTGTGTAGATGTGTGTATGGCACAGGTACAAAGGCTACCTATGTACCAGCAACACACACAGTACAGATATGTGTGGCCCTGCAGATGTGTACCCATGCCACAGTGGAATATGGCAACCACAGCACCATGTGGGGCATGTGTGTGTACAGCAACCATGTACAATGTGATATGCATGTATGGGGACAGTATCCATGTGATACCCAGTGGATGACTGTTGCTATGCAAAGGTGATGTGTATGCACCATGTGTGATATATCCTGATGCAATGACATCTACACGATGTATCTGCCACACCGACACCTGTACGGTTGTTAGCAGTATGAGCTGGTGGAGCTACAATGCTGCCAGGTATGTAGATGTGGGATATCTAGGCATGGACAGTACTCTGTGACAGCATGTTGTGTATGTAAGCAAATAGTGAACATGAGGGGCCACATGACTGAGGACTGTGTAATGCCACATGTACCTGACATGTAGTAGGTAGCATGATATGCTTGCACCAGTGTGTGTCCTGTCCAGGAGTCATATAGCCTAACATCCTGAGACACAGGGTATGATGTGATGGTGGATGTGTACATTGCCAATACCAGAATGTGGAATGGTGCTGAAGGGCAATGTGGGGACAATGTCTGATCTGTTACCCTCCGTACCACACCAACCACCCATGCAATGGTATGATAGGTGGCCAGCATGTGTATGTGGAGTGCTGTGGCACACAGAGGCCCAACAAGGGTGCCAGTAAAGGCATGGAGGTCATCAATGAGTGTGTGAAGCATGGATGTGAGGATGTGCCCCAGTGCCATACTGAATGGTCCAGTCATGGGTGTACGAATGCAGTCCCACATGTGCAATGCAGTACCACCCATGTGTAGTGTGATAGATGCGGTAGTGTGGTGGTCAAGGTACACAACGTCCATGAACAGGCTAGCAGTTAATTCAGTGGGCTGCTGCGGAGACACATACCAAACAGGTTGGTGGGACATAACAGCTAGGGAGATCGGAGGTGACATTGGGACAGTGTCCTAGGACATAACGTGTGCATGGCAGTACCATATATGTGTCCACAGGGACACTGCGATGTCCATGTATGGATTGCAACCCTGTAGTGAGTGAGAGTGTGTATTGTTGGTAGGTATCCCATTGGCTGGCATGTTGCCAACAACATCTCAGTCGGCAATGCCTGGGTGACTGTTGTACGCTACATCGAATGTGGATGTAGCCAAACAACACAGACATACCACCACACTGCCTGAGGGCCCACACTGCAATGTGTGGCAGTCATGTGTAGGTAGCTAGCTTTGGAGCATGTGATGGACCACGAGGACCCACCATGACTGTCAAGTGATGCACCCCACACATGTGAATATACCCACCGTGCAACAGCCTGCACATGTGCCCATACAGCAGATGTGCATGGAACATGACTACCACTGTGGCGTCTGTGAAAAGGCCAGTACCGCCATGTCTCTGTGTGGAATAGCATGGTCCCTACCATTGCGTACATGTTGCGGAAGTGCACTGTGATATGTGTCAGCATAGTCACGTACACTGTCCAGCTGCCGGGGTGCCATGCCATTAACCACCCCCGTCAGCAGACGTCAGTAGTAACGGCCATTGAGCACATGTACCATGTATGCTGTGATGGGTGTGTGTCCAGGGTGTGGCTAGCAGGGCCACGAAGCATATATGTTCATCTACCAGAGGGGGGATATCCCTAGGTTTAACACACAGACACATGGAGGTATGGTGCATGCCGAGGGTAGTGTAGGTATGGTATGTGTTGTGTAATGTGTCACCCAGCTATGTGTAGTGCATGGCCAAGCATGTGTAGGTACATGGGAGTCCATACTAGGGAAGTGTGGGTTGCTGTCAGCACATGGCAGTAGCAACTGTCCGAGGTGCAATGTACAGTATGACAACACAGCCAGCATGTAACCTGTGGTGTACAGTGTACTCTCTGTTGCGTGTTACAATGTGTCTAGCGGTCACAAACATGGGTATCCAAACATGGAGTACCTATGATGCATTGTGTTCGGAAAATATACAGTATGTGTGTAAAACATTGTGTGATGTGGGATCCCCTCACCTGTGTGTGTTGCAGTCCAGGTATGTGCCTGGGAGGTATGATCTGTGTACAATCTGGACTGGCAGGTGTGCTGTGCAGAGCATGGAGGTAGGTCCCAGGCACTGCAGATAAATGTCAGGCATGCACTACTGTGTGTGCCGTGCTTGTGTGCAGCACAGTGGAGGGTGCAAGCATTGTCACACATTACTGCATGCCGTGCCTGCCTGTTACAGCCCTGCTGGAGACAGACATGTGACACCGCCGCAGAGGCAGCATAGCATGTGAAGATGTACATGTGGGCTCCACACCCTAGGCAGATGTCCGCAGGTCATGTGTGCCACAGTAGTGTGGTCGACCACGACTGTCATACTGGACAGATACCACATGCCTGTATAAGTACAGTATGAGCATAGTCAACAGTCGCAGTGACAGAGTAGGCCAATGTACAGTATCCCCGTGTGCAGACCACTGCCTACTGTACACCTGGCTAGACACACACCCAGAGGGTGAATATACCTTTGAGCCATCACATGTCCCAGTCCACGTAGCCTGTACAATGTCATCACAGGGTGGTCACAATAACGTGTGGTAAGACAGACACGTTGTACCAGGTGATGTGTCATGTGTGCATATGTTGAGTTGCACAGCCGTTCACACGTCCGCAACATATCGGTGCATGATGTATACTGTTACATGATGTGTGGAACTGCACTGTGACCCACAACAGGGTCATCTGAGACAGGTGTGTTGTGAATGGTGTAACCCATGGTCACACGGGATACACACTGGTGCTGTTGGCAGCCATGCTGGTGGCCACCAGTGGTGCCTGCAGTGGTCATACAGACATACTGCACACAGTGTTCTGGCAGGAATGTCCATTGTTGTGGATGATGTGTTGCTACGTGAAGGTAGGTGTGTGTTGTGAATGTTACACATCCAGATGTCACCATCTGGCGCAGTCATGGTCATCGACAGCATCACACACATCCACAGCGGTCAGAACCCTGTCCCGAGAATGGGTGTCAGCCACCCTCGTACTGTGTGACATATGTGCACATGGCAGTACACCTCCCACTGGCTGGATAACAGTGTCAGCAAGGATGGCTACGTGATGGCTGGAATATGCCGTGATAATGTACAATGCTGGTATCCCAATGAAGTACCTGGAATCACACACAGTACGCCATGGCTGCCATGTAAACCATGCACAACAATTACTGTGTGACAGACACAAACAATGCGTAGACATGTTGTACATGCACACATGAGAACACCCAATGAGGTATGTTGCACATATCGATGTACAACTGTCATCTATGGCCATAGCATGGATGCAGACGCACATGCCCCACAGGCAGTACCACGAGATGTAGGTAGGGGGCATTGCACATGTACATGTGACAGTTGCTGTACCGCCACATGTCCTGCATAGCCGTCATGTAGGGGTAGCAGTGACATGTGACTGTTGGACATGCCTGTACATTTGACCATGTCCCACAGGACATGTGTTATGTGTGTACAACATGTGTTGTGCCGTCATCAAGCTGTGAAGTGTACGGCTGCCAGTGTACCTGTGTGACATGTTCTGCGATGGGTGCAAAGGCACGTAGTACTGCATTGCATGCCCACATGCCACACACAGGTGCATAGCCTGAACATACAATACAAAGAGGGTGTTGGATGATAGCAACCCACAAGAGGAGATGGGTACGGGTGGCAACCCACTACCACCTGTTCGGGTACGGTGTGCATGTCTATGACACATTAGCACCCGAGAAGCTAGCGGTACAGCAGTACAGGGTTGCATGCATATATGTTCACCAATATCCCTGTGTGTCCCACCACTGGCCCGTGGACAGACAGACACCAACACAATGTGCAGATATGATATGTGCACAGCACATCACCGATGGCTACTGTAGAACAGGCTTACTGTGTAGACATGTGCACAGTAGGTCTGCGCCAGCCACACTCAAACACGTTATGTGCCGAACCACACCAATATTCCAGCCCATGCCACAGACAGATGTGCACGCATCTGTGTATGTACGTCTGGGAATGTCTCCGGCATAGCAGTATAGCTGTGTCAGTGTTGCGAACAACATATTGAATGGGTTGTATGTGTGAGGGGTGCGTCATCGTGTATGGTCAGATCGACGATACCATCAGTGCCCCTGCTATGTGAACATCCCTGTCCCCATACATGGATACCTATGCTGTGCCCAACACCACGTTCCCCGTGGGAGGGATGGCGCTGTGCAGTGCACCAGCAGACATGGGGGTGGCAGCAGGCACTGGATGTAGACATATGTGGTACCCATGTCAGTCCAGGCAACCATCCATGTGCACGGGATAGCAGTGTGTGGGCACATACAGCACTGTGTTGAACAATATCGCAGCACATAGCACCTGTCAGGGTTAATGTGTATGCATGGATGTGCGATACCTGCATGCACCAGACACACCCCCACCAAGCAGCGTGCAGCCTACCTTGCATAAGGCCAGTGTCCACATCATGATGATAGACATGTGTAATGTCCATATACACATAGCAATGACATATGGAATGGACAGCCACCCTGCCAATATCAGTACCCCCAGGTGGGTCACATCCCAGTGCCATGTATGTGACATACCCTGCCATACCATGCAGCCCTGCCCAGCAAGGCTGCACGTGCTATCACAGTCCTACATGGTGCGATGGACAAAAGGCACTTTCACTATCAACCGTCCACAGCAGTAATGTGGCGGTGATGCACCCTGTGGTGTTACAGGTGCTGTGTGTTGCTGTGGACAACGTGTGCGCACATGCTATGCATGACCTTTCCTGCTAATGTGACATGGTTACACATTGTCCCATGTGTATCACATGTGCAACACAGGTGAGCCGTGGCAGGTTGCCCAACACCCGTACAGTGCTGTGTGGATGTACATGGCACAACACATGCATGTACAGGTGTCCATGTGTATGTGTGCAGTGCCACCGCTGACGTTCATAATGGCCGCGTACGGGATGTCTAGTGACATATACACAGCATCCAGGTGAACAGTAGAACTGTTGTCACATGGGGACCTGTGCCAACTGATATGGACACAGGTGCAGGCAGGTACACATGTCCACAGCAGGCTAACATCAACATGGTGCATGTACAGTGTGATGAGGTGACACACAGATATGATATGACACCCACTGCTCAATGGTGTGACGGCAACACGTCGGCTGTGTCACTGCCATGATGCATCACAGAGATTACTGTGCAGATGTTGTACATGTCATAGCAATGTATGTCCAGCAGTATGCCAGTACAGCAGTGTAAATGTGACCTGTCAACATCATTATGTCTTACAGATAATGCCACGTTCTCGGCTGCCTGCCTTCAGCCGACAGGAGGATGAAGTGATAATACCGTTGCTCCGACAACTATGACATACTGTTCAGCCATGTGCCACTACAGGCACAGCAGCGTGAAGACATGTGGCAGGATTTGCGCAGGAGGGTGAACACCGTGGGCGGCCACAACCGCACATATCAGCAGATCCGCAGACACTGCACAGACCTAATTCGGCATGCGAAACAGCGTGCCGCCGCAATCGCCAGACAACAAGGTGGGACAGGTGGTGGGCCACCAACCCAGCCCCCACTCACACACACGGAGGAGCTCCTGGCCAGTCTGGGGACACCCAGGGAACAACATGCTGACACCCTCGCTGCCATCGTGGAGGTGGGTGTCTCCCAACCAATGAGCCTGGAGCTGCCTGGTAAGTCAGTCTTGCATGTTTGTATGATAACTGACGTAGGTGTGGGTGTCATAGTACACCACATAATGTAGCAACACATGTCAGGTATATGGCCACAAAAGCTGCATACTACAGTATGCTACGTTGTATTTGCAGACATGTGCATAGCACATGCTAACACACAGGTGCATGATGTGACATGCACAGTGCTTACCGTGGCGATAGTAATGGATAATGTGTATACTGTTGTGTCGCCCCTATACAGGTACGTCTGGCGTGTCGCACAGACATGGGTCTGTCGCAGGTGAGACTGTTGCTAGTAATAGGCATGATACGGTGTATAGATATTCACCATGTGTCCAGGTATGACATGCACACCTGGGTCTGCCCCAGTCACGGTATACAGGTTGCACCACCTGACACACATGCCACCCATGTACAGTAGATACAACCGTTAGTATAGACCGGCATGACACCACATAACCCATTGGTGTTATATGTGCAGTCAGCTATGCATACAATGGTGGAGGTGTTCCACAATGGCTGCATGTATAGTATGCATTGGTATGCCTTTGCGGTATGCACACAGTACCACATAGTGAGCTGTGATCTGGCCAGAACACAGGTGTTACCACTGTGACCTATGCCCCTGCATTGGGTGCACACATTGTGACATGGCACATGACATGTCCCATGCACGTGGAGGTCTGTCTGCAACATTGTCAAACCATGACATGACCTATGCATGACATAGCAGACATCCACAATGTCTGCATAGCCTTCGGGAATGTGACACCTCAGACTAGTACGGTTGTATGTCACATGGGTCACCACAGGGCTGTGTACACGATGCCCATCACACACAATTGTCCATGAACCAGACAAACATGGCCATGGGTGATACCTACAGGCATGTTGCCACATAGTACATCCGCAGTGGGTAGTCACCGTTGCACCCTGTCCACACATAGTGGGGTCATCACTGTAGTGGACCCCCTGGACATCCGATGTGGTACACCAGACAAATGGAATGCCTGTCTGCAGCCATTAGAGGTGCCACCAATGTCTACCATATACGTGCTGTTGAACAGCAGAACTGACTTGCAGACATGGCAATGCAATGCGTCCAGGTTACGCATCGCACAGAAACATACCTGTATCCTGCTGCCGTGCAGTGGCACAGTGCCCGTACTCCCCACTGTACAGCTATGTACACAGCTCACACCAACCACACCTGCACAGACATCCTTGTTACACATGCATTCTATCTGTAGACTGTACACATAACACTGCACTGTGACATCCGTTGTGATGTGGTGCATGTGGTGGGACACCATTGTCACATGTCCACATGATACCGCACATGTTTGCGGTTTACATGACATAGCGGCGCCAGCCATGTGTACTGTTAACCCGCCCATGGCCACACGGTGTATCACGGTGATGCATGCAAACTACCATGAATGTGTGTACTGCAAGCCTACTAAACACACCTGCTTGATGTAGTGTGCACTCCAGGGCAGTATGCATACTACCACTATTAATGTCTGGGCTGCATTCACTGGGCTGTGGTGTGGGAATGCTGCATGCCACCTGCAATATCACATGCATGATGTGTCTGCATGTGTGTGTGTCTGCGTGTGTATGTCAGCGTGTGTGTGTCCGCATGTGTGTGTGTGTGTGTGTGTGTGTGTGTGTGTCTGCGTGTGTGTAATGTAACTTACGGTATGTCTTTGTATTCACAGGTGCTGTAGGTGCGTTCCCCTCCTGCGGTCCATCTGATGCTAGTGTCCCCACAGATACTAGCGGTGATGACCATGTGCATGAGGCACAGGCAGGGTAGTCACGGGCAGAATCTGTGCCATTGGAGAACATCCCACCTATGTCCCCTTCATCCCCGCACATGGTTCAGATGCCGACACATACCACATCACTGTTGCCCATAGAAGAAGGACAGTCAGCGTCTGTTGGCACCGAGCAGGAATGTGTGGTGGCTGCAGAAGGTGCGGGTACACACCATGTTGCCAGTGTAATGACTGGTGAAGTGCCACACAGGCATGTGGCTGGTGCTGCTCGTAGGAGGAGCACTGCTAGACATGCACCTGCCATACAGGGTGCAGCAGCTGGTATAACCAGACGCATGTTTCAGACTGTAATGGCGGCACAGGCACGTGCCGAACGGCAGAACCAAGAAGGGCAGAGGCTGCAGAGGGCCGCAATCCGTTCCTTAAATGAGAACATCCAGTCATTGGCGAATGCTCAACAGCAGCTTGCCGATGTTCTGGATAGGAGATTAGGTGAGATGGTTGGGATCCTCGACCGAGGCATGGCAATCTGCGAGCGTGAGCTGTCCATGCTGGAACACCTGGTAGGGGTGAGGCGTAGGGCACATGGGCGTAGGCCAGCAACACCACCTAGTGCAGGTCGACGTGTGCATGCCACCTCTCATGCCCACTCACACAGTGCTGGTAGCAGCAGCAGTGCAGCTGGTGCTACACCAACCACACCAGGACACAGCAGGCCACGTGGAAGTGGCCCTGGACAGTCCCAGCATGGACACGGTTCCAGCGGACATGTGTCATCGGAGAGTGGCCACTCTATACCTCCACCCGGTAGTGCCCGTGCGACTCCAGGCAGGCACGGGTCACGTGGCCGCAGGCGGACACAGTGAGCCATACAACCTGCACTGTACAGTCTGGGGCTGCCAAGTATACCCCTTGTAGGCAACACAGATGACTGAACTGTGTACACATACCCACACACAGCAGACACAACTGTAGGGCTCCACCACATCCACATGCATTCTGCACAGTCATGCCCAGTAAATGCACAGGCCCTTACACACACACATGATGTCATCCATTGGTACAGCCTATGCCCCTGGCACACATATCACCCTGGGCATATGATGAAGCCTCTGCCGCAGCACCGTGATCTACACCATCGGTGCACGGTTATGCAAACATATTCTGATGCACAGGGTGGACAAGATAGTGAGAGGTGTATGTGATACCTGTGTCCGCATAGTACGCGATGTGTATGTTGCGGTGGTTGTGTATGGCAGGTGACAGGTGCGTATGTGACGTGGGTCATGCACTGACATCATGCAGCAGACATACCATGTAGTGCAGGTGCAGCATTCATTGTTTTGTGTACACGGTATGCGTGGCGGTTACATGTGTAGCACCATGTTGGTTCAGTTAACCCCGTATGCCAGTTATGGTGTACTTGCATGTGCCTACTGTGAGCACTGTTATCAGTCCCCCACGTGTAGCTGTGGGGTACCCACAGGCACATCTGGCAATATCAGCATACCACAGGTACCCGCAACCTAAATGGACCCCTACATAGGTACATAGGCGCACATGTACATACCAGGCTATGTGCCCTACGGCATGTGTAATCCTAGCCAGAGTGTGTGTGGCTGCTAACACCCCTTAGGATGAGGATACCACATCCATCGGTCTGCTGTCCCTCTGTCCAGCAGTGACACAGAGATGATGCCTGGCGCATACCTATGATCACACATCCACACGTCATGATTACTCTTGGACAAAGTCAGTCAGGGCCTCTGCTTCACATGGGCTGGCAATCCTCTCCATGTTGTAGGGGGTCTCTGGGCGTTGACCCTGTTCCCCCAGCACGTCCTATTCATGTTCATGTTGAGCTTTCTGACAGTCGCTTCTGTGCCCGTGTTTGCCTGGAGCCTAGGAGGTGGAACATGTCCATGTCACCCAGGTCGGACATGGCGGTGTATGTCAGGCACAGATCACCACAGAGCATACGTGCTGGGAAGGTATACAGCCGGAGTCCCCTTGGTTGGGCAGCGTGTGACACATGTCTCAGCACCTTTATCCCCGTGTTGTGGAACGTTTGTGGTCCTTCCGAGTGCTGCAGGTGTCAGGTTAGGTACAGCCCAGATGTGGCATTGTACGCAATCATTGGTCTGATGTGTGAAGTGTACAGGGGTACAATGAACTCCCCTGATGTGGACGTGATTCCTTCCTGACCAGGTGGCCACAGTGGAATGTCTTCCCAACCACATTGGCATTGTGTGTGTTGACAGAGGTTACCGACAGGTGTGGTACCCATGTCCCTGAACACGTCCACCATGTTGAATGGATTACCACCTACATGTTACGTCGGGTGGACATGTCCTTCCCACTGGGTAGGTCTGCACCTTCCCTGGCATGTAGCAGCAGGCCATGGCTCTGGCACCAGTTATCCATGTCTATGAGGCCCCAGGTGGATGTCCGTGTCAGATGGGGTGTTGGGTATGGTGGCCGGTGTGGAGTCATCTGCATACCTTGTCTGCCACAATCCCCCTATGTTTGCATGCACATTGGAAGGTTGAATGCCGAACAGGAGGGGGCCCAGGACTGAGCCCTGTGGGCCTCCACTTGAGACCAGCTTGGAGTCTGACATGGCACCAGGAACACAAACCCTGTGTGGTGTGACCTCCATCCATTTGGAAAACCATCGTGTGACATATGTCCCCACATGTACGCTGGCGAGCCTTTCCATGAGTCCCACATGGAGTGTGGTTTGAACGCTCCCGCCAGGTCATGGTATCTGTGCAAACCGACGTACCCCCATCAATGGCCTTAGTGACCCCTCCAGACAGGCCGAGCAGGTTTGGGAGGCAGGATCTGCCCTTGACTAAGTCGTTGTGGGTATGTTCCGGTATTGGCTGTACACCACTGTCTGTATTCATGGGCCCCAGTATGGACCTCCCCGCAGCTTTGCAGACAAGGCTTGTCAAGCTGATAGGGCAGGAATGTCTACAGTCCATAAGAGCACTACCCTGGCGTAGTGGGACCACAGCTGCCGTATGCCATCCAGTGGGAACCTAGCCCGTAGTAAAGCTAAGATGACACAGCGGCCCTATGTGTGGGGCGAGGGCCTCAATGAGGTTGGGTAGCACACAGCCAGGGACACCATCTGGGCCCATTGGTGCTGTGTTCACCACCTAACAGATATCAGATCACTCCTGGGCATACGAGATGTTTGGGAGGCTAGACTCTGGTGGGATGGATACGTCCCCTCTTGGAGGGGGTGGATGTATGCATGGAACATGTCCGCTGGTTTGTTGACAATGTCTGTGGGTTCAGTGACCATTGTACCATTCTGGAGTAATTCCGGGCATGACTGTGCGCTCCCACCCATGTCCCTACCACAGCTAAGGAAGGCCCTATGGTTGTCTCATGTGCCCTCTGCAGTACCACTCCCACAAGCGGCCTTGGATGATTGTACGTGTGACCGTATGTTAACGCTGGTATTAATGAGTGATGCCTTCCCTGGTACTGATATTGCTCTGTCATGTATTAGCTCAACTGTTGTTGTACAGTTTGTCAGTGGCTGGGGTCCACCAGACCATGTGCCTGCCTTGCCGGTGGACAAGGTCCTGATGTTATCATGATAAGCTTGGTGCAGACATCCTGGGGTGCTCAGAGAGCATGTGTAAGGGTTTCAGCAGTGTGGCCTGTGTTTACCACTGGCATGGAGGCCTTGTAGGGTACCACACGGTTAGGTATGGCGTGTGTGTGGTTTGCTGTGGAGAGGTGCGTCCACTTAGGTCTCGGCCCATGCGGTGTTGGGTGCAGGATGTGGATTACCAGTGGATCCACTGCTCACGGTCTGAAACATCACCATTGAGGGATGTACATCCTGTGTGGGGCATATCACTCCCATGTGTGATGATCAGAACTGGTATACGTCCCTCCCTAGTGGGTATGGTGCATGGGTGTTCCACAGCAGTCAGGTGTATGAACACCTGGGACCCATAATGGCATAGGGTGTTGTGTCTTGGGTAATGTTCTCGGTCTATGTATGGGTGGTTTGATGTCACTTATGCAATACGGTGTTGTGAGAGCATGCACACTCACCAGTGTCCTCAGGACGGCTGTGCAGGTATCCTGGGTTTGGGAGGGTGGTCTGTAGCAGCATGCAACAAACTGTAGGGCAGTCCTAACCATGGTTAGTTGCACCTGGATGTTCCCAGCTGCTTCGTGCATCTCTGCCAACATGGAGGTGTGTGTATCCATCATCCTTAGAAATGGGGACTCCACCTCCTTCTGTAGTTATGTCAGGTTATGGTCCTGAGCAGCGTGATATAGGGTGTATGACCCTACAGTGCTGGAGTGCTCTCAGCAGCCCTGACCAATGTTCCAGTCACTGCACTGACATGATGTCCTCCCATACTGAGGGAGGGCATTTGAGGGTGTGCAGCTTGGCTATGAACCACTGGCAGTGAGCTGCATTATCCTGTGTGTTCTGGGAGAGAAAACGCTTGTGAGTGTGGGAGTGGTAGGTGTATTATTCCAGCCCGTGCCTCACGGTGAGCACTGTGGGGGTGGCGGGTGCAGAACTGCCCAGAGCCCTTGTAGACCAGAGGCGACAGCTGACAATAGCCCATACCATGCTTGAAGGGGCATGGCGTGCCAAGCATGTCATCCCAGGTAAAGTGGAATCCGGATCCTCAGACTGACACGGTAACCAGGACATTATCAAGGGTGACCACATTGAGCCAGTGTAGTGGCATCATACTTGATGAGGGTGGGATAGTGCCCAGGGTTAGGGACATGCAGGCCTGGGCTACACACAATCTGAGTGGCCCTCTATGTGTCCTGTAATGTATCCCAGGGTGGTATGCCACCCAGGCGTGAACTTTCCAGCATGGGCAATGACTCGCGTCATACCTGCACATGCTGCGGAGTGACCCTGAGTCGTGTGTTATGTGGCGTGTTCAAGCGCCCGGCAGGCTCAACCTACTGTGATCATTCCACTTGTTCAGTATGGTGGGTGGGACGTCGGTGTGTCTGGCAGTGGCGTCACCCATTACAGGTGTGTCTGGCAGTGTGTGTCGCCTTTTGGGTCTCTGCCGGGTTAGTACACACTGGCGTTGAGAACTATGTGTTGCATGTCCTATGTCTTGTGGAGGCAGTAGCTTGTGTGTCTGCTTCAAGAGGGGCCTCCGTTAGGTTCACGAGCCTTGTAATCCTACCTGAGGAGGGTGCCCCAGGTATGTCGTTACTGTGATTTCATGTGTTTGATTAGCATTTTGCGATGGTCACATGTGACACTGGGTACATGTGGTGTGCATTGTGTCCTTCCCCTCCAGCGTGGTCTTACCCGGTCATTGATTGGAGAGAGCCACAGCAACACCCTGTCTGGCTATATAGTTCGCGTCTGTCCACATGTATTATGGTCATTGGGGGAGGTGCAGCTTGTCCCGATAATCCATGCCAGACACTTGTAACAGTTAGCCAGGGCCTTGAGATTCACATCATCTGAACAGGAGGAGATTAGCTAGCAATTGACCCGTCGACATGCCAGGAGGGATGTGAATGCATCTGCTGTGGCAAGCGGGTCCAAGAAGAGCACCTACCGAGGGAATTGGGCACACAAAAGGGATTCCCCTAGGACAGTGTAGTACTCCATTTAGGTATACATGTACTTTATCTATGTGGGAATACTATGGGAGCAGGTTACGATGCTTTTGTGATGTACCACAGAACAGACAGTCGGGA